>NC_134093.1:48290285-48890285 GCF_000715075.1 Nicotiana tabacum | reverse complement strand
TTCCCTTAGTGCGGTTATAACGGCTTTTGTCTGTCAGCTCGATACTGGTTCGAACTCGTTATTGGGTCGAGCCCTCGGTTTTGGCTTGAGTTCGACCTCCGGGGTGGGCGTAGCGCATTTCCGACCTCGAAGCAATGCCTTACGGATCGATTTGGTCACGGGCCCAATAAAAGTATCGAGCCAACTCCTCGATCAGCCTTCGGACTCGAGGCTCGTTTGTACTGTCTTCGGAACTCATCCCAAAATCCCACTCCGGTTGCTTACTATTCGAACTCGATCGAACGTAAGAAGGCCGAAATCTATTTCGACCGTATACAAATATGTTGAATTAAGCAAGGATGTTTGGAAAATATAATTTTGGAAATATGATGTTTTTGTCCTGAAAAAATAATTTCTTATTTCTACTTCTGCTTCGGATTAGAAGTAAATAAATTTTTGTTTCCTCCATTCAACGCGGGAAATTCTGCTTCTACTTTGAATATAAGTTTTGTGAAACAGCTTAAATCATTAAAATAAGTAAAAAAAAAATCTTCTAAAATGCGGCTTTTAATCTTATCTGAATAAAATTGATTATGGTTTGTGATTAATGAAATATAGTCTGACGTATTAAATAGCTTTAATTTCCCTGGAATAACCTTTGCAGAGGATCAGTTAAAAATATATATATATAAACCGATTCTCATTATATTTCTAAAACATACTAATAACTAATCAGATGTTCTAAATAATATGCTTTATTGGGTTATTGTATACGCTCAAAACCGATTAGTCCATCGTATGGACTAGTCGGTATGATAATACTTTGATCGAAGGGCGGCTTCGTAATATCAGGTCGAGGTCCGAAGTCAGGTCATCAAACTTCGAGTTCTATGACCGATCAATAAAAAGCTCGGTATCATTATCGAGCTCGTATCCAAATCGAGCTCACAGACAAGAGTCGTTGTAACTACACTAGGAGAGGGAATCCTGACAGGTATTAGGGAAAAGATAGTTCCTCATGGGTTCTGCACTATGTATTTTTTATTATATCTAAAGTAGGATTACTCACTATAAAGGGGATGATTGTTGTTTATGTGAAACACATTTACACATTGTAACAAAAGATTATTCCTTATATTGAAAGATCAATCCTTTGAGCTCTCTTACTTCATTTATTTCCTCTTTTCAACAGTTTTTTGAGATCTCTTACTTCATTTATTTCCTCTTTTCAAAAGTTTTTATCTTTCGTTCTTATAGTCAAGATTGCATATTTCTATTTCTCTTTACGATTTGTATTAAGCTATACCACATACCATTAGAACTACGTACAAATTCAACTCTATCTGATTTTTCGGGTAAACAATTATCTCATAGAAATTTTAGATCTCTCTTTTATATTTGTCACTCTCTCAGTCACTGATTTTTTTTTTTAAAGAATTATTAATAATTGTTCACATAAATAAGAGGAAAATATGGGAGGCTTAGCGGGATAGCATTAAGAAAAGGGTAAAAGTTCAAATTTGCTCCTTAGCTTTGTAAAATATTCAAATTTGTCTATCGTTAAAAGTTGGGGGGGGGGGGGAGGGGGTTTAGATCTAGCCTTACCATTACAAAAATCGGGCAGATTTATCCTACACCTTTCCAATATGTAGGCCGTTTTTACAAGGGAAAATTGATCAAATTTGCATTGAACTATGTAAATGGTCCAAAATTGTCCCTGAACTTCGAAAAAGTAAGGCGACTGTTTTGGCAGCAAAAAATACAAATTAACACAAATAGAACTCAAACGATGACCAAGTTGAATTTTCATCTCCACTGAAACTCTATCGATACAACCTCATCATCAGTCCTTCTTAAATCACTAATAGCGATGCCAGAGCGCCCATCGATCTCCTACGGTTAAATCAAATCTAGGTATTGTCACGACCCAATTTTATCTATAGATCGTGATGGCGCCCAACACTACAGCTAGGTAAGCCAACTAGTAAGTCAAACGTACATTGGTTAAACTTTTATTCCAAGAAAATAATAAAATACCAACTTCTACCAATGTGTGTGCCAAGACCCGGTGTCACAAGTGCATGAGCATCTAGTAGATTATACAAAACTTCAAATACTGTCTGAAATAAAATAGACAGAATATAAATATAAGAAGAGACACTGGTAGCTGCAGAACGGCTCAGAAAGGCAGCTCACCACTATGCCTCGGGATGATGTGGGTATGTGATGATAGGTCCTCCACTAGTACCTGTCTCAGGTCCTGCACAAAAAGTACAGCAAGTGTAGTATGGGTACGTAAACAACGTGTACCCAGTAAGTATCAAGCCTAATCTCGAAGTGGTAGAGACGAGATGGCCGACTTTGACACTCACTAAAACTAGGATATTTATATCAGCATGATTTACAGAATTTACAATAATTTATTTAATCAGCAGAAATAATCAAATTCCTTTAAATGTAACAATTCTCAATATATTAATTAAATTCCTCCAAATGTAACAATTCTTAATATATTAATTAAATTCCTTCAATTCAAATAATTTCCAATTTATCAATTAAATCTCATTTACAGGAGTAACAATTAATTCCTTAACAAGCAAGAATAATAATTTATTAAATTCCAAGGATTTTTCAATTTATTAACTAGCTTCACAAGCCGAAATAAATTATTAAAGTATCGTGTAATTATTATTATTACGCACGATTTCTGCCGAGGACGTACGACCCGATCCAGAGTGTCGTGTACACTACCGAGGGACACGCGGCGCGATCCATAAATGCATCTATCCTGCCGAGGCGTTCGGCCCGCTCCACAAGAAAGGAGGACATTTTCTTATGTGCCTCCGGAAGGAGAGTATATTTATTATAAGATAAATTTGGGAGGAGAACAATTTTTTTTAACAATTAATTGATTTAAACAGACAATCAAGCCTAGAAGATTTCCACCCTTTAATATCTTTATCTAACAATTCACATTACATTCATATAGCTATCAATTAATATAAATAAATCAAAGAATACAGTTTACACAAGTAAGGCATGCTTTGAGTCCTAAACTACCCAGACTTTAGCATTAATAGTAGCTACGCACAGACTCTCATCACCACGTGCGTACGTAGCCCCCCACAATTAGCAACAATTATTTAATTTTAATCACCTATGAGGTAATTTTCCCCTCACAAGATTAGACAAGAGACTTACCTCGTCTTGCTCCAATTTAATCCACTATAAGGCCTTTTCCACGATTATTCAACTCCGTCTGGCTCGAATCTAGCCAAAATAATTCGATACAATCACTAAAAATTATAGAAAATAAATTCTATAAGGAAATACTACATTTTGAATAAAAATCCCGAAATTAAATAAAAATTCGCCCGCGGGACCCACATCTCGGAATCCGATAAAAAATATGAAATCTAACAACCCATTCAATTACGAGTCCAACCATACCAGTTTCACTCAAATCCGACTCCGAATCGATACCGAAATCTCAAAATTTCGTTTCTATGAGATTTCTAAACTTTTTCAAATTTCAATCTCAAAACACTAATTAAATTGTGAAAATAATGATATATTTATGTTCATAGACCAAATCCAAGTTAGAATCACTTACCCCAATGTCTTTTTCTTGAAAATCTGACAAAAGTCGCATCTGCTCAAGCTCAAGTTCGTCAAAAATAATAAATGGGACGAATGTCATCTGTTTTTATAACTTACAGCTCTGTCCAGTTCGATCAAGGAGCTCGATCAGGGGAGCTCGGTCTCGGGAGCTCGGTCTCAGGGAGCTCGATCTCAGGGAGCTCGATCTTGGGAGCTGGTCATGGCCTCGATCAGGCCTCGAGTCTGGAACATGGTCATGGCCTCGATCAAGTTCGATCTTGGGTCTTGATCCTGGCCCTCGAGCCTTGCCTTCGATCATGTCCCTCGAGCCTTGCCTTTGATCGTGGCTTCGATACTGAGCCCCGTCCCTGGCTTTGACTCAGGCCTCGATCGTGGGCTCGATATCTGGGGCTCGATCACAACCCAGAATATACAGCAGAAGGGAAAATTGCAGCAGCTTTTTAAGTCCAACTTTTGATCCGTTAACCATCCGAAACTCACCCGAGGCCCTCGGGACCTCAACCAAATATACCAACAAGTCCTAAAATATCATGCAAACTTAGTCGAACCTCTAAATCATATCAAACAACGCTAAAACCATGAATCATACCCCCAATTCAAGCTTAATGAAACTAAGAGTTTTCAACTTCTACATTCGATGTCGGAACCTATTAAATCAACTCCGATTGACCTCAGATTTTACACACAAATCATAAATTATATAACGGAGCTATAAAAATTTTTGGAACTGGATTCCGACTCCGGTATCAAAAAGTCAACTCATCGGTCAAACTTCCAAACTTAAATTCTTGTTTTTAGCCATTTCAAGCCTAATTTAACTACAGACTTCCAAATAAAATTTCGAACACGCTCCTAAGTCCAAAATCACCATACGGAGCTGTTGGAACCATCAAAATTCTATTCCATGGTCGTTTTCTCAAAATGTTGACCTAAGTCAAACTTAGCACTTTAAGGCCAACTTAGGGAATCAAGTGTTCCGGTTTCACCCCAAACACTTCCAAATCCCGAACCAACCATCCCCGCAAGTCATAAATCATTACAAGTACCTACGAAAAGTTTTATTTTAGGGAACGGGATTCTAAAAGTTAAAATGACCGGTTAGGTCATTACAGGTATACAATATATATTATGGACGAATGATATCTTCTTTTGAAAATTCTCACTATTCTTAGCATGATATTGAGAAATCTCATTGGTATTACTCAAACAAGCATGAAACATATGCTCGCATATTCTGCCAAGATAAGATTATAGTGGTTGAGACTCATAGTTTTAACGGAGATAAAATGGTGACGGGAAATGTAAAAGATGAAGGTGTGAGAGATATGGTCCGAATGAGATAATTTTAAATAAAACCACTGTCGTTCCTTTTGTGTATACTAGTTTTTTGTGTACGTGCGTTGCACGTGTGCCTCGCGCTTATTAATAAAAAATATATATAAGAGGCATAAAGTATTAAAAAATAGCATTTGACGCTAAAATAAATACAAAATTTTTTTAAATGCTAAAAATTAATGTTATTATATTAACATAGTAATTGCATTCAATGTATTCTAAAGATACAAAGACAATAAAAGTGTTTTTTTTTTAAAGTATTCTCATAATATTTATCATGATTGAAGAGAAATCCAGTGAGTGTTAACGTTCTACATCACGAAAAAAATATCTAACGACAATATAATAGATATAGGGAGTTGTCATTTATTGTAACAAATACAAAAGGAGAGGAAAAAAAATTAATGACAACTCAAATAAATTATCTTCTATTATTTCATCCTTATTACTTCAACTTTATATTATTTTAATTTTACTCTTAATACTATATTATAATTGATTTTATTTTATTCTTTGATTACTATAACCTTGAAACAAATTTATGTATCCTTAGATTTTTTCAACTTGATCTTTTTTTTTTTTTTTACTAATATGATGAATTTAGAAAGAAATTGGATAGGATTATTTAGTTAATTAGTTAATTCAAAAACTTAATTATATATTCTCAACACTAAAGAAAATAATTTATTTTTTATTGATTCAAATTCTTTGTATTAGTTTATCTCAATTTTTAAATATTTAACTGTAATTATAGTTTTATCCACTACAAGTTTTGCTTTAAGGGATAAAAATATCGATCTAATACTTTATTTTTAGATATTTGTGTTTGCAGAACCATTAGTGTTACCAAATACTTTTCTAGCCTCTCTTTCGCCCTCTCTCTTTCTTGCCCTCTCTCTATATATATCTCTTATATTTTTTTATATATTATTTTAGTCATTTGTTTTAATTATTGAGTGTAGTTTTTAAAGATATTATACATAAAAAAAATTACTACATAGAAAAATATTATTTGGAGAGAAAGTAGTTCAAATATAATATGAACTATTATAGTTCACATATAATAACATAAAAGGAATATAATTATGTTACATTATTCCGGTAAAAAATAATTTATGTAAGATAATTAAAAAATTAATTAGTTTTAAAGTCCAATATAAAGATTTAGCAAAAAATTATTAGGTGCAAGAAAGGGATAACTTTTAAAGTATTAACCATTATTTTACATATAAATTTGTACCTTTTATTCATGATAAAGTTTTCTTGGTATATATATTTCAAAATGTAGTAGTTGATATTTTTACAACTTATACAAGAACTAAATGTGGAAAAATTATATTACTTATTTAAAGTCCTAAAGATCTTTTAAATATTAGGCATAAAAGTAGCATGATCTATTAATTACTTTAATTTCGTTAAAACACGCGTTACTTTACTCTTTTTTTCATAGAATCTACATCCACTAAAAGTAATATGAAAATAATTATAATTTTGTTATATATGGACTTTAAACAAGAAAAGAATTTATGTATGGTAAAATACCAATTAGTTTTAAAATCCTAAACTTTTGGACTTTTTACCTACCTCATATAAGGAAAGATTTAATAATCAAAATTTTAGTCAATTTTAAAGTTCTAAATATTAGGGAATTAATTAAATGACTGGTTTATCCAATATGAAATCTATTTTCAAAGGGTAAAAAAGGCGAACGATATTTTGCTAAGGGGCGTCGTACTTTTAATATAGTACTAGTTTAGTGTACGTGCGTTGCACGTGTGCCTCATGTCAATTTATGTGCAAGATGTTTGACTAAGATGCTTCATCCCGATTTTGTATTTTTTCTTATCAATTTAGCATTTATATATTTGTGATAATTTCCATATATACTAACCTTAGCTTGTATTACATTTTCAATTGTTGTAATTCAAGGGGGCAAAAATTTAGAAAACAATCTGGAAAATTAGAGTTTATGAATAAGAAAAATGAATCTAGGGGGCAAAAGATTTAGGGTTATTCTCACCATTTCAATCTCATTTTATTCCCTTCTTTGAGTCGTCTGCTTATTCTGATCTCAAAAAGTTTATTCAACCCAAACTGGCATGAGAATAATATATACATAAATATCAAATACGTGAATAGAGTTACAGATGAACATAAAAAATACTAAGCAACATGGAGTTTAAATCAAAGTTAAAGCTTAGATCATAATTTAATAGGATTATGTTACCATACCAATAAATATTTACAAGAACTATGAAGTACATGGCACATTAAAAACAATCTAAAACAACAACAACAACAAAAAACTCAGTATCCCACAAGTATGGTCTGCAAAGGGTAATGTACGCAGACCTTACCCTTACCTAAAAAGTAAAGAGATTGTTTCCGATAAACTTTCGACTCAAGAAAGGATGAAAAGAAAGTAAGAAAAAATAAATATATTCATCAGATAAATAAATATCAAATACAAAAATATAATAGAAAAAATCGAACTTTTCTGTAAAAACCTATCCGAAAGATAACTAAATAACTTTCAAAAGCCTATCCAAAAATTTATAACTAACCATGAAATCTTACAAACAGACAAAATATTATAATAGCAATACATGTGTAGAGATAATTAAGAGTTTTAAACCGAAAAAGAGGAAAAATAGGCTTCTGAACGTGAAATCAATAGGTAATTTGTCCTGATGACTTCAATATCTTAAATAAATTATTGATATTGACTTCATTATACATATCAACAACTTTATGCATTGGAACTAATAAAAAAAATTATAACTAAAGTTTTAGTTAAGTGCAAAATCTTAAAATTTTAAGAAAAATAATTTAATACAATTTTATCCAATATAAGTACTATTAAAAGCTGCTAAAAATAGAGAAAAAGATCCAATAAGAGCACAAAAAATAGTAGAAGAAATAACTTGACAAAGGGTTAAAGCATATAGTCTAATGCAAAAAAGATCCTATTCAACCAAGCTTTACAATTAAGAACATCAAAATAAGATGTATCGGTTAAATACGTGCATGCAAAATTTAAGACTAATACAAATACATGAATGCAAAATTCAACTACTAATATAAAAAAAAATTGCTCAAAGAAAGAGAACCTGAAACCCTTAATTTTGTAGTTGTTGCTCGAACAAGGCAAATTTATGATGATGAAAAAGTAAAATTGTAACTTCTTTTATAAAATTACATGTGTATATAAAATTATGTAAATTTTTTATTAGAAAAAAGACTCTAATAAATTCTCAAAGAGCTCGTCTTCATCTAATATAATTTATAAAAAAATTCAATGTCAAAAATTTATATCAAAACTTTCTTAGTTGAAATTTTAATACCCTTAAATTCAAATATAGTTGAAAGTATCAAAAGTTTCCTAGTATGTGAATTAGTTAAAAAATTATAAACTAAAGAAAAACGGAACCTTCCTATTTTGTGTGAATTAGACAAATTTTTATTAACTAAAAAAGATCCTCCTAAATTAGAAAGAAAAATTTAATAATACTCCTAAATATGGAGTTGAACGAAAACTACCTATTGTGTAGAGAACGAAAATGTTTCCTAGTATGTGTGTCAATATTATAAATATTAAAAGAGTAATTAAATAACTATTCCTAAATAGTAGGGAATTAATTAAATATTTATTTATAAATATTAGGAAAATAATCAAATGACTATTTTGTCTAATGTGAACTCTATTTTAAAAAGGGTAAAAAAGTCGAATGATTTTTCGCTAAGGACGTTCGTGCTTTTAATATAGTATAAATAGATATAGATATAGATATATTGTATATATGAGCAAAGTAGCGATGGATTAACGATGATCTTTAGGTGATATTTTTTAGAGTAGAGAGTATCAATTATTACGGTGGTGATCGATTTTAGGGGAATTAGGGACAGTGGCTGGAACAATAAAATTTGGACCACTTCGTAAAATTTCAAGAATAAATCTAAATCATTTTGCATCGTTCAAGTGAGAAATTGATCACTTGCTCTTTCGTATAAATATCTACGTTGAAAACCTTCTGTTGTTAGTCAAGAATGATAAATCTAGCATTTTTTTTTTTTACCGCAGAATAGATTTGACCCCAATTATAAATAGAGGGCAAATCTAAATAATTTTACAAATTTGGGCCTTGTCTTCAAGTGTAACAGCTCAGTCCACTAGTAAAATAAAATAAAAATAAATTAGTAAGCAAGAAAATAGAGAGCCAAGGAATTGGCAACAACACATGAAGCGAGAACAAGCTTCTTGTGAGCTTTTTCAATGGAACTCAAACGGGATGTACACAACTACTGAGATTCAAAATTGTATTTGAGTATTTGAAAGAAAAGAGTTGCGACCTTGTGATCTTTTGAGCATGAATTTTTCAAGTTTTGGACTGATGTAAGGATCCTAAACACCTAGTTGATAAATACATGATTATCTATTGATTTTACACCAAATCATGAACTTTGAGCAAATTGACTTGGGGTTTTGAGACCTAAGCTTAAGAAATGGAAATTTTAGAATATGAGCTAGCAAATGATGTCAAAATCAATACTTGATTATAAATTGGACTCGTGAGGTTATGAATAACCCGGATCTGAAATGTATTTTAGATTTTGACTCGTTGATCCGAGGATTAACTTTTGAGTTGATTCCACGGTTGACTGACTTCAAAGTATCCTAAAATTATGGGAATGATTCTCTTAGACTAATTTGAACCTATTATTTATGATTTTGAATAGATTGAGGTTATTGAAGATTGTTTAATTAGCTTTGAACATTTCAAGTGGGGTTTGCCTACCGGTTATAAGGCAAGTGATAAGCTGGAGATATTCCCACCAATGTAATCCCCATTACTAAAGGACAAATCTATTTGGAAATTAAAATTTACCCACCATGTTTTATCAATTTATAAATTCTTCCTCGATAAATTAAAAGAATAAAATTGGCTGATATTATGACAATACTAGATGGGATAGATATCATCATGGGAGAAGTTGATCGTTAAAATGCTAATTGATACAACAGAAAGGCATAATATTGAGCATTCTCAATAAGAGAGCTTGGATCGAATCGGTATATCAATAGCGATCTGATCCGAGCTCTTGAACTTGAAATAAATTCGGTAAGGGATCGCATAGCAAAGATGATACAAGAAATTCGGAATTACATTTGCGATCTGGAAGAGAGAAAGGAGGCCCTCCTCCGTGAATAATGGGAACTAACGCACGGGTCGCCCGCGATAAGACCCCATACCTAGAGCTAACTTCATATAACTCAATTAAGACATTGTGGAATAGGCTAAACCTCTCTTTTAAGGTCTTTTTGAGCAAGGAACATCAAAATGCTTGCTTTTCTAACTGCCATAATTGAGAAATTGGATGAATGCTTTGGAAAACCTAGTATGTTATTGAGCGAGCGCGTACTAGGACATTATACAATTTCTTTGGTCACAGAGAAATTTTACACGTATCTTCTATATTTGTAGGGACTCTCTTAGTCACTGGATTTTATTTTTTTAGAATTATTAATAATTGTTCACATAACGGGTAGCACTAAGAAAATGGTAAAAGTCCAAATTTGTCCCTCAATTTTGTAAAATATTCAGATTTATCTTCCGTTAATAGTTAGGGTCAAATTTACTTTTACCATTAAAAATAAGGTAAATTTGCCCTTATTAAAAAATAAATACAGCTCTCTGATATGTAGGCCTATTTTACTAGGTAAAATGGTCAAGTTTTCCCTTAAGCTATGCACATTGTCCAAAGTTGCCCTGAACTTTGAAGAGCTGGTGGCAAAAACACTGCTTTCTTCAATCCTCAAGCCTCAAATTAGCTCATATGTAACTCAAATTACGATCAAGTGAACCACCAAGTTGAATTTCCACTCCCACAGAAACTCTATCGGCACAACTTCATCATCAGTCCTTCTTAAACCATCAGTAGAGATGACAGGGCTCCCATAGTTCTCCTATTGTTAAATCAAACTTAGGTATACAATATATATTATGGACAAATGATATCTTCTTCTGAAAATCTTTGCTATTCTTAATATTGGAAAATCTCATTGCTATTACTCAAACAAACATGAAATATATTCTTGCATATTTCGCGAAGATAAGATTATAGTGGTTGAGACTCATGGTATTGGCGGAGGTACAATGATGACTAGAAGTGTAAAGATGAAGGTGTGAGAGATATGGTCCGAATGAGATAATTTTTTAGGGAAGTCATTCTTTTTCATTGGGCCTTTGACTATATATATATATATATCTTGAGGGATGATCTTCTTGACTAGAGCAGATCTTTAAGAGATTGGTAACCCAGAGGAATTGATCCTTGGAGTGAATCTTAATTGGTTCCTTCCAAGAATAAGGTTGAAACTTTTCTATAGTTGATCCTTGAAGCTCGGCGTGACAGGTGTGACTTAAATTCCTTGGTTGCCGTAACTTATTGTCTTTTCAGATCTCCCATACAATGCATTTGATGTGATTGCCCTTGACGTCTTTGATCAGATATTAAGACTATATTGTGATCTTCTTTGATGCCCGTGATTGAGAATCAAGAGTAGATTTTCCTCTTGAATTGATTCTGCTATCTTAGCCTTCATTGATTGAGAATCAAACTTAGCCTTCCTTCTTTGAGAATCAAGAGTAGATTTTCCTCTTGAATTGATTCTGCTATCTTAGCCTTCCTTCTTTGGATAGCTTTTTGGATTCTTAGTTGGCTCATATTTCTTTTCTTGATCTTTCTGCTTTGCAACGTCCATTTTTCAGAGATTCTTGATTGCCTGCAATAAGAATAAGTTATTTTCATCATTAAAATAAAGACTCTAACAAGGATTTCAAGTTTTGGACTGATGTAAGTATCCTAAACACCTAGTTGAGATAAATACATATAACGACCCGACTTGTTGTTTTAAAAATTTAAGCCCCGTCTGGCGACATAAGGCCCTGAGCAGCTTCTTATTATGTGTATTGACTTGCGTGCGTGATTGAATTTAGTTACCGAATGATTTAGAGTGATTTGGGATACTTGGTCCCCAAAATGGAAGCTTAAGTTTTAGGATTTTTATCGTAGTCAGAACTGTGTGAAGACGACTCCGGAATAAAATTTTGGATGATGTCAATAGCTCCGTATGGTGATTATGGTCTTTGAAGCGTGTCCGGAAAATTATTTGGAGATCCGTAGAGGAATTTGGCTTGAAATGACGAAAGATGAATTTTTGAAAAGTTTGACCGGGGGGTTGACTTTTTGATATCGGGGCCGGAATCCGATTCTGGAAATTGGAATAGTTTTGTTATGTCAATTATGACTTGTGTGCAAAATTTGAAGTCATTCCAGATAGATTTGATGTGTTTCGGTACAAGATATAGAATTTGAAATTTCAAAATTCATTAGGCTTGAATTGGGGTATGATTCGTGGCTTTGATGTTGTTTGATGTGATTTGAGGCCTCGAGCAGGTTCGTGTTATGTATTTGGACTGGTTGGTACGATTGTACGGGGTTCCGGGGGCCTCGGATTTGATTCGGGGTGGTTCCGGACCAAGTTTAGGTGTTTTGATGATGCTAGTTGCTAGTTCTGGTGTTGTTCTTCGCATTCGCGAGGAGCCTCTCGTGTTCGCGAAGAAGGATTTTGCTGTTAGGACTTTGTTCTTCGCGTTCGCGAAGAAGGAAATTTTGTTGTTCGTCGTCTCATTTTAGAGACTCATATCTCACAATCTATAAGGAATTTGCAGATGATCCAAAAATAAAAGTTGTAACTCTTTGTGTTTAGTTGCTATAAAGGTAAACCATTTGTAATTTGGAGTTGTGTACAAAAGGTTATGGTGGATATATTATAGGCTGTCCGGGAAGAGTTTGGAAATCTCTGTTGCATAGGGCTGACTTTGAAAGCTTATATCTCGTAATCTATAAAGAATTGGGAGATGAGCAACAAATGAAAGTTCTAGCTCTTAGAGTCTAGTTTTCAGAAAGTCAAACTATTCATCATTTGGAGTTTTGTACGAAACATTATGACCATTATACTAAAGGCTATTTGAGAAGAGTTTGAAAATTACTTTTGAAGAATTTGTTCATCGCGAACGCGAGGGAAGTCTCGCGAACGCGAAGAACAAACCCCTGGGCAGCAGAATAAAGTCCAAATTTGTGTCATTCTTTCATTTTTGGACCAAGAAAGCTCGGGTGAGGCGATATTTCGAGAGTTTTTCAAGGAAAATATTGGGGTTAGAATTCCTAAATTGATTTTGGCTAAATTACATGAATCTATTGTTGTTTTTATCACTAAATTAGTAAATTGGGTTGAAAAAATTAGAAAACCCTATTGGTTTAAATTTAAGATTTGGAGGTCGATTTGTTATTAGAATTCGATAAAATTGGTATGGTTGAACTCGTATCGGAATGTGTGTTCGGATTTCATAAAAATTATGTCGGGTTCTGAGGGGCGAGCCCCATGTTGACTTTTGTTAATTTTTTAGAATAAATTTCTAAGTCGACGTTTTATTATCTGGAATTTTTTCTGTTGAATTTTAATGAAGTTATATAACTGATTTGAATAGATTTGAGCGGCCCAGAAGCCAATTCAAGCAAAAAGGCGATTTTGGAATATGAGCATAAATTCAAAAAGGTAAGTGTCTTACTTAACCTCGAGTGGAGAAATTACCTCTTAGGCATCGAGTCTTATGTGCCATTTGTGAAATGTGAAAAGTCGTGTACACGAGGTGACAAGTACGTACTCGGCTTATATGTATAAATTTTATTGAATTAAAGTCCTGAGCATATTGTGTGGTAAATTGGGTAATTGTTGGTATATATTTAATCATCTAATTGTCGTGCCTAAATCCTTGTTGTTGTTGAATCTGTTGTTATATGATAATTTGATGTGATTTTTACTTAAAATATTTATGAAATTTCGTGAGTATTGTTGGTTTAATATTTCTTGGAAATAAATTCCAAAATGAATTTTCTTATGTAAATAATTAATTTAAACGAGCTTAAAAATAAGTGTTAATATAATTATCTAAATTTGCATTAATGAAGGTTTTGCTTTATGCTTTATGCTGAGTAATTTCTATCTCTATTGATTATTTTTAGGTGTTATATACATTGTGTGGAGCCTTGGGATATTTGTTGTGAAATTAATTGATTTTGTTATATCTTTGGAATTTGGTTGTGGCCATTGGGCAAATTGTGATATGAATTGATTTTATTATGTTGCTGTGATAATTTTCCGTGTAAATTGTTGTGTTATGTGAGTTGTTATTTTGGGGAGATAGGGGTGGCTTTTCACCGTTGATATTATGTGGTTATAAGGGTGACATTTCACTGTTGTGTTTAATATTGTCTGGGCGGAGCGATAAGG
Organism: Nicotiana tabacum; assembly: GCF_000715075.1. Taxonomy (NCBI): domain Eukaryota; kingdom Viridiplantae; phylum Streptophyta; class Magnoliopsida; order Solanales; family Solanaceae; genus Nicotiana; species Nicotiana tabacum. The sequence continues at coordinate 48,875,995 of NC_134093.1, read as the reverse complement.
GTGGTTATAGGAGCGATAAGGGTGACAATAGGAGCAATAAAGGTGGTTATTGGTATTGTCTGGGCGGAGCGATAAGGGTGGCTATAGGAGTAATAAGAGTGGCAATAGGAGCGATAAAGGTGTCTATTGTCAGGGACGATATGTGATGATGTGCGGTTGTGGTGTTGATAATTTTCATATGATGTTGTGATTTTTTTGTGTTTACTTTTATACCTTGTGCAATTTGTCTTGTTGTTGGTAAATTGAAAACAATCTGATTTATGTTGAAATTAAGAGCATGTGGCTATTGCCATGCGGTTTATAAAATGAAATGTGGGCACGAGGTGCCGTGAGTAAATAATGAGGACATTTGGCACGTGAATTGTCCGTGCAGTTGTGATATGAAATGTGGGCACGAGGTGCTGTGATGAAATGATAATGATAATTGGTATGTGAATTGTCCGTACAATTGTGATATGAAATGAAGGCACGAGGTGCCGGGGATATATGATGACTTAATTATGGGCACGAGGTGCCGTGAAAATATGAAAAAGGGTCGAGACCTGTATGTTTATGATTATGAAATGAGGTGTCACATGGTCACTTTTTAATTGAAAGAATTATATTCAAAATATTTATTTGGAAGGAGTTTTACTTAGAGAGTATTATATGAAAGAATAGTATTTGAAAGATATTTATTTGAGAAAATTATATTTGAAAAGATTTATTGAAAGAATTATATTTGAAAAATAATTATTTGAGAAAATTATATTTGAAAGAGAGTTATCTGAAAGAATTATATGTGAAAGACATTTATTTGAAGGACTTGATTTAATTGGGTGTAATTATGTTTATTAATTGTTGAGTAATATTAATGGTATTCTTGTTGTCTGGTGTGCATATCACTGGTTATTTTATCCTGCCCTTATTATTATTTGTTTCCTATTATTTTGTATATTATATTGCACAGGTTATTAGACTAGTGAGTGTCTTGACTATACCTCGCCTCTACTCCATTGAGGTTAGTCTTGATACTTACTGGGTACCGACCGTGGTGTACTCATACTACACTTCAACACATTTTTGTGCAGAGCCAGGTATTGGAGACATCGGACTTGAGAAGAGTTAAAGCGGGATCGTAAGGATTCAAGGTAGAGCTGCTTGATCGTCGCGGTCTCTTGGAGTCTTTTCATTTCATTGTACTGTTAATTTTAATCAAACAGTATTGTATATTCGGTCCTCGTGATCATTCCATGTATTCAGTTAGAGTTCGTGACTCAGTACTACCAGTCTTGGAAGGTTGTGCATTCATATTTGTTCCGTTGTTAGTTTTGGTTACTTATTTAATTAAAAAAAGGCTCCAAAAATGTAATTGAAATTAGTTTACCTAGTCTTAGAAACTAGGTGCCATCACGACGCTTGTGGTGAAATTTTTGGGTCGTGGCAATACATGATTATCTGTTGATTTTATATCAGATTATGGACTTTGAGTAAATTGACTTGGGGTTTGAGACCTAAGCTTAAGAAATGGAAAATTTTGAATATGAGCTAGCAAATGATGTCAAAATCAATACTAGATTATAGATTGGACTCGTGAGGTTATGGATAACCCGGATAAAAAATATATTTTAGATTTTAACCCGTTGGCCTAGGGTTAGCTTTTGAGTTGACCTAGATTTGATTTTGACTTTAAAGTATCTTAAAATTATAGGAATGATTCTCTTAGACTAATTTGAACATATTATTCATGATTTTGAAAAGATTGAGGTCATTGGAGATTGTTTGATTAGCTTTGAATATTTCAAGAGAGGCTTGCCTACCGGTTATTACACAAGTGATAAGCTAGAGATGTATAAGTCTATATTCCCACCAATGTGATTCCCATTGCTATGGACAAATTTGTTTGGACACGGAGATGAAAAATTTGTCCACCATATTTTATCAATTTGTAAATTTTTCCTCAATTAGTTAAAAGAATAAAATTGGTTGTTATTATGACAATACTAGGTAGCATAAATATCATTATGGGAGAAGTTGATCGGTGAAATAATAATTGATACAACAGAAATGTATAGTATTGAGAATGCTTATTGAAATTGGAATAAGAGAGCTCAGATCGAATTGGTATATCAATACTTATTCGATCCGAGCTCTTGAAATTGAAATAAATTTGGAAGAGGAACGCGTAACAAAGATGATGTCGGAACCACATTAACGATCTGGAGGAGAGAAAGGAGGCACTCCTCCAGGAACGAAGGGAACTAATGCGCGGGTCGCCCGCGATAAAATCACATACCTAGAACTAACATCATATAACCCAATTGAGACACTGTGGAATAGGCTAAACCTCTCTTTTAATGTCTTTTTGAGCAAGGAACATCAAAATGCTTGCTTTTCTAACATCATAATTGAGAACTTATATGAATGCTTTCAAAAACCTAGTATATTATGGAGCGAGTGCATACTAGGACATTATACAGTTTTTTTAACTTATACGCTATATATGAAAGTGTTTCACTCTCTTAATTGAATTTCAAAGTATGTATTATACCTCACCGTATCGGGAGTAGCAGATCCTTATATGTGCATGAGTTAGCTCAAGACTCATAAGTGTATTCGAATAGGCTTTATGCGTGGAAATTCGAATTAATCAGAAATCTCAATAAAAAAAACGAAAATCGGACGAAATTTTCATAAAACGCTCAAGACTTATAGATGCAAGTTAATTACCCATTAAAAGAGAAAGAAAATAACAAGGATATATCTACATGCATGTACTCATGTTATAATTAAGTGTGATTATATGCGAATAAACAATTCATATATAGAGGTAGGTATGTGCTGGTGAATTGTCGAGTTTGATCTTCCCCACATTTGGAAATACCTCAAAAAATAAAGACGCCCCCAAAATTATTAAAAGAACGATCTCCATGGAAATAATTGGATTCACATTTTTCTACCTTTAACTTTTTTGGTCTTTATAAAAGAAAGTATACTCCATAGAAGTAAGTTGATTAACATTTTCCCACACTTAATTTTTGGTCTTTTAACAAATACATGGCATTAATTGTTTATAAATATTTGTCCCTTGATCTTTGGTGGGCTTAACTAACTCGACGGAACCTTAGTCAATGTTTTCCTTTTCCCATCTCTTTCTCATTTTTTTTCCCTTGAATATTTATTCATCCAATCTAATGTGCTAGAATTATTCTAACAACTCTACAATGTAGCCTATGTGAATTGGCGTTGTTGAGCAAAGCTAACCCAAAAGCAACAATAGCACGGATTCTTACCTAACTTAGCACAAATAGGGCTTCCACTCTACGACTTGCAAGCTACATAAGAAAATTTAAGTTCAATAAGAAAATTTAAGTACACTATGATACTTTAATTTAGGTGGCCTATAATAGACTAAATGTGATCCCGACTCTTCCCTAGACCTTGAGCAGAGCATGAGGTTATTGTACAGTGCATTATCTTTTCAGGGGTGGATATTTAGGCCCTTTTTAGAATGTACATGAATCTATGATTTTTTCGTCAAACTAAATATTTTATATATATATTTCGTAAAATTGATCTAGTATTATCGGTTGGCCCAAGCCTTTTAATTGGTATACCTAGTTGAATGTTGAGTTAGTTATCCAAATGAACATGGATCAATTCCGACTTAGTACTTCTTTTTCTCATTTTTTTCGTTCTAGAAATCCTAGATCCGCCTTTGTATCTTTTAATAGTAACTAAACAAATAATATTTCAACTAGAACAAATGAATTTGTTGTTCTCCTTTAGAAACCAAACAGAATGTATGACATTATTATACCGTCGAATATTTCATGTTTTGTTTATGGAAGTATGAGATCCGGAGCATGTGAGTCGCGTTTATCAAATAATATCTTATACACAGACTTTAAGCTTAATTAATTCTGAGATTTCATGTAAAGAATTTACTACCTACATTAAGCAAAAATCTGACAAAAATGGCCAAGAACTAAAAACTTTATTAAAGAAAACAAGTGAGGGTTCGGAAATGGGATATCAAAAGAGGGGACAGGGGGCAAAAAGAATTAACTGACCTTATCCAAGACTAAGAGGATAGGATTTGCAATACCATATATATCCATCCTCTCCGGGGCAGATGGAGTATTGGGTAAAATTTACTCCTATTTAATATTTATATCAAACTATAATATATATTAATTAATTATGATTAAGTCATAAATAAAGATGATAGGTAAAAACTTTTTCCGAATATTGAATTAGTAGTATCAACTGATCAATTAATTTTTTTAACACGGAGCATAGATATTTATATATATGAAAAAAATTACTAAATTTTTAACAAATAGTATTAAATTATGAATCCGTCCTTTTTAAACTGCAATGAGTTCAACAATAAAAACTTTATGTAATGAATCGATCAAGTTTGAATTTTAGATTCGCGGCTAATCCTCTATCTTTTTCGACTGGACCTAAGCTGTAACAGATGAATAAAATAGATTATGATATAAAACGTAACATGCATCAGTTCCATATGATGAAAATACAATCAAACCAAAACAAAATTTAATCTTGCCTAGATAATCGTTTCAGTGAATGAAACAACTCCGTGAGAGTAACCAAAATCTTAAACAAATCCTAGGCTTAATATTGTACAGTTGCAGTAAACGATTAATAAGTAGATTCTTTTACAATCAGGTGTGTAATCAATAACAAACAAAAGTCTATAATCTTGTTATTATACAAATGAAAGAGTTTAGAGGCTGGACAAATTTGGGTGGTCACACTATAGTCTATATATATCTTCTTCTATATGGACATTATTATAACTTTTTCCCCAAAAATAAATGTTTCTTAGCCCCATTTCCCATTGAAAAACAAAAACCCATTTTCCAATCCTTGTCAGAGGACCAAAGAAATTGTCCCTGCATGTTTTGGAGTAAATCGCACCCTAGAACCTTGCACTAAACTAATCTATATTTTATGTACTTTCCCCTCTTAATTTGTCTATTGCAACTTGTACTTGGATCAAATTAAATCTATTGCCTAAAGCTTGGAGTCTATTCAATTAGTCAACTATTTATAAGATTTTAATAATTGATCTAGAATCTGACCCTTCACCGAAAAAAGTCTTCAAAACGAAGACAACAGCTCAGTACTAAATTATATCATATATAATAAAAAGTACAAATACATGTCTGATTTCATCGAACTTTCCAAGATTCTACTTAAGTTCCTTTTATTTCTGAAAATTAGTTCTAAAAAAAAGTATATATACATATATTAAACTGAAAACACAGATGAGTCACATGCAACCAAACTGCGCATGGTATGGACACAATGATAACAGAGGAAGTTGGACTTATAACCAGAGAATGTGGGAAAGTACAAATGTCAATAGAGTTAGTATAACAAATTTTACAGAGTTACAAGTGTGAGTTTACTTCTTACTAAAAGACTTTTGAAGCTGTTGGAAATTGGAGGATGTCACGTGACACATGGCTTTATATAAAGAGGACCACACACCAAAATTATTAAAGGGGGCACCTTTGATTTTTATTTTTTTTTTTAAGAGGAGGAGATATTGACAAAGTGAAAAGTTAAAGACGAAATAAATAAATAAAAAGTGGATGGATAATCTCAGACCCTGATTTTCTTGCAAAGAAAAAGAAAGAATAACTAACAAGGTGATTGTATATGATTCTTGAATGGTTTTCTAGGGAAACACTTTCACTGTCCGTCAATAAGTGAGGAGTTTGTGAACTTAGTAGAATCTGTGTTGTACATGTTATTCGAGTCGAAAAGTATCAGAAAGTCACGTATCGGTAGTTAGCTGAAAAAGATTGAAAACCTACATAAAAGGTGTAGATATCTCGTAATATTAAATACAAAGCGAACAAAATATCACATCATATTAAGAGTGCATTTGAACTAGTTTAACCTAACTAATCAATATATATACCAGTTAATAATTAATAATAAAATAAAAGATTGTGTCATCACACAATAGCAAATTGAGATTAACCGTACAAATTCTCATGGAATGATATAAATAATGAGTATTCATATAGTCGATTTTAATTTAATTGCAAGTAACCCGAGGGTTGTTTTTGGTGTTATGTTTGTGTGACATAGATGGATATAAGTAAAAATTAATGAAAAAAGATGATTTTCATGGATGCTAATTGGACCTTACACATGTCATATTTAGAGAAACGTCAAGTTTTTGAAACTTTGATGTGAACTGTCCCTTCCAAGACATTCGATTCGATTATAAAAAAATAAAAACTTCCCAACAAAATGTACGTACTGTGTTGGTTTTATGGACTCTTTAGAGTACGCAGTGGAACCAAACTTTGATGAAGAGCATATGATTTCATCATTACAAGTGAAATGATTAAATAAAAATTAGATTACACATTTGTCTGACAATATAATTACGAAGAAAACTAGATGTTTCATATTTAATACTATACTATATGATTGAAAAGGTACTTATGATATTAATTAGTGCCTATAAGGTGAATAGTTTACATGAAAACACTGTTCCATACTCTGGACCTCTATTATTTGACATGCTACGTAGTGATTATTCAATTTTGGAACAGGAGATGGTGCATGTTTACCAATCATAAAAAAAGTTAAAATTATATATATGCACTAATAATGTATGAATTTTTACATGATTTGTGTGATTAAATTTGTTATAACATACTTATTAGAACAGTTATTATTTATTGTATTGTCAATCAATGACACTTTTGTTGTCGTGATTGCATGAGCACGTTTATATCTTGTTTCGTACTAAGGTAACTATCAACTTTGCTTTAAAACATTTGGTGACAAAATACCATAAAATTTTAGAAACTTTATATATATATATATATATATATATATATATATATATATATATATATATATATATATATATATATATATATATATATATATATATAAAAAAAAAGGTTCCTTACCAAATGAACTAAAATGAAATAGTCCTCACTCCGTCTCGTTGTATAGAAAGGGATTTGAAGTACAATAATCAAAACACTTGATTCTTAATATAAATCCAGGCATAAGTTTCAAGATTTTTAAATAAAATGTATTTATTTAAAAATTACATGAATAATAGTATATGTCAAGATAATTTAATATACTTGAAAAAACTGAAAAATTTAGTACCTAAAGAAAAATATTCTAACTCCCCAAAACAATAACACTATCGCATAATAATAGGATAGATGGAGGTTGGCTTGTAGCACCGACAGAGGCGGACCTAGAATTTTCATGCGACGGGAGTACAATATTCTACTCAATCAATGCTCCCTAAAGGCTTTTAGTATTCAAGGTGCCAAGTGATTTAAATTAACCATATTTTCAAGGTACAATCACACATCTCTATAACAACATCTCTATATAACAGTCATTCATTATAAAAGCCAAGTTTTTCTCAATACCGTTTTTAAGTTATATTTTACCTCTCTATAACAACTTTTTACCTATAACAACAACAAACATATTTATAACAGAACGCTCTTTGTAAAATTACCCATCTATAACAAGCCATATAGAATCTTTAAGATTACTAATAATAATTCTAAAAATATGCACATAATCTTTTCCATTAAACAAAGTTTCTATCTTGCATAAGATATAAGATTTGAAGATTTGCACATGATATCTTTTTCATTGGATAAATTCCAAAAAATATTTAGATAGAAAATTTAACTATTAAGCTCTTAGATTGTCTTTAAGGGAAAACTATTAGATACCTTTTTTGCTAAAAATTTACACACGAATCTTCGCCAATTCAAGCGTTATATCGCTAGTAAGAGAATGAAATCTACAAAACAAGCTACAATTATAAAGTTCTTCCATTAATCTTGATTTTTTTTTTTAGGTACCTTTAAAATGCCTACCTTAGAGTTTAAATCGTTATACTTGTAGTTATGAATTTATTAATAATGTATTAGCTTTCTCAATATTTAGCTAATGAAATATGCATATCTTTTGAGATTTTAAATTTGAGTAATTTTTTTATTTTTTATATGTAACATTAAAAAAAAATAATTAATTTTTATCTATATTAGACAAAAAAATATTTAAACGTCAAATGTTGTTGTAGGTGTATAACATCTGTTCACTATAAAAGCCAAAAAATATTGAAGCAAACGAGGTTGTTATAGAGAGGGTTGATTGTATATACATATACATATACAAGATTTGTGCCGAAACTTACGGGGTCCGATGACCTCATACTATAACACATAGGTCTCCCTCTGAGCATCGATAAAGGAAAAGTTTAATACTTTAAAAGATGAGTAAAAATTAATACACCACGCATTATGTTGCACTTCTTTAAAATGGCATATTTAGTTTTAGTTACAAAGTTAATTTTGTTGCTAGATAATGGTGTCAGGTTTAGCCTTCTAGGCTTCTTCCTTTTTTTTTTTTTTTTTTTTTGGGAGGCTGTCTTCTAGGCTTAATTCTTTTTATTTTTGTTATCAAAATGGGTGATATTTACATTATTTGTACAATAATAATTGATGCTTATTTTCTAGTACACACAAGTAGAAAAAAAATATTACGAACTAAGAAAAATATAAATGCACACTTTCACGGAAATTCAAACGCCTTTAACCACCAAGATCAAAGCTTCATTAGGTCCGTATGCTTAATTAATTCTTGAATAGCAATGATTGGGCATTTTTGTACGTATTCGTATACATTGGGTAAAATAGTGTACCATTTTTTCAGGTAATAATTTGTTTGAATTGGTTGCACAACATTATTATAGCTAAACGAAACAAATTATAAATGATTTGTACTCTAAAGTACCCTAAGAGACAATACTTGAGTATAGTATAGGTCATTAGATTATGAATTAATGTCATAATCGCCTACCTATATCGCTATAATGAATCTTGATTCAAGCACATAAGACCAATTACATATTTTCTAACTATGTGATTTATTGGTCAATAAAGTGGTAGAAAAAATCATAAGGCATCATGTTCAATACCAACAGAGACAAAAAAAATATTACTCCCTCTGTTTTAATTTATATGAGTTAGTTTGACTCGTCATGAAGTTTAAGAAAAAAAATAATTTTTGAAATTTGTGATCTTAAAAGTTTAAGGGGTAAAAGCTTTGTGGGGCCATGATAATTGTGTGGTTATAAAAGCTTCTCATTAAGGTAAAATGGGTAAAATGAAGAGTTTAAAATTAGATTATTTTTAATAGTAGAAATATATCATTCTTTTTTGAATAGACTAATAAAGAAGGTGTATCATCTAAATTGAAACATAGGGAGTAGATAATTTCTTCCTATCTGCCGAAATTTTGGTGGACATAGTCATCCAACATTTTTGTTGGTAGAAAGGAGAACCATGAGGTATCAGATTCATGTAAAAAAATACTATGTAATTTCTTTGGCTCTTTAAGCCTTGATAGATAGAATTATTCGATACTTGTATTGGTGAAAAATAGTCCAAACACAATCGTCACAAAAAAATAAAATAATAAATCACAAAGTAAAAAAAGAACATACTCTTTCCCTCCCAAAAAATATTTTGAAGTGATATTTGCAAATTTGTAAGACATGGACCCACATTGGCCCAATGATTAAGCAGGTGTTAGAAGAGGGGAACCTTTCTTATTTGAAAAGAGGATGCGCGCCAAAGTCCCATCAGCTTTTATTGTAATCAGTTTTTAATGAAGTCACGAGAGTATTTATGACGTTATCAGTATACTACTACAACTAGTAGCACCTATATACTATTTAATTCGTTTTTCGTGACTTTATTAAATACTACTATCAGTTTGGTAACTTCTCTTTCAAGGTAAGAATGATTCCTTCTGATTTCTGAATATATTAAAAGGTACGTGGGTAATTTATACTACCTTATTTCTTAAAGGACAGAATAAGAATAAAAGGGAGGAAGTAAAAGTCCGACCAAATTGAGAGGTAGTTAAGAAAAATCAACTTTTTTTTGTCTGTTTATTATGTATAAAGTTTATGCAGAATTGTTTTCTTACGTATATGAGGAGATATTTATAATGACGATTTTTTTTTTTATCTAATTGTATTCCTTTTTTTCCGATTAACTATGGTCAAATCAATTTTTTTCTTACTTTACTCCAATTAACTTGATCACAAATTTAGGATGGTAATGCTACATTCATAATAATCTATCTGTGTCTTTATGACAAAAATATTATTTCTGAAAACAAAAAAAAAAAAAAAATACCAGATTCTTGGCACCCAAAATACATATTTGTTTACCCTCAAACACGAATAACGATGAAATTTGTAAGTGGTTTTAATGATACGTGGGTTAATTCAATACAAATGATAAATTGAGTTAGATTAAACAGATAAATGACGTAATAAATTGTCAAACCAATCAAGAGGAGTGATCCCGGACTTAGTAACGGTTTAATGAAATGCCTGCCTTTGATCCCGCGCTCATGTTATTGATAAAGTGATAAACAAAAGTAAGAACTTTGAATAACAAAGAAAATAAGAATATATTGTCTTGATATGCGTGTTACATTGTTTCTAATGAATAATCGAACCTCTTTTTTATAGTAGAGGAGTCTTACCCTAATTGCAATTCCACAAAAGGTAAAAATCATCAGTTTAACTACTCACCGATTTTCTGCCGATACGTGCCGAGATTCACGACGTGACATCCGGCTAGTCACGGATATTACAGTCTTTTGTTGGTCATGATTGATTATCTGGTAATGCCCTCCAATATTTTTGGAATTCGAACCGATCCCGGAGGTCGTGGCCTCGATACTCCCGATGGCAGACGTTTTGCCTGGACCCCGACTCGAGGGGCTCCTTGCCTCGATTCTGGTCCTTTACAGTCACGTCTTTTCCTCCATTTACTTCATCAAAAATCAAAGCGTCCCATGGGCTCAGTTTCACCCGTACACAGATAGTCTCCTCGTTTCTCGGAGAGTAAGTTTACGGAAACGACGAGAAATGACAAAGAATGCGAAAAAATCGTCAGTTACGTCATTATGACTTTAAACGCACGTCAGCCATCGACAGGTCATCCCCGGATGTAAAACGACGCGAAGCTTATATAAATACACCCCTCATTAGTTCATTTTTTACCTTTTGATCAAGCTTCTACCTTCGAGTCTTCAGGATATCACTGCCATTCTTCATACTCTAATATTTTTACCTCTGTTCTTCGAGATTCCTCAATAAATTGCAAGCTTCTACTTATTTTCTATCCAAACCAGTGCACTCGACTTCCTTAGTAAAGGTTTTACCTTTTATCTCCTAACCTTTCTTCATATTTTTCAAACTTTTCCCAGATATCAATGGCTAAAACTTCCAAAAACGTTCCCCAAAAAGTTGCTTCCTCCACTTCACAACTAACCGCCAAAGTTGAGGAGACCACTCCCGATGTGGTCGTCCTTGGGAGAATTGCTCCGGGCGCGAATACCAATGAACCGGCTCCCGAGCCTCCTTTGAAAATGTTTGTCCCCGGGGGTGCTCGATCGCGGATGATTTTAAGGTAGAAAATCCCTCGTCGGTTCTGGGTCGGTGTGAGGCGATATCTAGGTACATATGCTCCATCACCGAAGAGGTCCTTCTAGCGGTTCGAAAGGACTGTGGCTCGGTGGATTAGGACGTAGTAATCACCGGTCCCGAGGACTCCATTACTACTCCTATGGAGGGGTATCTGAGTATTTACACTTATCCCTTCACATTGGGCCTGGTGGACCCGGTTATTCTTGACTTCTGTAAGAGGTATGAAGTATGCCTCGGTTAGATCCATCCGTCATTGTGGAGGATCTTAATCTTCCTTCGATACTTCGTGAACAAAATCGACGCATGTCGATTCACCATCGATCATCTACGCCGTCTGTACAGACCCCAAATCTTTTGAGAGGGCTGATAAAGCTCGTACGCCGGGCTAGCAAAGCCCCATTCTCAAGCATCGATAAGGACCGAGATCGGGGCTGGTAGGGACTCTTTGCCCGAGTTAGGACCGCAGACTTGATCCCTGCGGAGTATGGGCCCTTCCCCGAGAAGTGGAATGTATCACATAAGCATAACTTTCCTTTAAATATCGATTTTACATTTATCTCCTTTTTCCTCACCAGTATTTGCGGTGGTGCAACTGTTGCTTGAGTCCCAAACACCATTCCTCGGCTCAAGGAGTGGATCGAGGAAATTTGTTCACAGATACCTTATTCTGAGTGCACATGGCGTAAACTCTCGAAGGGACGTTGGGAGGCCCGTTCTGATAGTAAGATTTCTTTCCCGAATAAGTAACATTAGGCCCTCTTTTCAGCACCATATTCTCTTTCCCTGTCTTTTCTCTTCGCAGGCTTGCCTAAGACCATTGAGCTAAGGCCTTTAGTTGGGGACGAGGACCTGTCCGTTGATCCCTCCGCTTCAGGGAAGCTCGGTGCCGTAGCATGAGAGAAGAAGAAAACGAAGGCTCCGAGTTCCCCGAACTCAGAGAAGAAGAAGCCAAGAAGACGGTTGGCCCGTAATCCAAAGGAGAGTTCTAGCTCCTGAGCATCCGACTCATACTTGCTTTTTTGGCTCAGGGACGAGCCCGAGGAAGGTGATATTTTTGTGGCCTGTGAGCCGACCTCCCCCGAAGAGCGGGCGACAGCCGAGGGGGAAACAATGGGGGATGATCCCCCTCAAGTTCGGGAAACCGATGTAGAGATGAGGGTTAAGACCTCTCGAGATATCGGCTCCGGTTCGCCCGGTGTCATAGATATTCCGGGGACACCTTCATTCACTGAATCCATGTTTGACGAAGCTTTAGCGGTGAAGGAGCGATCCAACAAAGGGGCCCATGGAGAGGACGATACCCTTCATTCCTTTTTTGAAGGTGTGGATTCGAACGTTCTGGAAGATTTCTCCGGTTTGGGTGACTTGGAGGTGCTTAAGAAAGACCAATCTTTAGAGGTCGGCGGGCTGAACTCGAGCCCAAAATTAATCAATCAGTTCCACGCCCGAGCATGGATCCCGGCCATAAGAGGTCAATAATCATCACCGTCTCGAAGGATGCCAGGTTTTTTTGCCCTCGTTGGAGTGGCGAGCTACCTCCGGTGCATGTTAACCGAAGAAGACCATACGAAAATAAATGAGGTGGATGTGTCGTGCTTGTTCAACGAAGTGCAGTAGGCGCTAAACCAGGTAAGGCATCATTACGTTCTTCCATCTTCTGACTTAGTTTTTTATATTTCTCACGTCTTCTCTCTTTTATCTTTTTGCAAGCCTCGGTACTCCATCATGAAAGTTTTCTCCGGTACCGGGCTGAGGTTAATCAGCTCGAGACTGTGGCCAGGGAGCTCGCCCAGAAGAGGGACATGTATAAGCTTCTCAGCGAGCAACATGAAGAAGCTGTCAAGAGTCTCCGACCTGAGTTGGATGCAACTCAGAAGGAGTATGCCGACCTGGTGGAGCAGGTAAAGATTTTCAAAGTTAGCGATGATGACTTAGACATGGCGACTAACAATTAAACCTGCATGTTTTGCAGAAGGTTGACCGGATCGACCAGATCCGGGCCGAAATGAATAAGGTCCTGGCCATGGCCGATGTCTGGAAGGAAAAAATGGACCGACTAGCTTCGGAGAAGGAGACCGCCTGGGAGCTATTGGCATCAATAGAGGTCTAACTCCGAGTGGCGAAATAGAAAGCCGATGCACGTGCTCGACAAAATGAGGACCTCCAAGCTCAACTACGCGCGGCTATTGCTAAACGGGATGCCCTTGGAAAGGACCTTGAAATTGCAAGGTCCGAGTCGGAGACAACTAGGCCCGACTTTGAAGAGATGGTAGCCTAGTATAGGGCTGATGTTGAGTCAGTAGATGCCCGTCTGAAAGTCACTGTTAAGTACGTGAAGCGTTTACCTTGAAGGGAGACCCTCGAGGAGATCCATGCCTGAGGTTTTGACCTGTCAGCCGAGATCGAAGAGGCGAAAAGGCTCTAGGTCGAGGCCAAGAAGATGGTTGAGCCCGAGGATAAAGAAGGCTCTGAGGGCTCCGACGAACCCAAGGATGGAGAAGACCCCGACGACTTTAGTAACGAGGCGGGTTCTGGTGAATATCAGGAGTAGGTGCCTTAGGATTTTTTGTGTGCATTTTGTACTTTTATTTTGTTGAGGCCGTTTCCATTGGCCTTTCTAAAGACATTTTGGAATGTATATATAAGGTTTTTTTTTCCTCTTGGCAATCTTCAAGTCTATTACCTTTAGCATTCTTTTTACATCTACAAAGATTTCAAATGCCTTAGCACGGAATAAAACGTAGTAATAAGTTGTTGTTTGGAGGTCCGAACAAGACTTGTTTTCGATGTAAGTTTCGTGAAACTTGTTGGAGCTCGATAAGATCGGAAGCATTCCCCAAAGTATTTGTTTAGATGTTTTTAGACTATATATTTTCCTAGGGTAACCTTTGAATCGGTTTGGAACTTTGAAGGCCTTATGTTTTAATTACCGGCTTCGGACATCTCCGAGTCATTTTTTGGGTGGTCGTAGCCTTTTAGTTCAGGCACTGCCTAATAGGATTTGTACCTTCGGGTTTCGATAGCCCGAGCCATCCGAGCTTGCCTTGGATAACAGTCCCCGAGTGAGGGTGATCTATTGGATCTAGATAGAGGCAGCCCGATATCCTTAAGGAACAGAATGTAATAGTCTTAAGGGACAAAATATGTATCTGCAAGGTAGAAACTTTCTTTCATTCTTGTGCGTAATATATAAGATTGTAAGTGTGTACAAGCTTTGTGTTATGGATTTGGTTGTCTACGCAGGCACAATTCATTTGACTGTTGGGCCTTACAATAAATCCTATCCACCGAGCCTAAACTGTTCAAGCACAAAGTTTCCTTCCTTGTTAAAAATCATTACGCGAGGGTGATGGTCCCCAATATTCGAGGTCGATCGTCGAGAGGGCTCGAATACTGTTGATGTGACCATCGACTTCGATTCATAACCGGTCTTGGATTCTAAGTTAGCACGATCCACTGTTGCCTCGTTAAAAACCTTGCCAGAAAACCCATTTGGGACAAAATCGGTTCAAGGTAAAAAGAGTGCAACGTGTGCTTTCACGCCTAACAACTACATTATCCTTTGGCAATTTCCTGCAAATGTTAGTCCATTTCGTAATATATGTAAAAAAATGAATGGGGTCGTACCTTTGCAATAGTATCGTTTTACGTGGGTTACGTTCTAGTTGTTCGGTAGCTGCTCTATGTTCCATGCTTTGAGTTTGTACGAACCTTTACCGGTAATCTCGATAATTTGATATGGGCCTTCCCAATTCGGTCCCAGCTTCCCTTCATTCAAGTTTTGGGTGTTTAGTGTCACCTTTCTTAACACCAAGTCCCCGATATTAAAGTGTCGGAAGTTGGCTCTCCAGTTATAATACCTTTCGATCCGTTGTTTCTGGGCAGCCAACCGGACGAGGGCGGCCTCGCGCCTCTCATCCAATAGTTCCAGGCTCGTGATCATGGCCTCACTGTTTGACTCTTCGATCATATATCGAAACCTGAAACTCAGTTTTCCTACCTCGACCGGTATTAGCACTTTGGCACCGTTGACCAACGAAAATAGGGTGGCCCCGGTACTAGACTTTGAGGTCGTAGACGGTATGCCCACAGTACTTTGGGCAAATTTTCCTTCCATTTTTCTTTGGCATCGGTCAATCTCTTCTTAAGGATTTAGAGAATAGTCTTGTTTGTAGACTCTGCCTACCTGTTTCCACTAGGGAGATAGGGTGTTGAAAAGATCCTTTTGATATTGTGGTCCTCGAAAAATTTGCTTACCTTACTGCCGATGAATTGCATCCCATTTTCACATACGATCTCGGTCGGCATTCCGAACCGACATATTATGTGGTCCCAAATAAAATCAATGACTTTTTTTCTCTGACTTTTTCAAATGCCAGAGTTTCAACCCACTTAGAAAAATAGTCAGTCATAAATAATATAAATTGAGCCTTACCGGGTGCCCATGGCAGGGGACCGGCGATGTCCATTCCCAATTTCATGAATGGCCAAGGTGACAAGACTGAATGCAATAACTCATGGGGCTGATGGATCATCGGTGAGTGCCTCTAACAACCGTCGCATTTTCGTATCTACTCCTTCGCATCTTTCTCCCTGTCGATCCAGTAATAACTGGCTCTAATTATCTTATGAACCAACGATTCGGCCCCTGAATAGTTCCCGTGGGTGCCTTCATGAACTTCCCTCAAAACGTCTTTGGTGTCTCCCGATCCCAGACATATGGCGAGTGGGCCATCAAACATTCTTCTAAACAGAGTGTTATCCTCGGACATGATAAACCTGGCCGCCTTCATGCGCAGAGCGCTTGATTCTTTAGGATCCAAGGGCAGCTTCCCGGTCTTCAGGTAATCTATATACTTGTTTCTCCAGTCCTAGGTTAAGCTCGTCAAGTTTATCTCGGCATGGTCTTCTTCCACTACCGATTCTATGAGTTATACGACCGTTCCCGAGCTAAATTCATCATCATCAACTGACAAACCCAAGTTAGCTAGAGCACCGGCTTTGCTGTTTTGATCCCGAGGTACATATTGAAAGGTCCACTCCTTGAATCGACGTAGTGTTACCTGTAGTTTATCCAGGTATTTTGCATCCGTTCCTCTTTCACTTCGAACGTCCCATTGGCTTGATTCACCCCAAGTAGGGAATCGTATTTAGCTTCGATCACCTCGGCCCCCAGGCTTTTAGCCAATTCGAGACCTGCAATCCTGGCCTCATACTCGACCTCATTGCTAGTCAATTTCACAGTTCTAATTGATTGCCTAACTACGTTACCCGTGGGCGGTTTTAACACGATGCCGAGTCTGTACCTCTTTGCATTTGAAGCACCATCCATATAGAGGGTCCACATCCCCGAGAAGGTCCTTGATGTTAACAACAATTCCTTTTCGATTTCGGATATTAAGGCCGGCGTGAAATCGACCACGAATTCTGCCACAATTTGAGATTTGATTGCGGTTTGAGGTCGATATTCGACATTGTACCCACTAATCTCCACAGCTTATTTGGCCAATCGTCTTGAGATCTCGGATTTGTGCATTATGTTTCTCAATGGATAAGTAGTCACGACACATATGGGATGACATAGAAATATGGCCTTAACTTCCTCGAGGCGCTTACAAAAGCGAGTGCCAATTTCTCTATGAGAGAATACCTCGTTTCGGCCTCGCCTAGAGTTCTGCGAATATAATATATAGGGAATTGTATATCTTCTACTTCCCGGACTAAGACTCCACTACCTCTGTCTCGGATACCGCTAAGTACAAGTACAACTGCTCGTCTGCCTTCGGAGTATGAAGTAAAACGGACTCGAAAGGTACCATTTGAGTTCTTCCAAAGCTTGTTGGCCCTCCGGGGTCCACGAGAAGTTATTCTTCTTTTTCAATAACGAGAAGAACCGATGGCTCTTATCGGAGGACCTTGAAATGAATCACCCTAAGGCGGCTATGTGTCCGGTTAGTCTTTGAACGACCTTGACATTGTCCACCATGGTGATGTCTTCTATGGCCTTGATCTTATCGGGATTGATCTTGATTCTCCGATTGGACACCATGAATCCAAGGAACTTCCCAGACCCGACCCCAAATACGCATTTCTCTGGGTTCAGCTTCAAATTATTTTTCTTCAGTATGTTGAAGATTTCCTGTAAATATTTCAAATGGTCCTCTGTTTGCAGGTACTTAACTAGCATGTTATCAATGTAAACCTCCATTGATTTTCCTATTTGCTCTTTGAACATCCGATTTACTAGGCGCTGGTAAGTGGCACCAACATTTTTTAGTCAGAATGGCATTATGTTATAACAATAGGTGTCGTATTTAGTGATGAAGGAAGTCTTTTCCTGGTCGCTCGGATCCATCTAGATCTGGTTTTACCCGGAATAGGCATCGAGAAAGCTGAGTGTCTCATGGCCGGCCGTCAATTAGATTGCATGATCGATGTTAGACAAAGGAAAAAAGTCCTTAGGGCATGCCTTTTTCAAGTCTTTGTAATATACACACATTCTTAATTTATTTCCCTTTTTAGGCACTACTACTACGTTTGCTAACCAGTCCGGGTACTTAACTTCCCGAAATGAACCTATTTTAAGGAGTTTGGATACCTTGTCTTTGATGAATGCGTGCTTGACTGCGGACTAAGGTCTCCTCTTCTCTTTAACCGGGTGAAACTTCAGATCTAAGCTCAACTTGTGAGTAATTATTTCTGGCGGGATCCTTGTCATTTCAAGATGGGGCCAAGCGAAACAATCTATGTTAGCTATAAGAAATTCAATGAGTTTTTTCCTGCGCTCGGGAGTAAGCCCCGTGCCCAAGTATACCTTCCGATCGGGTAGGTGCTCGATCAATATGACTTGCTCTAGCTCCTCAACCGTTGACTTGGTGGCATCAGAATCGCCAGGGGTTATGAAAGACCTGGGGACTCCATAACCGTCCTTCTCGCTCGTCCCCTCATTTTCTGGTTTGGTCGGGGCCAGTGTCGGTGATTGCTATTTGGTTTCTTCCTTGGTGACCGAACTCGGGTTCTTCAATGTCGAGAGTGCATATATCAGGACCACCTCATCGACCACGAACATCTCTTTTTTAGCCGGTTGCTCTCCGTAAACTATTTTGATCCCTCCCGGTGTGGGGAATTTCAATGTTTAATGTAGTGTCGAGGGTACTGCCCTCATATTGTGAATCAATGTCCTCCCGAATAGAGCATTGTATCTCATATCTCCGTCGATCACATAGAACTTTATTTCCTGAACGGTTCCGGCAGTGTTTACCGGTAGGGATATCTCCCATTTAATGGTCTCACATGCCATGTTAAAGCCGTTTAAAACTCGGACTGCAAGCACAATTTGGTCTTGTAGACCTAGCTGTTCCACGACTCTCGATCAGATGATGTTGGCCACGCTACCTAGATCAATTAATACACGCTTAACTCAAGATTTATTTATGAGTACAAATATTACCAGTGCATCATTGTGTGGCTGCACGATGCCTTCAGCATCCTTATTGTTGAATGATACAGTTCCCTCCGGTACATAATCTCGAGTCCATTTTTCTCTTGTAATGGACACTTTAGTGCGCTTTAACATCGGCCCCTGGGGGACGTCAACCCTACCAATGATCATGTTGATGACGTGCTGGAGCTCCTCTTGCTCGATCTGCTTGTTGGAGCCTCTGTTCCTGAAGTGATTTTTGGCTCGATCACTCAAATATTCTCGTAGGTGTCCGTTATTGAATAACCGGGCAACTTCTTCACTAATTTGTCGGCAATCTTCAGTTATATGGCCGTGAGTGCCGTGATATTTACATATTAGGTTGGGGGCCCTTTGGGCAAGATCAAATTGTAATGGTCAAGGCCACTTAGTATCTTTTATGCGTCTGATGGCTGATACGATGCCAGTAGTATCGATGTTGAAGTTGTACTCCGATAACCTTGGTGCTTCCTTAGACCCGATGGGTCTGTCAAAACCATTTTTGCTCATGAGTCCCGGGTTACTATGACCTCGACCGCTTCTTTTTTCACTTCTCACAGTGTTGCATCCAGACCCATTATCCCATTGATCTCTATTGTATGGTTGATACCAATCTCTGTTCGATCTCGGTTCAAGATCAATGGCCCTTTTGGATCTGTCACTTGTCCTAACGGGATAAACGGACCCGGAAGGGGCCTCGAGCTGATCATCTTCGACCCTGATTTTTGATTGGTACCTGTTATGGACGTCGACCCAAGTTACCATAGGGTATTCTATCTAATTTTGCTTCAAATGTTGTGAAGCTAATGAGCTTTGTGGGGGTGAGTCCTTGGGTGAAGGCCTGAACGACCCAATCGTCTACGACCGGAGGTATATCTATCCGATCTATTTGAAACCTCGATACGAATTCTATGAGCATCTCGTTATCTCTTTGCTTTACCTTGGAAAGATTTGACTTTCAGGTCTCGACATTGACGACCCTGGCGTGCACTTTTACGAAGGCATCTGCAAGCATAGAAAACGAGTCAAAAGAATTAGGGGGTAAGTTGTGATACCATATCATGGCTCCTTTTGACAAGGTCTCTCAGAACGTTTTCAGCAGAACAGACTCGATTTCGTTATCTTCCAAGTCGTTTCCCTTGATGGCGCATGTATAAGAGGTCACAAGTTCGTTTGGATCAGTTGTCCCATTATACTTCGGAATTTCGGGCATACAGAACTTCTTTGGGATCGGTTTCGGAGCTGCGCTCAGAGGAAAAGGCTTTTGGACAAATTTTTCTGAATCTTGTCCCTTTAGTATCAGTGGCGCTCCCGGTATTTAGTCGACTCTAGAGTTATAGGTCTCCACTTTTTTGTCGTTGGCTTCAATTTTTTTTCTTCCGATTCCACACATTTTGTCAGTTCCTCTAGCATCTTTATTATCTCAGGATTGGTCCCGGGTTCTACTTCACCCGGTCTTTCTGTGTCCGGTTCATTTTTGCGGGCGTTTTCTCAGGACGATTCGGGCTCAACTTTGCTGGGGACTCGGTTTTGGTTTTGCAACTGGGCTATCACTGCATGTTGAGCCTATAACATTTCAAAGATCACGCACAAGTTTATCCCATCACCAGGGATAATTTGAAAAATATAAAGTTATGATGAGAATAGTTTTGTCTTGAATAAATTAATTTTCTACTTCCGCTTCTGCTTTTTGGAAGAAGCTAGAATTTTCTGCTTCTTCCCAAAAGCAGAAAAACTGCTTCTGCTGCTGGCCAAAAGTACTTCTCTGTCTTGGCCAAATAGCTTACTTCTTATGAACAAGTTACAAAAGTAGAATGTTTTCACAAAATATGATCAATTTACTCAAAAAGAAAATTAAGTAATGTACTCCCTCCGTTTATTTTTACTTGTCAATTCTGGACTTTTTACGGCTCTTAAAAAATAATAATTGTGTTATGTATTTTACAATATAACCCCTAATAATGATAGCATTTCAAAAAGTTTTGAAAAATAATTTGGGAATGAGTAGTTAATGATAAGGGTAAAACAAGAAAAAACGATTGTCTTTCTCTTAATGTGCTAAAATGAACAAGTAAAAATAAAAATATATTTTTAATATAATGTACATGTAAAAATAAAATGGAGTAGTAACTATTTTTGAGAAGTGGGAACAAGACTTGGGAACACCCTAAAGTTTTTTCTACATTAGAAAGGCCATTAATTAAGTTAGTATAATTCCAAGTATGTTTTACATTTCCAAAACATCTTACACAGCTCGATTCTTACGAGACAGTTTTTATACTATTATAATAATTAAGTGGAACATTTAGGACTTTGCATTTTTGTGATAAGATTTCAAGGACCCAAACCAATTATTTTTCTTTATTAGCACAGGCTAATTATGACATATAATAAGTGCAATAAAGACTCATAAAAACTTGGTGATTATGTATTTAATAATCAACTAATTATAGCAATATTAAAATGATATTCTTCCTCCCTCATCTCACAAAACTAAAAAAATGGACCTTTATACTAATATAACCTCATGATATATAGCCATAAATAAAACGGACAGCGTTTATAGCCCACAAAGTCGAAAAAAAAGGAATAGCCCGCAAAAACGCATAACTGAAATTTAAAACACAATCCGATTGATAGAAACTCTAGGCACCTAAATTGAAACTGAAAAGCATATTCCCCTAACAATCTTTGACTTAGTACTTGCCTGTTTATATGATATCAAATCAATATTAATACAATGCAAAAGCAAACAAATGAGTTTCCGCCCTCTTTTCATCTAACT
The DNA here is from genome assembly GCF_000715075.1 of Nicotiana tabacum. Lineage (NCBI taxonomy): Eukaryota > Viridiplantae > Streptophyta > Magnoliopsida > Solanales > Solanaceae > Nicotiana > Nicotiana tabacum. Next base: position 48,854,221 of record NC_134093.1, on the reverse strand, counting down.
AACAACGAAAATAAATAATCAGATTAAACTTGTAATATTAAGCTATCTCTACAGAATAACGTATGAAAATAAATAATCAGATTAAACTTGTAATATTAAGCTATCTCTACAGAATAACGTATGAAAATAAATAATCAGATTAAACTTGTAATATTAGTATTCAAATTACGGATGATGACAACTAAGCTATCCCTTCAAAACAACGTGAATGTTTCGTAAGAAAACAATTGGCATGAAAATGCAAGGTTGGATTTTCCTCCATCGAAATTAAATTTGTGATATTATGAATCAAGGTTAAATTTAAAAATTTGGCTTCTCACACAAGGAAAAAAAAAGAGGGGCTCATAAAATATGCTAGTACTAGTATACAAGTAAAAAGTAAAGGGGGAGAATTGGTCAAAGAAATTTCTTAGTGTACGTTACTTTTTATGGTCCATTTTCCCTCCTCTCCTCCATATTTGTATTTTGTTCTTTTAACCAAGTCATCAAATTACACCACACAATAACAGCTGTGGTGGCAAAATCTTCTCTCTTTGTTGTGGGGTTAAGGCCAAAGAGGGGGTGGTGGGGTACAGATGTCGCCATTCTTTTATCAGCACGAGAAAATCCACACCTCTCTTTATCAGCCATAGCATTCTTAAATTCCCGCTTCTTATTGAATTCCTGTCTTTTTCTTTCCTCTTAAGAGGGAAACTGTGTGTATCCTCTGTGTGTTTTTGTGTGTGTGTGTGTGTGTGTGTACATAGAGTTATGTCTACAGAAGAAGAAAAAGTGAGTTTAGAGAGAGAAAATGTAGTTGAGAAAGAGAGTGAGGAATTAGTAGAAGGTAGAAAGAGTGTAAGAGGGGGAGGAGTTAAAGGGGGAGTTGTGGTGGTAATGGACACTCCAGAGAGGAACAAGAACCAGATCGCAACACCCATTTCCAAATTTGAGGTTTGAATACACATTTGCTCTAAAGTTTTAATTTTTTGCTAATTTCTTGAATCCTTTTTTTTTTTTTGATGATTGACTTGTGGGGTTTGGTTGTTACTGATTTGGGTCCTCCAAGAGCCTAAAGTTTGCATTTTTTTTGGGTATACAATTTTTGGCATAATTGACTTGTGGGTTTCTTCTGTTACTGATTTGGTTTCCTTAAGAGTCTGAAGTTTGAGTCTTATTGTTAATTTTTTGAATCGGTTTTCTTTACTGGACTTGTGGGTTTTTGGTTTATTACAGATTTGTTTTCTCCAAGAGTAAAGTTTGAATCTTTTTGCTAATTCTTGATTGTTTTGAAATCTTTGGTAAAGTTGCCTTCTGGGTTTTGTTTACTGAAATCTGTTTTGTTCTATTCTGGTTAGTCTGAAGATACTTTTTTTTTTTTTTTTTGAGAAATGGGGTTCTGTTAATCATGCAAAGTAGTTTAGATATTCATTGTACTTTCTTTCTCTTCTCCTTTCTCTCTCTTGCTTGTTGAGAGATAATGCTTATGGAAAGGTTTTACTTTTGAGGTTAGATTGAATTTTTAGGCTGGAAATAAGTCTTTTGGGAAATGTGATGGGGTTGTAGTAAATGGAATGGGGTTTGGCTACTGCTTCTGTTAATCCATTTACACTAGAGCGGGTTATAGTTAGTGGAAATGACAATTTCGTTGAATTGGGTCGATTCACTGGAATAATTGGGTCCTTTTTCCTCTTTCCTTCTTTGTTTTTGATGTGTTACCTAGTGGTAGTTTTGTTTATTTGCTTGTACTTGACCACTAGTAAATTTTTAGAGAAATTGATTTTCTGCGTAATTGGTAACAATATTGACTTCTTAGATTTGCTGTCTTTCTGGTGTCTGGAATGCTTCAAGACTTGGTTATGTTGCTGGAATTGTCTATCTTATCATTTTCTGAGTTTGCATGTTTTGCTCGCTTTTAGATTTGGATGCTTGCTGATGGATTTTAATTCATTAGTTAAATAAAACTTCTTCCTTTCCTTTCCTCTAATTTCTAACCAATTTTTCCTTACATTAGTGTTTTCAAATTTGGTGAAGTTTATTTGGTCTTGCATTGCGAGATTATCTTGTTGAGATTTTTTTCATCTGTGCCTTATAGTGTCATAGTTTTCCTTACTCTGTATCTGGAAATGTTGTGATGTTTTACCTTGGTTGTCTGTCTTGATTGTTCTGGGGATTCAACTGTTGGGACTGCTGTCTAATTATCGATTGAATTTCATGACATATTCGTCTTGCTTGGTTTGGATTTCCATGATTGTAAATGAGCTGTGGGTGAAGGAGTTGTTTTATTAGAAGGTCAATTAGCAAAGATGAAATATGCAGCCGCCATTTCATGTATTTGCTGGAAATTGACTTTTTTCTTGGATTGCTGTATCTCACACAGAATTCTTTAGGTACACTAATTAATTTCCAGGTATTGTTGGAAAATTTGCATGTGCCTCTAATTAACTCATGAAGCAAATAAGCTGCTCTATATCTGATCAATAAAGAGCGGGAATGAACCAAGTTCGTTTTTCTACTATGCTCGTTATGTGGTCTACTATCTTTGACATTTGCTTGAATTCCGTTACTCTTCTTTTGCATAAGGATCAGTTAAAGATAAATATATCATTCTGAAAAGGGTCAAGCTTGTTGCTTGGTTGAAATACTGAAACCCAATTTGGATGAAATTATCACTTAGCTTGTTTTCTTGTATTCTTGATCTCTTGCAATCTAAAGGTCTTTTCTCTCTCTCTCTCTCTCTCTCTCTCTCTCTCTCTCTCTCTCTCTCTCTCTCTCTCTATATATATGCAGGAGTCCCCCGTATTTAATTTTCTTAACAACCTTTCCCCCATCAAACTAGATAAGTCCGCACACTTTACTCAGACGCTCAACTCCCTTAGTTTTGCATCTATACCGTCTGTGTTCACCTCACCTCATGTCAGCTCCATAAGGGAATCTAGATTCCTAAGAAGGTAATCAATGTTTGTTTTGATCTGGTATTGCAACTTCTTTTGGATAGACTTGTTTGTTTGTTTGTTTGTTTGTTTGTTGACTTTGTTGTTTTTTCGTCAGGCACCTGCTCTCAGATCCATCAAAACCGGAGTTTGCTTCTGATAATGGTGTTAAAGTTGATACTGATGAGGGTATGTTAGATACTGTAAATAACTCAATTGAGCCCAAGGAAAGTTTTGGTTGTGGGATTTCTGGGGGTGAAGCACCGGCTTCACCATCCCATGAATGCTCAAAGCTTGCAGTTGAGCTTGCAAGAAGTCTAAATTATGAGTGCAGCAGTCCCAGTACTTTACCGACTGGGGGCATAAAAGGTAAGAGTTTGTCAGAATTTGCAGGCACTTCTGTGACATATGTCCCTTTAGTACAAGAGATATCTGGAAAAGGTTTGCTGAGATGTGAGGTGAATATGGATGGGACAAATGAAATTGGTCCAGATAAAGGAGAAGCTTCAGGATGTGATTGGGAGAGTTTGATTACTGATGCTACGGATCTACTAATCTTTGACTCACCTGGTGACCCTGAGGCTTTCACGAAAGCATCAGGTCCTAATTTTAGGACCTTTGAATATGTCTCAAATGAAATACAGAATGTGCAACATTTTAGTCAGGTTAGTACCAGTGAATGTGGTGGAGATGGAAGTGAAACAGAGAAACCATCTACTCAACCCGGGGAGGAAAGTCAACTCAAGGAATATGCTGACGCTGAAAACATGAAACCTGATGCTTCTCTAACCAATGATGGCACGGGTGTCGGTCAAAGTGAAAAAAATGATAATGAGGTGAGGAATTCACATACTGTGAACTGGTTTATTAACACCGGTGCTTTTATTGTTATTACATGAGATAGCAACTGTTTTTTGTTTTTTGGAGTTGCAGCATTTTTTCATTTTTCTTTTCCTTTAATCATCTCTTCCTATATTCTGGCTCTTGTTTAACTTTTTTGACTGCAATTTTTACTGTCATTTATACATGCTGTTTGCTATCTATGCATATATAATCAGTAGCATGATTATACACTTATGTTATACATTCTTCGTTGGCATCTTGTTGACTTACTACAGAGTACATTGGTTTTGCTGTTGAGCTGATCATCTGAGGGGCACCAAGTTTTTAGCTTTCAAAGGAATGTTCCTTGACATTTGATATTATGTTTAGGATACAGATGTTTGTGGTATTATTTTCATTCTATCCCTTGTATATGGAGATTTTCTGAGTCAGATTATGCTCTTAAAGGAAGATTTTCAGACACTACGTTGTTTTCGACATCTCATGTCTGTGGTTGTCTGGAACCTTGACTTTTGTCATCAGCATTCTGCTGGAACCATTCGACTGGTTCCTGAGTAATGTAAGATACAACATATGTTAGCTTTGCACCAATTCAAGGAAATCTTGGTTGATGGAATCATTGTTGCCAGAAGATGGGGAAAAGTAGTCAAACATAGTGTATGTTTGTTAATGGTTTAGCTAATCTTGAAGTTGTTTAATTGATCGTTCTAGCTTTTATCAATTAGCTGTTTTATCAAATAGCTGTGAGCATGTTTCACATTGACTTTCCAGTTTTCTATTTTGTGATCTTGATCTTACCGGTTTTCTATTTAGATGGTCTCTGCTTTATACCGTGGAATGAGAAGACGCTGTCTAGTGTTCGAGATGGTGGGACCTCGAAGAAAGCATATAGATGAAGGTTCTGGTTCTTCTGCTGCACAAGAAGTTGATGGGAACGTTGTCTCCAACGATAAGCAACTAGTACCTTCTAAGACTGTAAATGAATATCTGCGATGCACTTTACCTGGAATTGGCTTGCATTTAAATTCTCTTACAGCATCCTCAAAAGATGGCAAAGTTGTCAAGCAAGAGGCTAATGCTTCCGGGAAACAGCTTGTAATTGCATCTGGCTCATCTATCAATCTTCATTCTTCGGTTACTGGTCAAGAATCTCTGGTTAAATCTCTGCCTGAAACCTCTAGAGGAGGAGAAATTGTTCCTTTTGAGAATAGTTTACCCCTTATGGAGGATGTTTTCCAGGCACCTGGATATGTAAATAGTGAAGAGCCTAATCAGACTAGTCCGAAGAAAAAGAGGCATGGCCCTTTTTCCTTTTGATCATAGTTTGTTCTTGTGATTTCTTTTTTCGCTCTACCATTATCTGATTACAAACTGTTTTTGCAGGCGTCGATTGGAAACTGGAGAAGGTGAATCATGCAAGCGCTGTAACTGTAAAAAATCAAAATGCTTGAAACTGTAAGTTATTATCCTCCTTTCATGTGCTATCTTTAGTATGTACTTAATTTTCATGACATGGCTTGCGTATTAAGTACTTAAATGAGCTGCCGGTCGTTCAATTGAATGCCATTGTTTTTCTGAATTATATGTGTGCTTGACTACGAGGTTATTTGGTTAATGAGAAGTGATACTAAGGTGCTTGGACTCTTCACTTTCCGTACCACACCCTTGCCGACATGACGTGGGTATGGGTGTGGACGTGGGTGTGGGTACCGGATTTGGTCAACCGTTTTTGGGTACTTTGACCAAAATTAACAGAGAAATTCGGGACAGATACAATGATTTCTAAAAACTGTGAGAAGGCACGGGAAAAAAATATGTTATTGATATTAGATGAATAATACAATACAAGAGGTCCTTATTTATAGCTATACTATACAAGGACATATTACTCTTCTACCAATGTGGGACAATACTACACTATATACATGCTGTAAACTAACACTCCCCCTCAAGCAGGTGCATACAAATCATATGTACCGAGCTTGTTACATATATAACCAATACGAGGACCAGTGAGAGACTTGGTGAAAATATCTGCAAGTTGATCATTCGACCTCACAAACTTTGTAGCAATCTCTCCTGAAAGTATCTTTTCTCTGACGAAGTGACAATCAATCTCAATGTGTTTAGTTCTCTCATGGAACACCGGATTTGATGCAATATGAAGGGCAACTTGATTATCGCACACAAGTTCCATCCGACTGATTTCACCAAATTTCAACTCCTTGAGCAATTGTTTGGTCCAGACTAGCTCACATGTTGCCATAGCCATTGCTCGATATTCTGCTTATGCACTAGACCGAGCAACTACATTCTGTTTCTTGCTCTTCCAGGACACCAAATTTCCTCCTACTAAAATACAATATCCAGACGTAGAATGTCTATCAGAAGGTGATCCTGCCCAATCAGCATCTGAGTATCCAATGATCTGCTCATGACCTCGATCCTCAAAGAGTAACCCTTTGCATGGAGCTGATTTTATATATCGAATAATGCGGACAACTGCATCCTAATGACTATCACATGGAGAATTCATAAACTGACTTACAACACTTACAGGATAAGAAATATCGGGTCTAGTCACTGTGAGATAATTTAATTTTTCAACCAGCCGCCTATAGCTTGCAGGATCGCTAAGCGGCGGCTCCCCCTGTCCTGGCATAAGTTTAGAATTTGGATCCATCGGAGTGTCAACAGGTCTGCAACCTATCATCCCGTCTCCTCAAGAATGTCTAAAGTATATTTTCTTTGAGAAATAACAATACCTGAGCTAGACTGAGCAACCTCAATACCTAGAAAGTACTTCAATCTGCCTAGATCCTTAGTTTGGAAGTGCTGGAAGAGATGCTGCTTCAGATTGGTAATACCATCCTGATCATTGCCAGTAATAACAATATCATCAACATAGACTACCAGATAAATACAGAGAAACTTGAAGCAGAGTGCCGATAAAACACAGAGTGATCAGCTTCACTACGAGTCATGCCAAACTCCTGGATAACCGTGCTGAACTTACTAAACCAGGCTCGAGGAGACTGCTTTAGACCATAAAGTGACCGACGCAAGCGACATACAAGGCCACGAGACTCCCCTGAGCAACAAAACCAGGTGGTTGCTCCATATAAACCTCATCCTCAAGATCACCGTGAAGAAAGGCATTTTTAATGTCCAGTTGATAGAGGGGTCAATGACGAACCGCAGCCATGGATAGAAAAAGGCGGACTGAAGCCACTTTAGCCACAGGAGAGAAGGTATCACTGTAGTCGAGCCCAAATATCTGAGTATATCCTTTGGCAATAAGACGGGCCTTAAGTCGATCAATCTGTCCATCGGGACCAACTTTGACTGCATAAACCCAACGACAACTAACAGTAGATTTACTTGAGGGAAGAGGAACAAGCTCCCAAGTACCACTTGTATGTAAAGCAGACATCTCATCACTCATAGCCTGTTGCCATCCTGGATGAGACAACGCTTCACCTGTAGACTTAGGGATGGAAACCGAGGACAAAGAAGATATAAAAGCATAATGGGGAGATGACAGACGATGATAGCTCAAACCAACATAATGAGGATTAGGGTTAAGTGTGGTCCGTATACCTTTCCGAAGTGCAATCAGTGTACTAGGAGTAGGGTCCGCAGCAGGAGCAGGGTCAGGTGCAGGACAAGAACCAGTTGGGCCTGATGGAAGACGCAAACGACGATGATAAGTCAAGAGTGGTGTTCCTGTGGCTGGGGAACTAGGGGGAACAACACTAGACTCCTCAACGGTTGGTATGGATGAAACCTCTGTGGTCGAAGGTGGAGGAGGAGCTATAGTAAACTCCTCAAAGGTCGGTATAGGTAAGACCTCAGATATATCATGGTGGTCAGCAGAGATAAAGAAAGGTTTAGACTAAAAAAATGTGATGCCAGCTGACATAAGGTACCTACGAAGATCTGGAGAATAACAACGATATCCCTTCTGAACACGAGAATAACCAAGGAAGACACACTTGAGAGCACGGGGAGCTAACTTATCTTTCTCAGGGGCTAAGTTATGAACAAAACACGTGCTCCCAAAAACACGAGGTGAAAGAGAGTATAAGGGTGACTGGGGAAACAATACTGAATGCGGAATCTGATTCTTGATGGGAGATGAAGGCATCCGATTAATCAAATAACAAGCTGTGAGAACTGCATCGTCCCAAAAACGCAACGGAACACGAGATTCAATTAGAAGTGTGCGAGCAGTCTCAATAAGGTGCCTATTCTTTCTCTCAGCAACCCCATTTTGCTGAGGGGTATAAGGACAAGATGTCTGATGAATAATTCCTTGAGAAGTCATAAACTGCTGAAATTGAGAAGATAAATATTCTAAGGCATTATCACTGCGAAAAATGCGAATAGAAACACCAAATTGGTTTTTGATTTCAGCACAGAAACTCTGGAATATAGAAAATAACTCAGAACGATTTTTCATTAAAAAAAGCCAAGTACATCTTGAATAATCATCAATGAAACTGACAAAATAACGAAATTCCAAGGATGAACCGACTCTACTAGGACCCCATATATCAGAATGAACTAAGGAGAAGACAGACTCTGCATGACTCTCAACACTACGCGAAAAGGAGGCTCGGGTATGTTTCCCAAGTTGATACGACTCACAATCTAATGTAGACAAACTAGATAAACTAGGCATCATCTTCTGAAGTTTGGATAAATTCGGATGTCCTAAACGTCTGTGGATTAGATCTGGAGGATCTGTAACTAGACATGTTGTGGAAGGACTAAGTGAGTTAAGGTAGTAAAGGCCTTCTGATTCACGTCCTGTACCAATTGTCTGTCCCGTACTGCGGTCCTGCATAATAAAAGAATCGTCAATAAAATATATACCACAATGGAGGGCACGAGTCAAACGATTAACAGATGCAAGACTAAAAGGACAACTAGTGACATAAAAAACGGAATCTAGGGTGATAGAAGACAAGGGATTAGCTTGTCCAACTCCTTTTGCCTTAGTTTGACATCCATTGGCTAAAGTAACAGTGGGAAGAGATTGTGAATATACAATATTCGCCAAAAGTGATATATTACAGAGATGTGATCAGAAGCGCCTGAGTCCATGACCCATGGGCCAAGAGTGCTAGACTAGGAAACACAAGCAAAAGAATTACCAGTAACAGAAGTATCAGTCTGAGCAACTGAGGCTACTTGTGGAGATGTCTGCTTACTTGCTCGATACTGAAGGAGCTTATTATATTCTTCTTTAGATAAAGAAAATCCTTAGTTATCTGGAGTCTCGGTCTGAGCAATGTAAGCATTTTTGGGTGGACGACCATGTAAGGAATAACACATTTCACGAGTATGTCCAAGTTTGTGACAATAAGAACACTTGGGTCTAGATCTTCCAAAACGACCTCCTCCTCGTCTATGCTCCATAGTTTGAGATGCCCGAACATCCATTGTCTGGGATGCAAGAACAGAGGAATCAAGTATCTGTGATGAGATCACTGGTGGACTTGGTGCTGCAGCAAGGCGGAGTAATCGAGAGAATAATTCATCAACTGTCGGGACAGACGGACTAGCCAAAATCTGGTCGCGTACTGAATCAAGATCATTACAAAGTCCAGCGAGGGTAAGAACGAGAAACATCTTCTGTCGCTGCTCTTGTTGTTTTTCCACACTAGCAGAAACTGGCATCAACTTCTCAAATTCCTCCATGACTGCCTGTACTTGACCCAAGTAAGTAGACATATCCAATTCCTGCTTCTTTAAGTTTGTCATCCGTGATATCACATCATAGAAGCGAGATATGTCATTAGTGTATAAGGTGCGTGCCTTTGCCCAAACCAAATAACATGTCTGGAATGGACGAAACAAGGGCATCAACTTGAAATCAATAGATCGCCACAAGATGCTACATAACTGAGCATCGATTTTTGCCCAAAGTGCTATTGCCTTTTCATCTCCATCGCTAGACTGTTTGGTTAGATGATCTTGAACACCTTGACCTCTACACCATAACTCGACAGATGAAGCCCATGCTAAGTAGTTTGAACCTCCCATTAAAGGTTCCGAGGTAATAATAGCACTAGAGCTTCCAGAACTCATGTTTCTAGACCCAAAAGCATCAAATCCCAAAGACATTGTTGCAAATTATTACCAAATAGGAGAAAAAATCAACTGTAATCCACTGAAACAGTGTACGGAAACACAGAAACAGAATATTGAAATACTGTAGCTGTCGGAATATACTGTAGCTGTCGGAATAGTACTCTAGCTGCCGGAAAAAACTCAAAATTGTCGGAATGAAATGAAAACAGTAGGGGTCGGATCGGAATTACCAGGTGACCCAACTGTTCTGAAGGAAGATTTTCAAAAAATGGCCGGAAGTGGTCGTATGCGCCGGCGCGTGAGCTCACGCGCGTGAGCTTCTGGTGGCGCGTGGAGGCGCGTGAGGATGCTGCTGCCGGAGTTTTTCACTGGGGTTTGGTCGCCGGACAGTGACGACTCTTATGGTAGTGTTGGATTTTGCACAACACTGACAGAAAAGCAGATAGAAAACAACCTTAAAAATAGTACTGATTTCTCTTTTCCGGAATCGCTAGAATTTATGCACAGCGATTTCTCTTTCCCGGAATCGCTGAAATTTATGCACAGCGATAAGTCTCTCACAATTGCTCTGATACCATGTGAGAAGGCACGAGAGAAAATATGTTATTGATATTAGATGAACAATACAATACAAGAGGCCCTTATTTATAGCTATACTATACAAGGACATACTACTCTTCTACCAATGTGGGACAATACTACACTATATACATGCTGTAAACTAACAAAAATAATATGATTTTTTATTGTGAAATTGAAGAAAATGGAATACCTTGTATATAGAGATTTTTATGTTAGTCCGTTTCCTTTTTATCTCCTTCTCGAATTCTCCTCTTGATTAATATTTTCTTCTTCTGAGAATACCTTGTAAGTTTTCTACATATCATCTTATAATTTAGATATAAGAATCTTTATAATCTATTTTTAGATCTTTTAATTTATTGTAGCTGAATTTCGGTACCCGTATCCGTACCTGGATCTGTATCCCCGAATTTTAAAATCTAAATCATGAAGGATCCGACCTCTAGATCCGCATCCATAGCGGACACCCGCATCCGAGTTCGAGCAACTTAGATGTAGAGTATATAAATACATAAGTTATACTCCTTCCGTCTCATATTATCAGTCGTGGCTACTAAAAATAGTTGTCTCAAATTATTTATCACTTTAGAAGTTCAAGACAAAATTGATTATCTTTTTTCATTTTTACCCTTAGTAATAATTATCCTTGAAGACTACAAACACCTCAATTATGGATAACTTTCTTCAAATACCAATGAAGAAAGATTAAATATTAAAACATGAATAAGGGTAAAGTAGTCAAAATTTCATTCTAATTAATTTTTCTTAAGGGGCGTGTACAAGACAATCAATATGAGAGGGAGGGAGTAATACGAAGAAATAATCACTAGATTAGTTAGTGGATATGCATATCTTGTGGGGACGTTCGGTTCAATGCCTCAAAGGTTGGATGTACGGCCTAAAATCTAAAGCATGTGCTGGTTTTTAACTGGATAAAAATTTGTCACATGCATTACCGTTGGTCTGTACATCACGTATTATTGTCTGATAAAAGTCAATACTCAATGAAGATTGTTATAATGAACAATCTGCAATTTTTGTTTGAGATCAAATTTGCACCCTGAAGCTTTTGAAATTTTAGAAAAACTATAACTGTGTGATTCAAAAGCAAAGAATTACTTTAGTTCTTTGAGCATAAAAATACTTTAAATAAAAAATTATCAGAAGTTCTTATTATATCATACATTAAGATTTTCTTTTATGAACATTCTGATTTTTTTTAATTATAAAAAAAGGCTTAATTCTTTATGTATTAAAGCTTAATTGACTTTAAAGTAAGCCAGCTTACTATTCTTACTCTATATACTTTACTTTTAAAGTAAGCTGGCTCACTATTTCTATCTAGGCATTTCAGTTTAATGTAAGCCGGTTTATCTTTATTTATTAAAATAAATCTGAGTTTAAAGGGTAATTTATCATGTTGTTTATTCTATGTATTGCTCATACATATATTCTTATTCCACTATCCCATCCCACATAAAATAATACATAGATTTTGCACAAGTTATGCATGCATTATTTATAGGGAAAACGAAAAACGCAACCCAACTTTATCTTAGTCGTAGAGTTCTGTGAGTGTCATGCTACAAAAGCATGATCCGGAGCTGTTAAAATAGGTTCTTACCATCAGTGGCGGACCCACATTGAAGCAAGGAGTGTCAAGCGACACCCCTTCGCCGGGAAACTACACTATTTTGCTAGATATTTTATTTTATTTTATGTATATTTACTATACGTTGACTCCCCTTGACTTTTCGATGTATCTAATTATTTATATTTTGACACCCCTTGATAAAAATTCTGGATCCGCCACTGCTTACCATGCAACAATTTTTTTTTTTTATGTTGGATGCTTTTCTGACGTCTATGAGTTTGAGATGACCTGACCAGAAAATGCTTCCGAACTTGTTGGACATGTGGTTACTGCCCCTACCATCTGTTTGTAACCCAGAAGAGAAATATTCTGGATGGAGAATTTAAGATGTAAAATTTGTTTTGCCATAATTGAAGTGGATATTTGTGATCCAGGTAATTAGACCTTATAGAAGATATAGACCCTCTCTATTGGGATACAAATTTAACCTTCCTATTTCACTTGTCAATGCAGTTACTGTGAATGTTTTGCTGCTGGAGTCTACTGTGTGGAGCCATGTGCATGTCAAGACTGCTTCAACAAGCCTATTCATGAAGATACTGTCCTTGCAACTCGCAAACAGATCGAATCACGAAACCCTCTTGCTTTTGCTCCTAAAGTGATAAGGACCACCGACTCTATTTCTGAAACAGGGGTATGTAATGAAAACAATTCGTGGCTTTCATTCCGCAGATATTTGTTGTTTCACTTAAGTCATAAAACACGTAAATTAATTGCATTGCAGGATGATTCCAGCAAGACTCCTGCCTCAGCTCGTCACAAGAGAGGATGCAACTGCAAGAAATCTGGTTGCCTGAAGAAATATTGTGAATGCTATCAGGTATATTTTTTTCCCCCCCGAGTTGCACTGGTTATGCTTTTGTTTTACACATGAGCTGATAGATAAATGTTTTTTTGGGCTTGAAGGGTGGGGTCGGATGCTCCATCAATTGCAGATGTGAAGGATGCAAGAATGCATTTGGCAGAAAGGATGGTAAATACTGGCTTGATTTTAGTTTTATACCTTTCTATAGCAGTACACATTCTCTGCCATCCAAACAGAGTGATTGAAAGAAATGCATACACATTGGCCATTGCCTGAGAAAAGGAAAGAGGGAGGGGTTCATATCATCATTTTAGTTTCATTCAGTTGCTTTGAGAATCTACCATTCTGATTCAGGTTCTATTTTCATAGGCATAGATGGGGATGCAGAGGAAGAGGAAACAGATGCATATGAAAAGAGTATTGTCGATAGAACTTCTCATAAGAACCTTGTACAGAGTGATATCGAGCAGAATCCAGATTCTGCTCCCCCTGCTACACCATTAAGTTTTGGAAGGTATATCAATTCTTTAAACTTTTCTAGCAAAGTATCTTTCTTATGCTTTTCATGTTATCATTCTACTAAAGTTGCTGATGATATAATATATATATATTTGGCTCTTTAGACCACCAATGCAGCTCCCATTTTCATTGAAGAACAAACCGCCTCGATCATCATTTCTATCTATCGGATCCTCCTCATCTGGTGGTATATATGGTGCTGGGCAAGGGGTTGGAAGGCTGAATTTGTTTCAACCTCAACCCAAGTTTGACAAGCCATTTGAGTCGGTTCAAGTTGAAGAAGATGAAATAATGCCTGAGATACTCCAAGGGACTAAGTCTCCAGTCAGTGGCATTAAGACAGCCTCTCCGAACAGGAAGAGAGTTTCTCCTCCTCATTGTGACTATGGGAATTCACATTCGCATTCACCCGGTCGTCGAAGCAGCCGCAAGTTGATACTGCAATCCATCCCTTCATTTCCCTCCCTCACTCCCAACCCTTGAAGATCTAGGTGAACTTGGAAGGCAATTTTTTAAAATCTTTATTGTTGTAGTTATTAGTTTAGTTTACCTTGTGCTTGTATAATAGCCTTGTTATTTCCTCCTTAATAATGAATCAAAGTTGTTGATGTACTATTGTGTCATAATTCTTTATTTTGGTACTAGATTGATCTTATGAAGAGAAAGTTAGATGCTGCTACTCTAAAATAGGAGAAATAGTGAATTTGCATGTTCTATATAAGTCTCCAAGCAAGATGGGTTACTAATTGGGCTAGCCCATTACATTTTCTAAACTCCATGGTCCAAATAAGAATCATGCTTATACCCACAACAAGCAGACCCCAATTTGTTTGTTTGATGCACTAAACTTTTACTATTTGCGGTATCTGGAACGAACCACATTATATACAGGCTTATGTTGTATTTCTATTTCAACAGTTTTTTACCATTAAGCGAAGGCCCCTTTTTGTTTACAAGTATACTAATTTTTTCTAAATTCTTAATCATTTGTTCCCTCAGGTAATTCAATTCACTTTCTAGGTGTGGTGGGCATAATTATTGCTTTTGCAGTTGTTTCATCTTTTGACCCTTTATAATCTCATATCTGAGCTAAACTATCTTTAAGAATTTAGGCCAAGGATGTGAGCCACATGACCACTTTAGTTTTATCTAGTTTCTGTGCAGTACATTAACTGTATTTCAGTAGATGGATAAAGACTAAAGAGAATAGTCATTTTTACCTTTGTTTGCAGAAAGCACAACACAATAATTGTACCATGCATTCACAAGCTCTTTTAAGACTCTTTAGGTTTAGGTGGGGGGGGGGGGTGGGAGGGGTCTATAGCTGGCCATACATCACTATACAACAAAAACACCATTTGGATCTCATCTTATTCAACTAGGCCCCATTTGCATTACTTTTTTCCCTCTGCCCTATAAATGTGTTTGTGTTTATATACACCTAGCTCTTTCAAAGAGGTTGGTAGGAAGATGTTAAGTCTTATTGAGTGATGTTTCTTTGTATAAAGTTAGATACACATTTTCCTCCCTATATCGTATACTTTTTCACACCATATAATATACACTCCTTGGCCTTTAACATGCACCCCCCCCCCCCCCCCCAAAAGAAAAAAGAGATGTGGAAGAATTCTCAGAAGGAAAGATTACCATACATGGTGGGTAGTAGAGGGTGTGTGGGTACAGTGGCAGAGCCGAGAATTTTTCCTAGGGAAGTCAAAATATAAATAAGTAAGCATATGAAAAAATTAAGCGGAGTCAACACATAATATATATACATAAAAAATAAAATATTTAACATATTTATGCGGTATAATTTTCGGAAGAACGGGTGTCAATTGACTCCCCTTGCCAATGCGCGGCTCCCCCACTGGGCGGGTATGACACTACTATGTAGATATAGTATAGTGTCGGTAACGTCCAGCTAGAATTTATTGGAAGAAGGGAAAGAATTGGTGGAGAGCAACATCAGATATTACTTTGAAGAAAAGAGGAGCTTCAATATCAAGACTGTTGTTTCACAGATGATGTAACCTTTTGAACATTAAGCCAACAATTATTAAAAAATGAAACAAGGCATTGTTACTTTAGTTGAGTTGAGTCTAATATATAATGAATTATTTTTTAAAATGGTAGGATTCAATTAAATTTGTTTACATATTATATATAGGAACACATAGGTTTCATCACTTCATATTTTTGCATGCCATAATCCATGTCTTACTGTCTAATCAGACTCTAATCGTCCTATTAATTGGACAGACATTTTGTCTAAGATTGACTCTAAGACATCTCAGACAATCGACAAAATAACTTATGTTGTGGCTCGAAATAAAGATTGTCTCAAACTTCTACATATTAGTATATTATTTTTCACATGGTTAATAGGAAAATAAGGATAGCATAATAACTAGATAATAGCGATTGAGAGACTATTAAAATTCGAACTCGTAAAATTATGATTTGAATTATAACTTAAATTTATAGTCTGAGATCCGAAATCTAATACAATAGTGCAAATGTACATGCTATAATTGGTTTGCACAACAAACAAAGTGGAGCAACTTTGTAAATTGTCACACATGGGCGACTTCATATATCCCAACACGACAAAAATAACAAGCTAAGAAGCAGTTTCGTGAAGTCTTGCATCATATCCCATGCCCATATTTCTTTGTTTTACTCTTGAGGAGTTCAAGTGTCCATCCTTATTTTTATACTCTTCATTTAAAAAGGTGGAAAGAATATCAAGGAAATATGACGATATATAGCCGTCCTTAAAATAATAACCAAAAAAATTTATATTTTTTGTATATATACATACATTATTCTATATGTTATATACAAAAATTATATAAATTTTATACATTTTTTTGACTGCTGAATATAAATAGTTTCTGGCGCGGGAGAAGTGATAATACCCCGAACATCAATGTAACAATATTTTTTGTTATATATCACAAATACTAACAATCCAAAAGTATTTAAGTGTGCTTGGAAAATCGCATATCTTACAAAAAGTTGTTTGACTTCCTTCGTGTATGAGTTTTGTCTAACAAAATCATCAAAATAGGTGAAAATGAAAATAACCATCATGTATTATTTACGGGCAAAAACTGGCATATATACTCATTTTGATGGTAACACTCCGAAGCGAAATATAAAAAGATACAGCATATTCTGTACGTACGTAACATGGCACACAAGTAGTAATTTCTTAAGCTTTTTGCTGGGTTGGAGTGTCAGAGTAGGGGGTTTTCTATCTTCAGGACTATAGATGAATAATGATCTACTCTATCCACATAATTGGCAGATTCTATGAAGACCAGGGCATACATTAGAATTACTTTATGCCTTGTATACAAGCCATGCTGTTCTGGGTGCATACATAAAATTTTAAATTATTATGTGAAAATTAAGAACAAGAGTGAGTTGCTCTAGTGGCGAGCTTCCTTCACTTCCAACCAAAAGCAAGGAGGGAGTTCTTGGAGGGAGGGAGCCGAGTTTCTATCGGAAACAGCCTCTCTACCCCATGATAGAGGTAAGGTGTGCGTACACACTACCCTCCCCAACCCATAATAGAGGTAAGTTCTGCGTACGCACTACCCTCCTCATACCCCACTAGCGAGATCTTAACACGTGGCCCAATCTAATATTACTTCAACGGTTACAAGTCCTCCGAGCGTAATGAGGGGACCTAATAAATATATATAACGACCGCATGGTTCTAGGAAACAACTACCCAAGAACTCTACTAAAAATAATACTCCTTCAGTTCCAATTTATGTGAACCTGTTTGACCGGGCACGGAGTTTAAGAAAAAATGAAGACTTTTGAAATTTGTGGTCCTAAACAAGTCAAAAAGGGGTCTAGAGTATTTATCTGGTTATAAAAGCTTCTCATTAAGGGTAGAATGAGAAGTTTAAGCTAAATTATTTTCAAATTTAGAAATGAGTCATTCTTTTTGAAACGGACCAAAAAAGAAATAGGTTCACATAAACTGAAATGGAGGAAGTACTTAGTTATATAATTCGGGAACATTTTGATTCCGATTCCCATACAGATCATAATAAATTTTTACCTTCATATTCAACAACTTTGTTTATCAGTCTTGTTCAATAGCTCCACTCAATCAAGGATCTTTGAATAATAATTATCTTCTCCTTTATTTTATGGTGTTCATTTCTACATTTACCTCGTTTACTTATTTATTTTTGGATTGAATTGATTTCTTGCGGACTAATTTTTATAAATTTAAATAATTTATCCTTAAATTGGTTTTTAGGTGAAACAATTTGGTACCCATCGTAGGGCCACAAGCAATTTCGTTATTCATCCAATTGTTCTATTAATTTTTTCTTTGTTCACTGTTAGGTTTGACACTCACCGTGGCTTGATATTTAACCAATTCAACAGTTGAGAAACGAGTTGGTGATGAATCTAACAATCAGATCGAAAATTATGGAGTGCAATTGCCTCAACTCTGCCCATATTGTTCACAGAAGAATTCACCTCCGAATCGTTCCAGGGAATCATCACATCGAAGGACTGTGAACTGTGAAGCATTCACAACTCAATCAGAACTGGGAGAGTTTATGGTCCAACAGAGAGGTTGGAGTCAACAAATCAACGAAGCTATTCTGGTTTTATTTGCGAATACGGTTACCAACATCACCGAGAACGGAATTACACATTCCGACTATAGCACCCTCTCAGGATCCCAATTTCCCACCTTAAAATGTCGTGATGATACCTAGTACTAAAACTAGATAAAAACCTAACATGTATAAAGAAGTAACTAAAATAATAATAATAAAACCTCAAATTAACCCATTAAGCTAATGTAATAAAACTCAACAATACAGTAGTCAACAATTCTCCAAAACCTAGTGGAACAAAGTCATAAGCTCTACAAGGAAGTATTAATAGTCTCGTAATATAATATTGTTTTGAAACAAGAAATAAACAGTAGAACGTCTAAAAAGAGAAGGTGACTCATGTTACACGTGAGTTTCAATGATGGCAATAGTACAAATTTAACATAATCTACTTGATTGCAGGAAATCAGGATGCCAATGCTAAATCAGAGGGAGCCAAAGGAAATCAATATGTCAATGCTATCAAAAAGAAAACAAGATCAAGTGCAGCCGTTATGGGAAGCCAGTTCATAATTTAAGGATAAGTTTGGAAAAAGCAATCAGAAGATTCTGTTGATTGATTAATCAAGCCAAGTCGCAAATCACTCCCTTATGCGAAAAGGAAGGAGATAATTGAATCCAGCCTATTTCTTGAGCAGGATTTAGAGGCAACCCTTGGGTCAAAACTCTTAGAATATTCTTGCCTCAATCAATGGTCAATCTGCAACGGCTAGCTCAAAAAGAAGATTACAAGATCTTAAGACCCTTTTATAAGAAGACTGAAAGACAAAAGAAAAAAAACACGCAAAAGATAGGAAGAGTTAAAAACACTGTATTCTTGAGTTTAAGTGTCACATAAGATAGGAAGAGTTAGAAAACAAAACAAGAGTTGTGTCACGTTTAGACGAACACTGTTGCTGAATATCGTTGGTGGTAAACGTACTAAAACCACTATTGTTGTACGAACTATCGAAAATTCATGAGAACTCTTGTGACCCAAGGGAGATGGATGTAGATACCACACTGGTACTGAACCGGTATAAAATTACCTTTTTTTTTAAATTCTGCACAACTTACTTCTGCTGCAAATCAAACCTGCCGGAAAAGATTAGTTGACTGATTCCTCTTTGAGTCAACTAAGTTTTTAGTTTGGCTACAATCACCCCCTCTTGTACTTTCAATTGGTATCAGATCAATGACTCACAAGTATTGCCTAATAGCAAGCAAGTGAGGAAAAGATCATGACGTCAAACACACTCGTTGAAGCACTATTTCAAGAAAGAACTTCTTAGGTAAGACCACCCTACTTTAATTGCCAGCACTTTTTACACTAGAAAGTACATATAGAAACTTATACGATGTCATACGACATTAAAGTATGGCGTGTGATCAAAAAGAAAAATCTTCCAATTCCACCAAGGAAAGATAAAGATGGTGATATCATAGTATTATCTGATCCTCTTGATTTAGATGATTACACTGAAGAACAAGCAGCCGTTATTCAAGTGAATGCTAAGGCTAAGAATATCCTATACAACGCCATAAGCGGTGAAGAGTATGAAAAGATATCAAGCTGAAAAACTGCTAAAAAATGTGGGACAAGTGAGAAATCACATATGAAGGAACAAACAAAGTGAAGGAAACAAGAATAAATCTACTGGTGCGTGACTATGAATTATTTCAAATGAAAGATGGATAATCAGTCGAGGAAATGTTCTCTCAATTCAGCAAAATTCTTGGAGATTTTAAATCCTTTGGTAGACCAACCAGAAGTGGAGAACAAGTCAGGAAAATACTAAGAAGTCTACCCACCATTTAGCAACGCAAAGTTATTGCTCTGGAATGTCAGAATCTTGACAAGATATCATATGATGAACTTAGAGGTGATCTAAATGCCTTTGAGAAAACTCACTTAGACATGTAAGTTCATCAAGAGAAAAACAGTTACATTTAAAGCAACTGTGGCAGAATCAAAAAACAGAGAAGAAGAAGAAGAAGGAGGAAAACAAGATGAAAACATAGCTATACTCTCTAAAGTAGTAACAAGCATGATGAGGAGAAACATAAATAATAGAAGAGGTAAACAAAATTTTAGAAAAGGAAAGACGGGAAATGAAAATGACAAAAATGATGGAAGATGCTATGTGTGTGGAAAACACGGACACATTCAAGCAGAATGCCCTGAATTGAAAAAGAAACTCAGTAGAAATTTCCAAAAGAAGAAGTTATTTGGAGCATGGAGTGATGAAGAAGAATCTGATCATGAGAAAATTACCAACATGTGCTTCATGGCCATCAATGAAGACAATGATGAAGACTCAAGCGAGCTGGGTCTCATGGAAGATGAAGGAACAAGTGAGGTACGTTCACCTATGTGTCCTAAATGCAATGCAATTCAAGAATTTATTGATATTGCTCTTGTAGACATTGAGAAGGTTCTAAATGAGCTTCGAAAGATTCAACGAGAAAAGAAAGACTGGGCATTAAAACTAGAAGTATGTGAAATCAAAAAAGACATACTTTAAGAAGAAGTTCATGACCTTCAACTTCAACTGAATGGATTGAGAAAATCCACCAGTCACAGTTCCATCAAATCAAACCAGTCAACTTCTCGTAATAACTCATCTAGGACAAGAATTCATTCTGCATGCATTCATTGTGGCAAAGATGGTCACAATTCTAACCACTGCAGGTTTAGAAATAGTAGAGAAAAAAATTCTGAAAGTCTTAATAATCCATCGAAAAGGGAAATGGTATCTCGATAGCGGACACATGATAAGTGATAAATAATTATTCAAATCTGTCACTAAGCTCAATGGTGGATTAGTCACCTTTGGAGACAAATAAAAAGGAAGTGTAATTTGAGTAGGAAGAGTAATCAAATGGTGGATCCCTTTTATATCAATCATAGGCCTCTTCCTAATTACACTTCCTTTTGACCAAGATCACTTTGCTTTCCTAATCATAGGCCTCTTCCTACGTACCTTACTTTTGACCAAGCCTATGACAAATCAAAAGGGATCTATGATTGATGATCCCTGGGCATGACATAGAAAGCTTGGTCATGCTAGCATGCATTCTATTCAAAACCTTTCCAAACGCGATCTTGTCATTGGTCTTCCAAAATTAGATTTCTCTAAAGATCAAATTTGTGATGCATGTAAATTAGGAAAGTAAACCCGTTCCTCTTTTAAAGTCAGGAACATAGTCTCTACTACAAAACCTCTTCAACTTTTGCATATGGACCTCTTTGGTCCAACCAGAACTGCTAGCATTGGTGGTAGAAAATATATTTTTTTATAGTAGATGATTTTTCTCGATTCACATGGGTTATTTTTCTGAGTCATAAAGATGAAGCATTAAGGAATTTTGAAGTCTTCCGCAAGAAGGTACATCAGAAAAAGGGATATTACATCTCTGCCATAAAGAGGGAAATTTGAAAGCAGAGCCTTTGAAAACTTCTACAATGATCAAGGAATTTCTCACAACTTCTCTTCTCCAAGATCATATCAACAAAATGGAGTGGTAGAACGCAAAAAACAGAACCTTGCAAGATATGACAAGAACCATGATTGTGAAAAATTCTCTTCCACACCACTTTTGGGCAGAAGCTGTAAGCACCGCATGTCATATCATTTACAGAAGCATGATTTGACCAATTATTAAAAAGATTCCATATAAGATATGGAACGGTAAAAGGCCCAACATCAGTTAATTTTATCCGTTTGACTGGAAATGCTTTATCCACAACAATGGAAAGGACAACCTTGGTAAGTTTGATCCAAAAAGTGATGAAGGTATTTTTCTTGGATACTCTCCCTCAAGTAGAGCATATAAAGCGCTTAATAAAAGAACCTTATCTATTGAGGAATCCATTCATGTTATTTTTGTGGATACTAACCCTCACTCAAGGAATGAAAAACTTCATGAAGATGAGGAAATTTCCATAGTCCCAAAGTCTGTTCTTACAGGGAAGGAAAATCACGATGAGGTGACTAATCAGCCATATCAGTTGACTGACAACCACATGGAAAACTAAGAATCACCTTCTACCGAACAATTAACTCCCATTGAAAAGGAGCCAATCTTAGTCGTCCCAAATGAATGGAAAAGTGAACTTGGATATCCCCATAAGTTCATCATTGGAAATCCACATAAAGGTATTACCACCAGAAGATCTCAAAATCTCAACTCTCATGTGGCTTTTATATCATAATTTATGTCAAAGCCATGAAAGATGAACTTGATCAATTTGAAAGTAATAAAGTATGGAACTTAGTTCCAAAACCTTCTGATGCATCTATTGTAGGAACTAAATGGGTTTTCAGAAATAAGCTGAATGAATTTGGTCAACTAGTTTGCAACAAAGCAAGGTTAGTCTCCCAAGGTTACTCACATCAAGAAAGAATCGACTACGATGAAACCTTTGCTCCAGTGGCAAGATTAGAATCCATTCGAATACTACATGCCTTTGCTGCTCATAAAGGGTTCAGACTATTTTAAATGGATGTAAAAAGCGCTTTCTTAAATGGATTTATTTCTGAAGAAGTGTATGTGAAATAACCTCCTGGGTTTGTAAACAACAGCCTCCCAAATCATGTTTTCAAGTTATCAAAAGCATTATACGGACTCAAACAAGCCCCCGGGCCTGGTATGAAGACTAAGCTCTTTTTTATAAATCATGGCTTCAAACGAGGTAATATTGATACATCTCTGTTTATTAAGCGTTCAAATTCAGGTAATCTTATTACTCAAATTTATGTAGATGATATTATTTTTGGAAGTTCTAACTCTGTGTTATGTGAAGAATTTGCTCATATTATGAAAGGAGAATTCGAAATGAGTATGACGGGTGAGCTGACTTTCTTTCTTGGATTACAAATCAAGCAATCTTCCAAAGGAATCTTTATTAGCCAAACCAAGTACACCAATGAGCTTATAAAAAAAGCTTGGAATGGAGAATGCAAAACCTAGTGGAACTCTAATGAGTCCGTCAACAACTCTTGAAGAAGACAAAAATAGGAAAAATGTCGATGAAACTATGTATAAGGGAATGACTGGATGCCTACTATATTTCATGGGTAGTCGACCAGATATAATATTCAGTATTTGTAAATGTGCAAGATTTCAGTCAGCTCCAAAGGAATCTCATTTGACTGTAGTAAAACGTATCATTAAATACCTCTTTGGGACAACTGAATTAGGTTTATGGTATTCTCACTCTAACAATTTTGATCTAAAAGGCTTTTCAGATCCAAATTTTGCAGGTGATAGGACTGACAGGAAAAGCACTAGTGGCACTTGCCAACTACTGAGAAATGTACTAATTTTCTGGCATAGCAAGAAACAAAATTGTGTTGCCTTGTTAACTATTGAAGTAGAGTATCTAGCTGTTGGAAGCCGTTGCACTCAAATTCTTTGGATTATGCATCAACTTCTTGATTATGATCTCAACCTTACCTCTACTCCTATTTTTTGCGATAACACGAGTGCTATATATCTATCAAAAAATTTTGTGCATCATTTCATGGGGAAAGTATATCAAAATTAAGCATCATTTTATCTGTGATCATGTTGCTAAAGGTAATATAATGTTAGAGTTTATTAGTACTGAGTCTCAACTTGCTAATATTTTGTAAAACCTCTTTTGGAAAAATGTTTTTTCCTACTTCATACTAAGATTAGTATCCTGCCTGTTGCGTAAAAAATCTTTTATATACTTGCAAAATATTTTACTTCCTTTTATGAGTTTGCTTAATTTATGGGTTTCATTAATTTGATGTGAGTGTAATTATTACCTTCCATTGGTGCCGCCGAAGCAACTCCTCAAAAGTGTCACTTCAGTCTGTACCCAACCCTTCCTCTAACCGATGCAACCCTTCAATCTTCCAAGCTCCTAAATAAGTACCCCCTCTTCTCTCATTCTTCATCACTTCTCACCAAACTCCACTACCATGGCTAAAAGAAACCTCTCATCCTCTACTGTCACAAGACGAAGCAGACGGTTCCAGATATCCCAAAACCTTGAAGAAACCATCGACCTTGAGTCATCCCTTGACTCAAACCCTCTCAAAACTGATAATGAGAGTAGTGACTCGTCGGAGGATCATACTCTAAGCCAGAAAAAACTGGGAAGCAACCCATGGATCACACCCTCAAAAGACCTGCATGCAAGAAGGGGAAAGTGGAAAGCACTGATTTTGGGTCAGAGGACAAATTGAACTTCTACGGTCCAACTGAGAAATCGAGGTTTGAATCCTATAATTCAAAATCTTTGGCTTATGGGTGCTATGTAAGTCTTTCTCTCATGAAAGATATTCATTGTGATGTGGTTTCAATTTTTGACTTTCAATGTCTTTCTCCTCCGTTTGATACTATTGGAAATACTATGTATAAAGAACCTGTGAGAATGTTCTATGCTAATTTGTTTGCAAATGACAAAGATGACTTGGAGTCAATGGTTCTAGGTACTCGTATTTTTCTTGATGCATATCAATTTGAGAAGACTTTTTCTGCTAAGTTTCATGGGTATGATGTATTTGTTCAAAATTCCTAGCCAAAAGATTTCGATGTGTCCCTAGACAAAGCAAAAGCTTTCCTGTCTGAAAACCCCCTGACATTGGCCCTAAAAGTCTTAAGTTTGAACATCATGTGTTAGCTCACATGATTGCTACTACTCTTCTTCCTAGGACTGGGTCTTTTAGCACTTTAACTACTAGGGATATCTTTGTCTTTTTTTGTCTTGTGAACAACAAAAGACTTGACTGGTTTGTGTGGATTCGTCAGTATATGCTTGAAAGTATCATGGACATATCTTCCTCTGCTGCCTGTTTACTGATGTTCAGCCAAAAATGCATATATTTAACCATTATTACCTCACATTATCGTACTTTTAATAATCTTTTGAGTGTTAATTATATTACATTGTGCTTAATATTATATTTTAACTGTGTAGGAATAAAGCAGTATGAAGATAAAGAGATTTGGAGCAAAATTAAATAAAATACGGAAGAAAAAAAAGAAAAAAAGGGGGGGGGGGGGAGTGAAAGACAAGAGACAAAGAAGAATACAAAAATGTTTACAAGGAAAGTTGGAAGTTGGCCGCAAGAAAAGATTTCAATTTGCAAAACATACTGGTTTCTGCACCAGGGCCAGCGCTAGGCGCTGCTCTGGACGCTGGGCATGCGTGTTTTCCTATTTCGCTCGGGACTTAGTTATTAAGGCCCTATATACCCCCAACTCGTATAAAAGGGGTCCTAAACATATTTGGGGGGGGGGGAGGATATTTTTTGAAAAACACACACGAGCACAGAGCCGTTGTGGAGGCCGGAATTCATCAAGTTCCATATTTCTTCCGCCAAACTTAGTAATTTTTATATTTTTTTGTATGATTTGTTGTTTGGCTACCATGTCTATGTGGAGCTAAACTTCACGTTCTAGGGTTGTGGTTCTTTCATGACTATTGTTGGATATTGATTTTACTTTCTTGATTTATTATATTGGTTTATTTATTCAATCTTACGCTTAATTATTTAATTGTTTGATCACCAATTGAATACTATCTACGAATCTAGAATTGAACTCGAAAGTGGGAATTCTAGATTGCACATAGGATTGAGTAGAGCAAATTCTTGAACCTGGGCATCGGGGAATTAATTCGCAGTTAGGATAGACATATACATAATTGCCTCGCTTGGTTGTGTACAGGAATTATAAATGCGTTGTTGTTAGTTCTAATTTCATAGATATATAGGCGTTCAATTAGCTTGAATAGGCGAGTAAGAACTCGACAGATTCTTATGAGTAATATCAACCATGTCAACCAATGAACTAGATGAATTAGTTAGTCAATTCAATTGAAGAATACAATAGGAATGTTAGATAGCCCATAACCCTTGATCGTTTTCATTACATTGATAACATAAAAATATTCCTTTGTTCAGAGTTTATTTTTTATTTTCTTTTTAGTTTAATTACTTTAGCATCACTACTTTTGAGTTTAATCATTGTTTAGATAATTAGGATAGTCTGATCTAGTTAATAGGTGATAACAAGTCCTCGTGGGTTCGATACTCTATCTTATCACTTTATTACTTGACGACCGCGTATACTTGCATATGCGTTTAACAAGTTTTTGGCGCCATTGTCGGGGACTTAGAATTAGCTATTTTTCTAGATTAGACATTTATTTTTTATCCATTCAAGTTTTTTATTTTAGTTTCGTTAGTATTTGTTTTTATTTTAACATGGCATCTTGGAATGAAAGTTATTCGAATGATGGTTATTCTTATTTTGATGATCCTAGTCCATATTGTGGAGGACCTCACTGGTGGAAAAATTGTCAGAATGTTCCCGGGAGTGAGTTGTGCGCACAATCTCAATCCTTTGAGTGGAATATTTGTAATATGTGCGGTAGTCACTATGTCCATTGGGATGGTTGTCTGTATTCTTTTCATCCTTCTCTGAGCCCTTATTATGATCTTTCTAATAGTGTTTGTGAGTTTGATAGGGGCAATGAAGTGCAGGATATGGAATGTGATGCATATATTAGGGATAGTTTGAGGCAAGTAGCAGAGCAACATGATGAGCTCAAAAAATATATGAAAAGAATGAGGGAAGCAATCACAAGAATGAAGGCCAATCTGGAAGAATTAAATGAAAAGAGCGAGTACCAGTAAGAGGAAATTTTTTTAAAAGATGAGATTTTGAGCCAAACTTGGCTGGAGGAGCAAGATGAAAGATTAAAAATATATGAGGCTCAACATGAGGACATTACAATTGAGATGAAATACTTTATAGAAGGAAGAGATGACCTGGGACAAGAGATTGATAAATTTGGCACTACTATTCACGACTTAGAGGCTCAATTAAATGTAAAGGTTGATGCGTCTAATGCCCAACAAAATAGTAATGAGTTGTGCGAAGCTGAAAAGGAGCTTATACGCCAAATTGAGGAGCTAAAAGTGGAGAGCCATTTATTCGAGCATATTTTTGTTGATGATGACCATGTTGAGAAAAGTACACTAGAGCCATGTGAGTCAGCAAATAATGTTATATTTGAAGACTCTTGTGCATGTAAATATGAGGATGTAAAGAGTAATACAATTCTAGAGTTAGGGCATATTGGTCCTCATTCCATACATTTTTTAACATTGTGTTTGGATGATGACATGGAAATCAAGTCATCTGAGCCTTTGGAGGAGCCAATGGATAAGGAACAAGGTGCTTACATTCTTAAATTCTTTGTGCCAGAGAGACATAATTACATACCTCATTTGAAGGCCAAGAAGTGTAAAATGCGGTATTGGTTGCTTGGCCCAATTAAATTTGTCTCACCTCCCTGGGAGCATAATAGAAAACTTGAAACCAAATTAGGGGCCCAATTCATATGTTCGAGGTGGAGGCAAAAAGTGGTTCACGTCGTATCGCGACGTTAAATTAGGCACTTATTGGGAGGCAGCCCAACTTTACTGCTTTATTTTAATTTTGTTTATTTTATTATTTTTGTAGTGTTGTTTTGTTTTGTAGGATTATGAGCATAAGAAGAAAAGTCATTGGAAGCGTGCAAAAGCGAGCCAGATGGTTGGAACTAGTGTGAGGTACCCGCACAAAGGACCATCCTTGGGAGAAGTCTGAGTACCCCGTGAGCTTGTATTGCTTCGTCCTTTGGCCTTTTAAGGAGTTTCTTGTCCACCCTTGTTATTTTTACTTTATTTGTGCATTGGGGACACTGCACTTTTCTAAGTGTGGGGTGGAAGATTCTCTGTGCTTTGTATAGTATTATAATAGTATATTTGTCACGACCCGAAGTCTCACCTATCGTGATGGCACCTATCTCAAATACTAGGCAAACCGACAATCTCAATAAACCATCATATCTTTTAAATTTGATAAAAACATAATAATTAAATTCAGCGGAAGAAATCTCACAAGTAGAAATATAAACACTCCCAAAACCCGGTGTCACTGAGTGCATGAGCATCTAATATAAATACAAAGTCAGACTGAAAAAACCACTGTCTGAAAGTATAGAACATTACAATAACTGAAGGAAAGAGAGACAAGGTCAGCGGGCGCCAAGCAGCTACCTAGATAGTCTCCAACTGATAGTACTCTGAAATCTAACAATCTCCGTGTCCGAAAGCACCTGGATATGCACACGAGGTGCAGAGTGTAGTATGAGTACAACTAAATCAATAAGTAACAAGGCTAACCTCTAGGCTGAAAGAAATGATGAGCTCCACAGGTACAGTCCAGTAAAAATAATGGTACAGAAATGTAGGCATGCTTTCAAGTTCAACAGTTAAACTCAGTACAAGTGAAA
The DNA here is from genome assembly GCF_000715075.1 of Nicotiana tabacum. NCBI lineage: Eukaryota > Viridiplantae > Streptophyta > Magnoliopsida > Solanales > Solanaceae > Nicotiana > Nicotiana tabacum. The sequence continues at coordinate 48,825,849 of NC_134093.1, read as the reverse complement.
TAGATCAATACTGCATGATCTGAGGAATATGACATCTCAGTAGCAAGACCTCCTGTAGATACTGGTCACCAATTATTCGGTCACTCGATACAGTTTATGGCAAATCCAAACCCGGGGTGTTCCAACCCGTATATATATACACATCGACTGACAGTCAGTCATTCAGTACCGTATAAGGCCAATACATCCCTAGGGTAATTTATCCCCAAATGCAAATGATACAGACAAAATCCATGTCCAGGTAAATGCATTACAATATAAATAAGTAAGGCAAGTCCATGCCCTGGGAAAATCCATCCCAAACATATATATAAGCAGTAAGTAAGGCAAGTCCATGCCCTGGGAAATTCAGCCCGAATATATATAATCATCTACACTCAATGGGGGGTGTACAGACTCCGGAGGGGCTCCTTCATCCCAAGCGCTATAAGTCGACCGCGCTCACTAGGGGTGTATGCAGACTCTCGGAGGGGCTCCTTCAGCCCAAGTATGATATAAAGCCAATATGGCCTACTGAAGGCGGGCAGTCCCGATCCGTATAATAATAAAGCCAATGAGGCCTGCTGCAGGCGGGCAACCCCGATCCATTTAATAATAAAGCCAATAAGTCATGCTGCAGGCAGGCAGTCCCAATCCATAAAATAGTAAAGCCAATAAGGCCTGCTGCATGCGGGAAACCCGATCCAGAACAATAATAATGTAATAAGCCAAACGACCTGTTGTGTTGCGCATCTCAATCCCATAAATATCCTCACAATGGACAATTATTACTGAGTATGAAATATATATTTTTGAACAATTAATTCAACAACAACACAACCCCATCGGTCCTAAAGTATTGGCACGTAGCCTAAACATGATCTTTAATAGGAGCCTCAGCTCAATTTCTCTAACATGTAGAGAATGTTCAGATAATAATATGATTCATTAATCTTACAACTGCACAGGATTTATTCAAGATACAATTTATATGGTGCACGTCCACATGCTTGTCACCTATCGTGAGCGTCACCTCCAAACAATTTATATCATACCAAATTCGGGGATTTATACCCTCAGAACCAAGTTTAGAAGTGTTACTTACCTTAACAAGACGAACCCAATGTCGAGCAAGCTAATCAATACTCAGGAAATTCCATTCCGCGCTTATCCACCTCTGAATGCCTTCTTGTCTCCTCAATTCAATGCTAACGATCCGAAACTGAAATTCACCCCTTAATGATACTACAACAATCTACTATACTAAGCAACTTCAATCTACAATATCAACATCCAAGGGGATCAACATTAGTAACTAATTCCTTAGTTTAGGCCATTTAGACAATTTACCAAACACCTTGTGGGCATACATTTATACATTTCTTAACCATATAATTAGTTCTTCCAACTACCATCATTTACCAACAATTCATCCCACCATCATTCTTTAATAACTTATAATCCTAACATCACATGTGTGACCAACCATTCTCACCCAACTAACAAAATTCCATCAAATAATCACCTTTCAATCTCTACAATGGTTATGTATTTAAATTGGGAAATTATGGCTTCCAATCACCATACCATAAGTTTTAACACATATTTTATACATAAATAATAACCATAGATTAGTTAGAGATGGTAGACATACCTCTTATAGTGAAACTCTTAAGAATCCCAACTTGTAGTGTTCTTGACCAATTTGGGGATTTAAATGGAAATCTATGGATCTTCAAGATTAATCCTTGTTAATACAAGTGTTTAGGAGTAGTAATCAACTCAAAATTACTCCAAGAACATTACCTTGGATCATGGGAGGTAGGTGTTGGACGGATTCCCCTTGATATGCAAGCCCTAGTTCAAAGAAATTTCTTATCTCCCTCTCTACCCGGCCTTGGGGTGGGGTGGGGGTATTTAATGGGTTCCTACGTGCGCGGCCGCTCATTGGCCGCGCATCTGAGGCAGAAACTCTCAAATATGCACGGCCGCGCATCTGGGCGCGCATATGACACATGTCCAGTAAAATGGCCATAACTTTCTCTATACATATCCAAATGATGAACAGTTTGATGCGTTGGAAACTAGACTCAAAGGAATTTAATTTAATAGGTTATAAATTATATAACGCTTCATATATTGAGAGTTATTCTCATTTGAATTTAGATCTTATGCAAACTCATTTGAAACTTTATCCCATCATATAATTTTCAACTTGACCTAGCCTTAAGGCTCTTCTTAGACCCTAAACCATTCTGAATGCACCTCATACATATATTATCATGATCAATTGATATAATTCAAATTACCAGTCTTGTTCATACCTAAATTGATATAATTAGTACCCGCCAATCTTCTTAATGGTCTTAAAATAATTAGAATATTTTTTTTTCGGGGTGTTATATTCTTCCCTACTTAAGAACATCCATCCTCGAATGTTGTACAAGTAATTATTATGCACAATATTATCCTTCTTTCACCTTAACCATCATCTTTAATCGTTCTTGACTTCATATAGATCTTATATATTCTTCCAACATTTCAACTTCCTTAAGTCCCCAAAATTTGGGTAACTCCCAAATTTTTCAAAAATTTCTGCAGAGTGTCCTCTGCAATTGGGCCTAACCACCTACCAGAGAATCACCAAAACTAATCCTAACAACATATACATGAACTAACGATGCAACGTAACATTAAAACAATGTCAATCGTGGCCTTACGAGCAGTATACTACCAAAAAGGAACACCTTTAACACCAGCTATACAGTTGATACATAATTCATAGAAGGTAACTCTTAGCATTTTCGTATATCACGACTTCATAAATACATGACTATTCAATTAAATGAGGGTACTTCTTCTTCATTTCTTCCTCGGCGTCCTAATATACCGTAATAAAAATCTGATAGTACCCATTCTAGGTCCAATGACCATATATTATTAAACACAACTATCCCATAAACATGCCACACCAATCTAATTCAAGCCGCAAACTGCGTAATCGATGTACCCAAAAATGGAAAATGTTTCAAAGAAGAGAACCATTTTCGCAAGTTCAACAAGCACTTCTACAACCGAAATGCTATGAGCTCACCATACATGGTAAAACTAAGACACACGAATCTAATAACGGTAACCAGCTCTCCTAGAGCTCACATTAGGATCAACCCACACGGACATCTCACGTGCTATCGTATCAATATCTGGACCCTGACGGGTAACTCACGTGCTAATAATATCAGTATATGGATCCGCACGGATAACTCACGTGCCAATAACATAATCCGCCTGACATGGTCACATGCCTCCAGTCTAAGCATATCATATAGGAGCAATCAAATAAGTACATATGTTTATGATAAATGAAATAAAATTCATATGCTCCTGGACTGGTATAAATATCACGCCATAGAGTAGGCATGTGCAAAGTGTGCTATCACAACTCAAATCGGCAAGTTAACGCAGAAATAGTAACTACCCAATTTATTCAGGGAATTAGCCTCTTTGTAACCTTAAGTATAGCCCATATAGTTCTCAACAAAGGTACGAGTACGAGAAACGTCATAACTTTACGCTTAACCGTCAACTCTAGGCATATCATAGTCTAAACATTTTCCCGAGTCTGAATACTTGCCCCGATGCCTGCACAACACACCACATCTATTATGCCATCATATGACAAGCACGAGAATCTCATTATTAACTCTGAGTCACCAGCATATTACATACCCGGTAAATTAGAAACCTTCCATTTTCTCTCATCCATGAGGAATTCACAATTCACAACATGTCTCCCACACCGGTAGAAAATATTTACTTCAAACCATGGATCAAGAACACTTTCAAATCCATTTGCATATAACCAAGCTATCAAAATTGAATTTCTCTAACTTGACCAAGCCACGCAGGTCACCAAACCCAAGAATATTGCCACTCAAATATCTGTAAAGTCTCACCACATCATAATCATCTCAAAAGAACCGAACATACCATTACCATACTAGTCTAGCCTACTACCCAGTTATCCTATTTTCTTCGAGTTTCTTCTAAATTACCCTCAAGTTGACACTTCTCCTTGTCAGAACACTACGATCCTTACCCAAAGCTCACTTCAAGACATCCTAACATAAAACTACACCGCCCTAAGTCCCATAAGCCATTGTATTCTTCTTAAGAACCTCCATAAATACCATAACCAAGACACCCACTCTTAAGGACCTTATGTGAATTTAAAATTGTTCCTCTTTCCTTTCTTATATTGAAATATAGAATCCGTAGTCAAACAGAATTATTGCAGGTCCCGACACCATCTAGTGTAAGTAACCGATTCTAGTGATATACAAATTTGAAAAATTTTCAATTGCCACATATAAATTTTGAATCAATTAGAACCCTCTCGAGAGTCATCCACTCTGCTCAAATCTAATTTGCTCCGCCCAAACGGGCCGAAAGACACGTGCTCCTTTAGCACACTCAACACTCAAAAAAGTAACCTTGCCTTAACACGACCAGTCAACTTCATAATTCGTGCGTACTACATCCTTCAAAATAACAACTTAATCATTCCATAATTTATATATTTTCATAAGGTGTAATGTAACCCGTATCCAGGAATTTTCTTACCCGAATCATCCTCGATCTCCACCTCTGCAAGTCATAACTAACCCACAAGTATGCCTCAAACCAAAACTAGAATTTAACATATATCCATAAAATTGAATTGTCAATAGCAGGCTCCCCCACTTGGCTCAAATTCATACAACAAAACACTCAATAACTCATAATACCCATACTTTATTACTGCCATAATACTGCAGTCAGTTCAACGAAAATTCTTCTCAAGCTTATGCAACACTCACCATAAAATACCTCAATCATCCGCTAAGTTCGCATTTATTCTAGTGACAGTCAAGTCAACTTTCTCAACCCGATTCAAATTCAAATCTCAACACATACGCCCAGCTGGTAGAAAAGAAACTCTCCACTCAATATTATAAGGAACACACCTACATAGATTACCCTGCAGGAGATAACCCACATAGATTACCCTGCAGGAGATAACCCACCTGCTTAGCCTCAAATTGGCATCTTGTTATACCCTTTCGCAACCACAATTTCTACACAATCACTTACTCCTTCTGAGTTCAAACTCATTAACAAGACATGAGAATTTAATTTGTCCCACAATTTAACAACGTGAAAGATCCTTCAATACACTTACATCTCAAGACTATACGTTAAATTGAGATAGAAGTCAAATACCCAATAGTCTTTTTTTTTTAACTTCTCAAGCAAACATTTTTTTTTCGTCAGTTGAAAACCATCCGAACACCCCCCGTAATCACAATATAATCATCATATGGTCATACAACCATTCATCGAGCCACAAATTTCACTCATAGGGACACTACCGGACATATGAGTCCAATTGTACAAGTTCACACAACTGAAACTATCGTTCCTAAGCTGCGGTCTAATCCTGGCCTCAAGTCTTCCAGACTGGCCCATCACCAAAACACAGAATACACCTTTTGAACCTCGTTCATGGAATCACAAGATGGTGATGCACAACTGAAACCGAGCACTCATATGCGCATACGAAATGCGTGGAAGGAATTTAAAGAGTTATGTTTCAAGCTGAATCAATTCCGCATGATAGAATAGAAGAAAGTGAAATTTTCCTAAGGGTTCGACAGCCTCTTGAAGATAAGTACAAACGTCTCCGTACCGATCTGCAAGACTCTACTAAACCTTCTCATGACTCGTGAAACCTATGTTACCTAGGGCTTTGATACCAACTTGTCATGACCCAAAATCTTACCTATCGTAATGCCGCCTATCTTAATTCTAGGCAAGCCGACAATCTCAATAAACCACCATATATTTTAAATTTTAAAAAAACATAATAATTAAATTCATCGGAAGAAATATCACAAGTACATATATAAACACTCCCAAAACCCGGTGTCACTGAGTGCATGAGCATCTAATATGAATACAAAGTCTGTCTGATAAAAACCACTATCTGAAAGTATTGAACAGTACAATAACTGAAGGAAAGTGAGACAAGGTCAGCGGGTACCAAGCAACTACCTTGATAGTCTCAACTGATAGTACTCTGAAATCTAACAATCTCCATGTCCGAAAGCACCTGGATCTGCACATGAGGTGCAAAGTGTAGTATGAGTTCAACTAACTCGATAAGTAACAAGACTAACCTCTGGGCTGAAAAAAATGATGAGCTCCGCAGGTACAGTCTAGTAAAAATAATGGTACAGAAATATAGGCATGCTTTCAAGTTCAACAGTTAAACTCAGTACAAGTAAAATAGATCAATACTGCATGATATGAGGAATATGACATCTCAGTAGCAAGACCTCCTGTAGATACTGGTCACCAATTATTCGGTCACTCGATACAGTTTATGGCAAATCCAAACCCGGGGTGTTCCAACCCGTATATATATACACATCGACTGACAGTCAGTCATTCAGTAACGTATAAGACCAATCCATCCCTAGGGTAATTTATCCCCAAATGCAAATGATACAGACAAGATCCATGTCGAGGTAAATTTATTACAATATAAATAAGTAAGGCAAGTCCATGCCCTGGGAAAATCCATCCCATATATATATATAAGCAGTAAGTAAGGCAAGTTCATGCCCTGGGAAATCCATCCAGAATATATATAATCATCTACGCTCACTGGGGTGTACAGACTCCGGAGGGGCTCCTTCAGTCCAAGCGTGATATAAAGCCATTATGGCCTACTGCAGGCGGGCATTCTCGATCCATATAATAATAAAGCCAATGAGGCCTCCTGCAGGCGGGCATCCCTGATCCATTTAATAATAAAGCCAATAAGGCCTATCGCAGGCGGGGCAACCCCAATACATACAGTAGTAAAGCCAATAAGGCCTGCTGCAGGAGGGCAACCCCGATCCAGAACAATAATAATGTAATAAGCCAAATGGCCTGCTGCGTTGCGCAGCTCAATCCCATAAATATCATCACAATGGACAATTATTACTGAGTGTGAAATGTATATTTTTAACAATTAATTCAACAGTAACATGACCCCATGAGTCCCAAAATATTGACACGTAGCCTAAACATGATCTTTAATAGGAGCCTCAGCTCAATTTCTCTAACACGTAGAGAATGTTCAGATAATAACACGATTCATTAATCTTACAACTGCATAGGATTTATTCAAGATACAATTTATATGGTGCACGTCCACATGCTCCTCACCTATCATGAGCGTCACCTCCAAACAATTTTTATCCTACCAAATTCGGGGATTTATACCCTCAGAACCAAGTTTAAAAGTGTTACTTACCTCAAAAAGACAAACCCAATGTCGAGCAAGCTAATCAATACTCAGGAAATTCCATTCATCGCTTATCCACCTCTGAATGCCTTCTTGTCTCCTCAATTCAATGCTAACGATCCGGAACTGAAATTCACCCCTTAATGATACTACAACGATCTACTATACTAAAAAACTTCAATCTACAATATCAACATCCAAGGGGACCAACATTAATAACCAATTCCATTGTTTAGGCCATTTAGACAATTTACCAAATACCTAGTGGGCATACATTTATACATTTCTTAACCATATAATTAGTTCTTCCAATTGCCATTATTTACCAAAAATTCATCCTACCATCATTCTTTAACAACTTATAATCCTAACATTACACGTGTGACCAACCATTCTCACCCAACCAACAAAATTTCATCAAATAATCACCTTTCAATCTCTACAATGGTTAGGCACTTATGGATGCCAATCACCATCCCATAAGTCCTAACACATATTTCATACATAAATAATCACCATAGATTAGTTAGAGATGGTAGACATACCTCTTATAGTGAAACTCTTGAGAATCCCAACTTGTAGTGTTCTTGACCAATTTGGAGATTTAAATGGAAATCTATAGATTTTCAAGATTTATCCTTGTTAATACAAGTATTTAGGAGTAGTAATCAACTCAAAATTACTCCAAAAATATTACCTTGGATCATGGGAGGGAGGTGGTGGACGGATTCCCCTTGATATGCAAGCCCTAGTTCAAAATAATGTCTTACCTCCCTCTCTACCCGGCATTCGGGGGGTATTTAATGGGTTCCTACGTGCGCGGCCGCGCATCTGAGGCAGAAAAATGGCCATAACTTTCGCTATACATATCCAAATGATGAACGGTTTGATGCGTTGGAACCTAGACTCAAAGGGATTTAATTTGATAGATTATACATCATATAACACTTCATATCTTGAGAGTTATACTTGTTTGACATTAGATCTTGTGCAAACTCATTTGAAATCTTATCCTATCATATAATTTTTTACTTGACCTAGCCTTAGGGCTCTTCTTAAACCCTAAACCATTCTTAATGCACCTCTTAATGCACCTCATACATATATTATCATGATAAATTGATATCATTCAAATTATCAGTCTTGTTCATACCCGAATTGATATAATTAGCACCCGCCTATCTTCTTAATGGTTTTAAAACACTTAGAATATTTTTTCTCGGGGTGTTACATTATTATTAGTTTCTTATATTTTTATTGTTAGCTAGATTTTTATTTTTAATTGCATAGTTAGCAGAATTAATAGTGTAGTATAGTAAAAGTAGTTTTAGTAGCTTAATTTAAAAATAAAAAAATCAGAAAAATAAAGAAATTGTTTTTTGAAAAAATTGAACTTTTCCCGACAATGGATCTTCTAGACAATTTTCTTGAGGGATTAAAGTCTAAAAAAAAAAAAAAAAATAAAAAAAACAAAAAAAATGTTTCTTTTATTTTTCCATAGGTAGCAATAATCCCACGTGATTTTTCTTTGTGCCTCGGTTCTTTTTCATGGGATGTAGTTTGAACTGGGTAGTTTTTTCTTTTAGAGTAGATTCGGAATTTAGAGAATAAAAAGGAGGAAGAATGATGAACCTAGACGCCCTTGACTTATTTGATAGTAGCATATTTTGGCTTTGGCATGTGTACAATCTTCCCTATGTGTTGAAGTCGTTCATGTCGCCTTGTGTATTTGGATTGCATGTCTTGTGACGCTTATGTCTCACTTTCTTGACTTGTGTTCACTTTGTACTTAATGCTTAGTATCTCGTGGCTCCGCGAATACTTGCATTTGTTGAGAGTCGGAATGGGACCGTCCTTAGTGATTCATGTGCCATGTGTGATGAGGTTTTTATGTAGTCCATGTATTTTACTTGTGTCTAGAACTTACCCGGTATGTGAGTTGATGCTCGGTTTGATGATTTTAGGCTTTCTTTGATCTTTTTGAGCTTAATTGCTTATCACAAATAAAATATATCCCTAGTTAACCCTTTTGAGCCTATAGACTTTTATTTGGCACCCACATTACGAGCCTATACTCCTTTTATTCTTAATTGACATTGTTTTGATCTTTACCGCTTAAAATACTTTAATTCTAAAATGAGCACTAAAAGAAGTAAGAATAGACTAAGTGTGGGGTGACTTTTGAGTTGAACCAATGAAAGAGAGAATGGTGCACTTATTTTGTAAAATAATACATCACTTGTAGAAATTGAAAAAGAAAAATAAAGAAGACAAATCTGAAAAAAGAGAAGGAAAGATATAGGTAAATAAATTATTGTTTTGTTCTTGCTAGTGTGGTATAAGTTAAAGTAGTGCTTAAAAAAGAGGAAACATTGTTGGGGGTGATTATAGTTGTGAAAAAAAAATTGGATTGAGGAATTTGCGCTTAAGTTATCATTTGATGTGTTAAAGTGCTTAGGAGGTTGAGTCACTATTCCTAAATATATCCTACCTATCCCTTAGCCCACATTACAACCATGAAAAAGTCCTAATTGATTTTCGAGTGAGCCTACATTAGTAGAGATTTACATTATGAGCAAGCCTATGGTACTAATTGCATGCATGTGACTTCTTTGTGAGAGTGAGATTTTCTTAAATAGATATGAGTCCTTAAATTATATTTGATCATGAGATTCGAATGTGTGGATTCAACTTACTCTATTATTCTTGTTGTGAGGGCACATGGTTTCATGAGGGATATGTAACGTTATAATACTTCTCTATGATGTTGGGTGTTCAAGCCATGAGTACATTGTGATATTGAGTCGGTTTTTGAGGCTTGGATTATTATGAACATGTTGTCTTTGACGTGAATATTTATTTTGAAGAATGGCATGAGTCATGGGAAGTATGTGTTTAATGCATATACTCTAGCTTAATTATTGCTACCAACCATGGTCATTGGTGTAGTGTGCCTCAATTGTGTAAAAATAAAATGCTAAAAATAAATTACAAATTGTTGGCTTACTCGAGGACGAGCAAGAGTCTAAGCGTGGGGTGTTGATGTTCGGCCAAAAATGCATATATTTAACCATTATTACCTCACATTATAACACTTTTAATCATCTTTTGAGTATTAATTATATTACTTTGTGCTTAATATTATAATTTAATTGTGTTGGAATAAAGCGTTATAAAAATAAATATATTTGGAGCAAAATTAAATAAAACACGAAAGAAAAAAAGAAAATTAACATAATAAAAAAAGGGGGGGGACACCCTTTGGGTTTTGTCCCCTCAAGTGAAAGACAAGAGACAAAGAAGAATGCAAAAATGTTTACAAGGAAAGGTGGAAGTTGGCCGCAAGAAAAGAGTTCAATTTGCAAAACATACTGGTTTCTGCGCCAGGGCCAACGCTAGGCACTGGTCTGGACGATGGGCATGCGAGTTTTTCGATTTCGTCCGAGACTTGGTTATTTCGTCCCTACATACCTCCAACTCGTATAAAAGGGATCCTAAACCTTTTTTGGAGGGAGGAGGATGTTTTTGAAAAAACAACACGAGCACAGAGCCGTCGTGGATGCCATAATTCATCAAATTCCATATTTCTTCCACCAAACTTAGTAATTTTTATATTTTTTTTGTATGATTTGTTATTTGGCTACCATATCTATGTGGAGCTAAACTTCGCGTTCCAGGATTGTGGTTCTTTTATGACTATTATTATTCGGATATTGATTTTGCTTTCTTGATTTATCATATTGGTTTATTTATTCAATCCTGCGCTTAATTATTTAATTGTTTGATCACCAATTGAATACTATCTACGAATCTAGAATTGAACTCGAAAGTGAGAATTCTAGATTGCACATAGGATTGAGTAGAGCAAGTTCTTGAACTTGGGCATCGGGGAACGAATTCGCAATTAGGATAGACATATATATAATTGCCTCGCTTGGTTGATATACAAGGAATTATAAATGCGTTCTTGTTAGTTCTAATTCCATAGACATATATGCGTTAGGTTAGCTTGAATAGGCGAGTAAGAACTCAACAGATTCTTATGAGTAATATCAACCATGTCAACCAATGAACTAGATGAATTAGTTAGTCAATTCTATTGAAGAATACAATAGGAATGTTAGATAGCCCATAACCCTGGATCGTTTTCATTACATTGATAACATAAAAATCTTCCTTTGTTCAGAGTTCACTATTTATTTTCTTTTTAGTTTAATTACTTTAGCATCACTACTTTTGGGTTTAATCGTTGTTTGGATAATTAGAATAGTCTAATCTAGTTAATAGTTGATAACAAGTCCTCGTGGGTTCGACACTCTATCTTATCACTTTATTACTTGACGATCGCATATACTTGTGTGCGCATTTGGCCGTTATCTCATATATTCTTGAAGTAATGATGGTTGATTTGGCACCTTTCTCTCCCAAGTTTATCTGAAGCACCTATGATAAGACAACCTTTACTATGATGGGATACACTTTAAGTGAAAATGGATGGGTTAGATGTGTCAAGATTGTAAGAACTCCAGTATAGGTTGAGCCAACCACTGAACCACCAGAGCCTCAGTAGACTGCTACCTACAACCTACAACAAAATCAGCAAGGACTAGATGGAGTAAAAACCATGCTCATTGCCATGAAAGAACACGTGGACAAGATCAGGGAGGTCACTGAAGAAACAAGTACACATGTGGCTAAGCTTAGGATGGACTTGGGAGCCATAAAGAGGCAAGGAATCAGGGCATTCAACTCTATGACAGAAAAGATGAACAAACTTACCAAAGAAGTTGATACCTCCTATGACTCTTTCTTCACCAAAGTGATCAATACCTTGAAATATTTTCTGGGGAGGAACTAAGGCCGATATATGAGTGTTTGAAAATAATTTCTTTTGGTACTGTTGTTTTGTTTGCTTTTGCCTTGGTCTGTAAGAACCATCACTATGTGCCTCAGTTGAAGGCATAATATCTGCTACCCTAATTGCTATGTTCATTATCTGCTATATTACATATTACTTTCTGCCCGCACGTTCTTCTTTCTTTTCGATTGATTTCAAAGGGGGAGAAGCATTAGAGTAAAGCAGAGCAGAGCAAGAACTCAGGGGGAGCAACAGTGGCATCAAAATTTAAGTGTATTCAGGTATGTGCATAAAATCAGGGAGAGCCCTCACATAAAAGGGAAGTGTGCTCTGTTTACTCTTTTTGATTTTCATCATCAAAAAGGGGGAAATTGTTACACCTGACTTTCAATGATGACAATAGTACAAATCTAATCTAATCTACTTGATTGCAGGAAATCAGGATGAAAATGCTAAATCAGAGGGAGCCAAAGGAAATCAAGATGACAATGTTATCAAAAAGGAAACAAGATCAAGTGCAGCTGTAATGGGAAGCCAGTTCATAATTTAAGGATAAGTTTGGAAAAAGCAATCAGAAGATTTTGTTGATTGATCAATCAAGCTAAGTCTCAAATCACTCCCTTAATCAAGAATGCGCAAAGGAACGAGATTCAAGCCAAGTCACAAATCACTCCCTTAACCAGGAATGCGGAAAGGAAGGAGATCATTGAATCTAGCACATCTCTTGAGCAGGATGTAGAGGCAACCCTTGGGTCAAAACTCTTAGAATATTCTTGCCTCAATCAATGGTCAATCTACAACGGCTAGCTCAAAAAGAAGATTACAAGATTTCAAGACCCTCATATAAGAAGACTGAAAGACAGAAGAAAAAAAACACGCAAAAGATAGGAAGAGTTAGAAACACTGTATTCTGAGTTTAAGTGTTACAGAAGATAGGAAGAGTTAGAAAACAAAATAAGAGTTGTGTCATGTTTAGACGGACACTATTGCTGAATATCGTTGGTGTTGAACGAACTAAAACCATTACTGTTATACGAATTATTAAAGATCTATGAGAACTCTTATGACCCAATGGAGCTGGATGTAGGTACCACACCGGTACTGAACCAGTATAAAATTACCTTTTTTTTTAATTCCGCACAACTTACTTCTCCTGCAAATCAATCCTGCTGGAAAAGATTAGTTGACTGATTCCTCTTTGAGTCAACTAAGTTTTTAATTTGGCTATAATTTACCCCCCTCTTGTACTTTTAACTCTGAGGTCTGCAGATGTCGAACAAGTATATCTTGAAGTCTCCAAAAGCAACTAGTCGATAAATCTCTAGCGTCCATCACAGCCAGATGTACCTGCATCTGCATAAAAATATGCAGAAGTGTAGTATGAGTACACCACAACGGTACCCTGTAAGTATCAAGCCTAACCTCAGTAGAGTAGTGACGAGGCCAGGTCAAGACACCTACTAGGACAAGATAAATGGAACAAAAATATAATAACGAGAAGTAATAGAAAGCGAATAAATGTATGATAACAAAGCAGTTTAATAACATAAGCTAATGACAGAATTGTAAGCATAAAGACAACAAGAAGGAAGCAAAAGATGAGAACCACAAATAATCAATATAGACAAAATTGATAAGACAAGGAAGAATAAAAGCAACAAGAACTGTTCAACCAACAACTCCTTTCAATATGAAATGCACATCAAGAATCACAACCGAGGTACCGCCTCGTATTCACATTTCTCAATTTCAATTACAATCTTTCCTTATATCACCGTGTGAGCCTTACATTTAGTTTTGAAAATCATTTTTTCCAAAAATAACTACATGTATTTTAGCCTACCTTATCTCACCGTGTGGCTTCAAGTAGTTCCAATACTAGCAACACGTGTATCAAGCCCCCCTTATCTCACCGCATGCGTATCGACCCCTAGCCTTATACCACCGCATGCGTATCAATATCACAACATAATCACAACTCACACCACAAGTGTTCATGTGCCACAACTTGCCAAAAGACTCAACAATACCAATGATTCCACAAAACATAGTCCATAGCTCAACCACAATGTGTACAAGAGTCTCAACAATAACGAAATGAATGTGATTTTCTCAACAACAAAGATATCTCAACAATTAACAATTAAAAGTAATGCAATAATTAAAGAGGTAATGGACAATAAGGAAGGCAATAACTAAGCATATATGAGAGAATAACAAGTAAGAGGTGGAATAAGTGTTAACAATGACTAATAAAGCATGTAAGAGTAGATTAACAATGAGAGATATAGCATGTTATGACAATTCAATTAGAGGCATGGAAAGAGTCTAAATAACCTAAACCGGTCAAATACTATATATAGCTCGTGTACCCACTCGTCACCTTGCATTCACGGCTTCCACATAACACAATTAGCACAATCAATCCAAATCCTAAGGGGCAGTTCCCCCCCACAAATTTACGTAAGACACTTACCTCAACTAAGCTAATTCAACCCTCAAAAATAGCTTTTCCCCTAAAATTCACCTCCACACGGCTCAAATCTAACCAAAAGTGATTTAATATCATCAACCAATGCAAGGGAAAACAATTACAATAGATAAAGCTTTGATCTTTATAATATTTTCAAAAAATCAATAAAAGTCAGCCCTGGGCTCGTCCGGTCAAAACCCTGGTCCAAGAGTAGATTCCGACTACCCATAACCCCACGAATCCATATATGTGTATTGTTTTCAAATTCGAGTCCAAATCGATTCTCAAAATTCAATTCTTCTTTTTTCAAAAACTTGACAAAATTTTCCAATGTTGTTAGATGAAAATCCTCTCTCTAAATCGCCTCCTACCTAGTCTAGGGTTCTAAAATGTGAGAAATGAGACTAAATCCTAACTTTCCAGCCCTTATCTCCATATGCAGATGTCATATTTGTGACACACGGTTCACATTTGCTAACCTTCGCAATTGCAAATCAGGGATCGCATTTGCGAACTCTGACAGCCACAACAAAAGTCACAATTGCGACAAAGGCTTCACAATTGCGAAGCTGGCTACCATCACAAAAGTAACCAATTGATCGCAATTGCGAACCCCTTCCTAGGCCAGCTGACTTCGCAAATGCGAAGGGGAAATTCACATTTGCGACATCTGACCACCCTCTGACCCCTTCGAAATTGCTAGGCTGGTGCTCGCAATTGCGACCATAGAACACCAGCATACCAGTATTTCCAATTTTAGTTCAAACCATTCCGAATCACGTCCGAAACTCATCCGCGCTCTCGGGGCTCCAAACCAAACATCCATACAAGTCCAAAAATATCATACGAACTTGCTCGCACGATCAAAACACAAAAATAACATCTATAACTATGAATCGGTCACCAAAACGCATGAATTTCAAAGTAGAGTTCAAGAACTTCTAGAATTGCAACTAAGCGTCCAAATCCTATCAAATCAACTCAAGTTGATACCAAATGTTTCAGACAAGTACTAAATAGCATAATGGACCTATTTCAAGTCCCAAAACCAAATTCTAAACCCGATAGCCAAAAGCCAACCTATGGTCAAACATCTAAACCTCAAATTGCCAATTTCCACAAAATAACACAAATTAACCTACGGACCTCCAAATTTAATTTCGGGCATACGCCCAAGTCAAAAATTATGATACAAAACTATCGGAGCTATCAAGACACTGTTCTGGGGTTGTTTTTATAAAAGTTAAAGTTTAGTCAATATATTCAACTTCGGCTTTTAAGCCAAGAGCTAAAGAGTTCAATTCAATCCGAAATCTTCCCGGAACATAACTAATGAACCCTGTAAGTAATAAAATTATAAACACACATGTGTGAAACATCAAAAGGAAAAATATGGCTTAAATACACAAATGACCGGTCGGGTCGTTACATATCCCGAGGTTCCGATATTGGGGGATTCTCAAATGATACCGGAGTTGGAGAATCATGCATGATCGGTAATTATGATTTACAAAATTTAGTACTAACTTTGTAGAAATAACTCAAGAAGCAGAATGAATGTATCGAGCAAATTTCGGGAGTTCCATGTATTGTCAAAGGAATCAATGTGGATAAATATTCTCAATAGCCATGGAAGCCAAGTACTGCTCTATTGCCGATTCTGAAGAAGATAAGATCTCGGACATACTGAAGTATGATGGAACATCAGATCCCCGAAATCACTTCATAACATATACAACCGGATTCAAAGGAAACGATTTGACAAAATCCGAGATTAAATAAGTGCTTGTGAAGAAGTTCAGAGAAACACTAACAAAGGGTGCATTAACCTGGTATTCTATTCTTTCCAAAAATTTAATTAATTATTTTGCTGAGTTTGCAAAGGCCTTTGTTAAGGCACATACTGGAGCCCAAAAAGTTAAAAAGTAAATAGAATACATTCTCAAAATCCAACAAGGAAGCACGAAGCTACTCCGGGAAGTCGTGGATCAATTCCATCTAGAAAGAGTGTCACTACCTCCTATTTCGGATAATTAGGCTGCAGTTACCTTTGCAAAGACTTTGAATATAAAGAATCCCGAGGTGATAAGAAGGTTGAAGCAAAGTCTACTAGAGTTTTCACCAACAACCTGAAATAATGTATACAATCAATATGGCACCAAGCTTAGGATAGGGGAGGATATAGTTCGATCTGGTACAGAGAACATGCCCGGGAACAAATACAATGAACGTACATCAAGAAGGGTGGACTCTGGTCGTAAAGATTCAAGGAGTTGTTAAGGTCCCTATTACGTACCATTACAGCATGATACCGAGAGAAAATAGGAGCCAAATCAAGATACTCAAGGTCCTAAACAGAAAAGTAATATTGGCCTTCACAGACGGGTAAAGAAATCGAAGTGTCAAAAATTAGAGACTACAAATTTAACGTGAGTATTTCCAAGTTGGTGGATGTATTAGTGAAATGGGAATAAGGTAAGATGTCCTAGAGAGATGAGGTCGGATCCCAGTAAAAGAATTCAAGAATTCTGGTGTGAGTTCCATCACGACCACAGACATAATACTAAAGATTGCAGGATGTTGCAATGTGAGGTGGTCATCACTTAAAAGATGGGTACCTCATGGAATTATTCAGCAAAAAGAGAGAGCAATCCTACATAAAGAATTGAAATAAGGACGAACCTATAAGAGCTCCTCTCCCGAATAAACAAGTTAATGTCATCTCTAAAGGTGAAGAAGTTAACGGGGTAACATTCACAGCAACAAAGTTCACTAAGGTGTCATTTAAGCATGAGATATTCCTAAAAAATATTGATGGGAGAAAGCATCACCTTCGATGATGAAGATGCAGATGGCTTGACAGTACCACACGAAGATACAGTGGTAATTACATTACATATTTTAGATACCGATATAAAATGGGTTTTGGTTGATTGAGGTAGTTCGGCAACATTATCCAGCTACGAGTATTTGAGGATATGTAGTTAAGGGAACAACTTGTTCCGAAATCTTGATAAGTTTTCGGGTTCAACAGTTCAAGCTTAACAACACGAGATGAGATTATTCTATCAACATTTGTAGATATAGTAATCAATGATACTCCATTCTAGGTAGTAGATGTAGATATGATCTACAATATCATTCTTGGAAGACCGTAGATCTATGACATGAACACAGTACCATTAGTTTTACATTAAGTCATCAAGTTCCCACCTAAATGGGAATCTAGCAGATCAAAGGAGATCAAGGAGCCGTCGAGGAGATAAATTTTGGTTATTGCAGATGGTCTTGCCAAGGACGAAGGTGCCACATATCAATTAAGAAATTGAGGTTGCAAGGTATCAAAGCTCCTACAACTGAAGGGAGTTCTTGAGCAGTGGAACAATTGGATACAAACATCTCATACACAAATATCTCGAATGCAATCATTGAGCCATAAAAGATGAATGTAACCAAGTCAAATGTTGAGGAGTTGGAAGCAATTATACTCTTCAACAACCTCCAGATAGGAAATCAGAAGTAAACTTAACGTTGACCCATGATGACATGACAAGCATCCCACCGAAGATAATAACTTATAAACTCAATGTTAACCCGCATCATCCACTGGTCAAACAAAAAAAAGAGAAAGTTTGGACCATTTCAGAATGAGATTGTAGAAGATAAAGTTAGAAAACTTCTGAAAATCGGTCTATTTCGAAAAGTCAAATACCCAGAATGATTAACATATATTGTGGTCTTTCTTAAAAAGAATTGTAAGTTTAGGGTATGTGTCGATTATACTGAGTTAAATAAAGTATGCCCCAAGGATTTCGTTCGTTTACTATATATTAACCAATTAGTAGATGCCACTACTGGACATAAACTTTTGTGTTTTTTAGATATGTATTTTGGGAGCAATCAGATTAGGAGGACTAGGAATTAGTTTTATTTATCACTGATAAGGGGTCTTATTGTTACAACGTGATGCCATTCAGACTCAAAAATGCTAGAGTTACATATCAAAGAACTTATGAATCGAATGTTCAAAGATTATATTGGAGAACCATGAAGGTCTATATCGATTATATATTGGTGAAGTCGCTAGAATCAACATATCATTTAAATAATCTAAGGGAGACATTTTTCACACTTTGGAGATTTAACATGAAGCCAAATCCTGAAAAATATACTTTTGGAGGTAGTTTCGGTAAGTTTTTAGGTGTTGTTGTCTCTAACAGGGGAATCAAAGTCAACTTGGCTTAGATCAAAGCAATAAAAGAAATTCTGAAGATTTTGATGAGCAAGAAAGAAAGGCAAAAATTAACAGGCCGAATCGCAGCTTTAGGAAGATTCATATCAAGGTCTTCGGAAAGGAGCTATAAATTATTCTCAGTATTGAAAAAATAAAAGACTTTGTGTGGACTCTGGAATGTCAACTTGATTTAAAAGATCTTAAGAAATATTTATCTAACCCATAATTACATTCGAAACCTCGGGAACGAGAACGGTTGCTGGTATACTTAGCAGTTTTCGAGGTCTCAGTGAGTGCAGTTTTAGTTCGAGAAGATAAAGTTACGCAATTTCCTATCTATTATGTTAGAAAACTAATTTTATACATGGAAACCAGATATCTACACTTAGAAAATTTGGCCTTGGCACTAATAGTAGCTGCCTGAAATTTAGGCCTTATTTTCAATGTCACCAATTTTTTTATGGTCACAACTTTCCTATTACAGAGCATCTTGCATAAAACAGAACTCCCGAGACGACTTGAAAAATGGGCAGTCGAGCTTAGTAAATACGATATCAGTTGGTACGATCCAGCTCATGGCACGTATTATCCTCTTTGGGCCTAGGACCGTACAAATTATCCTTTTGGGCTACGACACCTTAAGCCCCCAAAGCGCACGTACCATGTGAACTTGTATCATGCCTTATAAAGCTCTTCACTTTTTCTCCCATTTCGATGTGGGATTCGCTTAAGGTGACATGTGCACCCCTTATTCAGAAGCTTGCCAGCCTAGAAGCCTGCCAGTCCTGCTTGACCCGCTCTCATCAGCCTGCCATCTGTCATGGTAATCACATTCACCCCTCTTGGGACTCCAACATATTTGCTGAGGTTTTCTCCACCATCATACTAAGGGAGATTTGGCTGGCCCTGATACCATATATTTCATGACCCAAGCCTATGGCATGTATTTTCTGCTTTGGGCCTAGGCCTGCACGGATTTGGCCTTTTTGGGCTACACCACCGAGCCCCAAAAGCGCACGTACTATGTGAACTAGTGACATGTCTTATATAGCTCTTCACTTTTTCCTCCCATTCCGATGAGGGATTCACCTTAGGTGACATTTTCACCCCTTATTCAGAAGCTTTTCAGCTAGAAGCCTACCAGTTCTGCTTGACCCGCTCTCATCAGCCCGCCCTCCATCATGGGCATCACATTACATGTCACAAGTTCACTTGGTATGCACACTTTTGGGGCTCGATGTGGCATAGCCCCAAAAAGGGCAAATCCGTACTGCCTAGGCCCAAAATTGACAATACGTGCCATGGACTTAGGTCGTAACAAATATGGTATTAGAGCCAAATCTGCCTCAGTAAGAGAGTAGGGCAAACCTCAGTGAGTACGCTGAGTCCCTTCGGGGGGAGGGGTGAGGAGGGGGGAGGGTAAATGTTATGCCCATGATAAAGGGTGGGCTGATGAGAGCGGGTCAAGCAAGACTGGTAGGCTTGTAGTTTTGCAAGCTTCTGAAGAAGGGGTGCACATGTTACCTTAACCAAATTCCACATCGGAATGGGAGAGAAAGTGAAGAGCTTTATAAAGTATGATACAAGTTCATATGGTACGTGCAGGCTAAATACAAGTTCATATGGTATATGACGTATCCCAAAAAGACAAAGCCGTACGGGCTAAGGCCCAAAGCGGACAACACGTGCCATAGGCTTGGGTCATGAAAAATATAGTATCAGAGAAAAATCTCCCTCAGTATGATGTTGGGGAAAACCTTAACGAGACGCTTAGTCCCAGTGAGTGTGAATTTGATGCCTATGACTGAGGGAGGTCTAATAAGGATGAGTCAAGCAGGATTGACATGCTTCTAGGCTAGCAAGATTCTGAAGAAGGGGTGCACATGTCACGTTAGGCAAATCCCACATCGGAATGGGAGAGAAACATGAAGAGCTATAGAAGGCATGTCACAATTTTACATGGTACACGCATTTTTGAGGCTCGAGATGGCATAACCCAAAGAGGAATAATTTGTGCGGGCCTAGGCCCAAAGAAGATAATTCGTGCCATGGGCTTCGATCGTGACAAATATGTTATCAGAGACAAATTTACCTCAGTATGGTGGTGGGAAAAACCTCAGCGAGGATGCTAAGTCCTAGGGGTGAATGTGATGCCCATGATGAAGGGCGGGCTGATGAGGGCGAGTCAAGCAGGGCTAGTAGACTCCTAGGCTGGCAAGGTTCTGAAACAGTGGTGCACATCTCACCTTAGGAAAATTCCATATTGGAATAGAGAGGAAAGTAAAGATCTATATAAGGCATATCACAAGTTCACACGGTATGCGCATTTTTGGGGCTCGAGGTGGCGTAGCCCCAAAAAAAGGAGAAATCCGTACGGCCTAGGCCCAAAGCGGATAATACGTGCCATGGACTTCGGTTGTGACAAATATGGTATAAGAGTCAAATCTCTCTCAGTACGATGGTGGGGCAAACCTCAGCGCGGGACACTAAGTCGCAAGGTGGGGTGAATGTGATGCCCATGGCGGAGGGCAGGTCAAGCAGGACTGGAAGGCTTCTAGGCTGGCAAGCTTTTGAAGAAGGGGTGCATATGTTACCTTAGGTAAATCCCATGTCGGAATGGGGGAGAAAAGTGAAGAACTATATAAGGCATGTCACAAGTTCACATGGTACACACGCTTTTGGGGTTCGAGGTGGCATAGCCCAAAAAGACAAATCTGTACGTACCTAGGTCCAAAGCGGAGAATACGTGCCATGGGCTTGGGTTGTGAAACCTCTACTACCATCAAGTTACAAGTTCTAATGAATTTGTAGCTGATTTTAGTACGGGCATACTCCCCAAGCTTAAATGGAGGTAATAATTTCTTTAGGAATAGTTTTGGGAATTCGGACACTTTATACAGATAGTTCATTTAATTTAAAAGGGTCCGACCTTGGAATAATTCTCATCACTCTTTCTAGGAAAGTGACAAGATAATATATAAAATGTCATTCAATTATTAACAATAGAGTTAAAAACGATTCCCAACGTGTGATTAATCAAATCTAAGGGACATACATGGCCTGAAAAAACCAGATGTAGCTTTACTTGGAAAAAGTGACTAATCTCTTGGCTCAATTATAGGAGTGGAAGTTTACTCATATACCCTGGGAAGAAGATGCATTAGCAAACCTCAGATTGAATGTTGATATCATGGAATCCGAAAATAATTCTATTATTCATTTGTTCCATTCAGTTCTTGATCAGAGCAAAAGTAAGGTAAACTCTACTAATTTAACTTGGGATTAGCATAAAAAGTTTATTAGTTATTTGTAAAATGGTACATTGCTCGATGGTGATAAAGCATCTCGGCAACTTAGGGTACGAGCTTTCCCAAATTGCCTCATAGAAGGAGAATTATTTTGGAGAACATTTAGTGATCCATTAGCTAAATGCTTATGACCCAGACATATATTATAAAGAAAATTGTAGAAATCATTCTGGAGATAGGTCTTTAGTTTGATAGCTCATCAGAGTCGGTTATTATTTGCCTCGGATAGACGAAGAAGTGGAGACTTTTGTAAAAACTATGACAAATGCCAACGTAATGTAAAATAGTAGCACCAACTGGCAAAACTATTATATTCTATTTTAAATTATTGGCTATTCATGAAATAGAGAATGGATATAATCGGACCTCCTTCTCAAGCCTCGGGTTAGGTAACATTTTTGTTAGTTCTAAGTGATTATTTTTCTAAGTGGGTTGAAGTAGGTGCGTTTATAAATATATGAGTGAAGAAAGTGATAGACTTCATTTGGAGGAATATAATTTGCCAGTTTGGTGTTCCAAAGAAAATAGTATGTGATAATGGGTCGCAGTTCATTGGAGCAAAGGTCACCAAATCCTGTGACGAATGGAAGATTAAAAGAATAACTTCATCACCTTATCATCCCGTGGCTAACAGTCACGCGAAATCATCAAATAAAACATTGATAGAAACCTTGAAAATGCATTTGGATAAACCTAAAGGTAGGTGGCTAGAAGAGTTACTCGATGGGCATATCGAGCAATAACAAAAATAGCTACATCCGAGACTCCTTTCTTGCTTGTGTATACTTTTGAAGCTCTAAACTGATAGAATTTGGGGAGCCAAGCTGAAGGTTTGCCCATGCGACCGAAGAGTCAAGTAATGAAGCACTGACTATAAACTTGGATTTGGTAGAAGGCCAAAGAAAGATGGAATTGATCTGCATGGTTGCACAATAGCAATGAATCAAGAATTACTACAATCGAAGAGCTAGTCTCTAATATTTCAAAGTGGCGGACTATGCACTATGGGAAGTCTTTCCAGGAAAGAAAGAATTTTATGCCGAAAATCTTGGACCAACTAGGAAGGTCCATATAAAGTTAGCAGAATTTCCAAAAAGGAACTTATCAGCTCGAAGACATGAAAGGAAAGCAACTTTAGAACAATTGGAATATCGCACATTTGAAGGGCTAGTATTTGTCGCAGATTCTCAATGGTTTGGTACCTTTCTCGTTGATTCCTTTAAACTATTTAGTTATTTGTACTAACGTTTTTAGGTAATAGACAATAGTTATCCCATCCTTAATGATGACTGTATTCACCCTCGGTAATATCATAACAGAACCACAGTAGTTCTCGGCCAAGATCAAAAGTTGTCTGACTAAAAAAGCTAAGACATCGTCTTCATCTTTAAAAGTACCTCCCATCCTCTATACTTCCTTTTAAGAAATTGGACCAACGGAAGATACTCATCAAGATACAAAGCCTAGTAGTTGGACGGATGATAAGGAATTATAAGACCAGTGCATGAGTTTTCATACTTACAACTCGAACATTGGGGGACTACATGCATTACATAAATGCCGAAGATCATTTTAAAAGAATAGTTTGGGAACTCTTTGCGTTTTATCTCATATATGGATCAATATAAAAATGTAGCCGGACCAAATTTTACTCCAGACAAACACTATCTTGTATTCGGTACAGTAGAGACCATTCTAATTTAGAAAGCCTCTATTATGGCTCAATTGCAGATGAATTATCTTTTTTATTAGTCTATAAAAATTAATAACTAATATTGTACTCGGATCCATTATCACATACATATTACTGAAAGATCTCGAGTATCATTTTCAATATTTGAACATACATCCCATTTTACTTTATATATGCTTTCAGGTTCATCTTCCCTTCAGACTAAATGTCCTTTTGGATCTATCAATCTTATTTTACGCATAAGTGTAGGGGAGACATCCTCTTTAAAATGTTAAACTTAAAAGGGCCCTATTTTATATTGAAAGTCAGAAACTCAAGGATGAAGCGTTAATACATCATTGCAGAAACAATATTAATCAAAAGAGAATCTTAAACCTACAAAACTAATCACCCAGATAATTTCCAAAAGTGCAAGAAATAGACGTACTTCCGGATACAAATTATTCAAGTACGAGAGAGAAAAAGGCAAAATGTTCATTGATATAAAGGCATGAAAGCCCGAAAAAGATGTTCCAAAAATAACTACAATTGGCAAAAAATTTTAAACATCCAAGTATTGGTAACTCCACTGATCCCTGGTAGTCACTCACTAATCATGAGCGGTTCGACTCTAATAAGTAGATGGAAGGGAGGTGGCTTGAGGATCTAGATAAGTTGGTTGAGATGTTAATGAATCATCTTGGAGAAGATCAACTTGAGGAGTCGAAGTTGAAATGTGTGATTCAATACCCTCTTCCTTGTTTACCTCATTCGACTAGTCTAGAGCAATTTCATTCTCCGAGGAATTGTTTTGGAGGTGGATGAGTTTATAACTTACCGGGTTGTATCCACTACTCATTTGGCACTCTCGATTTCCGTTTTCAAATCAGGGATTCTAGTGTGAACAGATTCCAATGTCTTCAAAATAAAGGTTCAGACTATCATAATTCAAGATTGCACAGTCCCTTTCACTTAGAAGCTTTTCTTACTCAGCTTGCTAAGAGTTAAGAGCAGCTTTCGAAGACGTGAGAGCTATCTCGAGAAGTCTCTCAATCTCATTTAACTGTTTGAGCTTATCAGCATCTTCAGTATATTCTTGAACCTGTTGGCCCAAATACACTTCTTTCTGTGCAAGTAATGCCTTGAGGTTCCAAATATCCTAAGTGGACTTAATATCTTACTATATAAAGGACAACTATTATTCCTTTATCTCACTTTGTTTTCTCCAGCTCTTCTATGACCGACTAAACTTGGTACTCCAAAGCCTCCTTCTTAACATAAATATTTTCAAATTTAGACTCCCCAGCTTTGTTATCCACCTTCAATTCTGAGACTGCACCATTGTATATTGGGAATCTCTTTATAATTTGGTTCAAAATCAAATTAGCATGGACAATAGAACGAGGGAGTGGTTGATATTATATTAAAGAAAAGATGCCCAAAAATAGGCAAAATGAAGGTATCAATGCATACCTGAAGAGTACAATGCGGCATGTCATTGACAAGGGAGACATTGGAATGCCCATCAAATTTCTCCTTCTCCAAGGGGCTAACTAATCCTTCCAACCAAACTACAACTTTATTTGGATGCTTCAAAAGATTCATAGTTTAAAGAACTTCGATCATAATGCAACATTTCTGACACTAGTCAAAGACCCAACTTCTATACTTTGAAGAAGCTAAAACACCGACAACTATTTAAACTTAGGATGAATTTCACCCATGATCTCATGGGTGGCAGATTGATTTTAATCTATAGGGCCATCGAAACCAGTTTCTACAAATACTACAGGTTTAATCTCTGGAACCAAAGTAGGAACCCATCTCCAATTTGCATAAGTTAGGGAATCTTTCTCATCAATATCCAAAAGAATGGGCTTATTTTCTTGAAGCTGAGCAGTCTGGGGATTGATTAGGGGATTGCTATGATCATTCTAAGATTTCTCTTGCTGATGGATTTGATTCTCTTCCTTGGAGGTGTAAGGCCCCATCAGTCATTTTATGTAATTGCTCCCCATTACCCCTTTTTATGCTTCACACATGTGTGTTTATAGTTTTATGACTTGCGAGGTCGGTTAGTTTTGTTCTGGGAAGCTTTTAGGTTGTTTCAGACCCTTTGATTCTTGACTTTGAAGTTTAAATTCGAAATATTGATCAAACTTTAAATTTTGTGAAAACGACCCTAAAAAGATATTTTGATGGCTCCGATAGCTTCGTATCGTGATTTTGGACTTGGTCGTATACCCGAAATTAATTTCGAAAGTCCGTAGGTCGATTTGTGTTGATTTACCGAAATTTAGCAATTTGAAGTTGAAAAGTTTGACCGTAGATTGACTTTTAGCTATCGAGCTCAAAATTTTATTTTGGGACTTGGAATAGGCCCGTTATAGTATTTGGAACCCGTTTGCAAAATTTGATGTCATTTGGAGTTGATTTGATAGGATTTGGACGTTCAGTTGAAATTTTAGAAATTCTTGAACTTTACGTTAAAATTCATGTGTTTTAGAGTTCAATTCATAGTTTAAATGCTAATTTTGTGTTTTGATCGTGCGAGCGAGTTCGTATTATATTTTTAGACTTTCGTGGATTTTTGGTTTGGAGCCTCGAGGGCTCGGATGAGTTTCGGACATGTTTCGGAGTGTTTTGGTCTGAAATTTGCAAAATCTGGTGTTTGGTGCCTCTGGTGTCGCAATTGAGAACACCAGGGTGGAAATTGCGACCTTAGCAGGGAAACCACAGGTATCACAATTGTGATGCTTGGGTCGGTATTTGCGAAGAAGTCTTGGGATGGGCTAGGTTTGCATTTGTGATGGTCTTCGCCGCTTTTGCGAGGGCTGTAGGGTTCGCAATTGCGAACCCTATCTTACCAATTGTGAAGAGCCTCTCAGTCCTGTCAGTGCCGCAATTGCGAACCCATTTCGCAATTGCGATAGTTGCAGTTGAACATAAGGGCTGGAGTTGGGATTTCATCTCTCATTCTCTCATTCTCTCATTTTAGAACCTTAAACTCAGTAGGATGCGATTTGGAGAGGGGATTTTCACCTACAAACTTTGGTTAAGTGATATTAATCTATTTATAATCACATTTCATAAATATATCTTAGATTTTAACATCAAAATCATGTGAATCAAAGTGAAAATTTGTAAAACTTTGTTAAGTTTTTGAAAAATAAGAATTTGAGTTTTGAGAGTCGATTTGGACTCAGATTTTGAAAATAATCACATATATGAACTCGTGGGGTCATGGTTAGTCGGAATTTACTATTGGTACCGGGTTTTGGCCGGAAAAGCCCCGGGTTAACTTTTGTTGACGTTTTGGGAAAAATATGAAAATCTTAGCTTTATCTATTGTAATTGATTTTTCCAGCATTGTTTGATAATATTAATTCGATTTTGGTTAAATTTGAGCCATGTGGAGGCAAATTTTAGGGGAAAAGCTATTTTCGAGGGTTGAATTGGCCTAGTTTAGGTAAGTATCTTACCTAACTTTATGTGGGGAAACTACCCCTTAGGATTGTTATTGATTGATTCGTTTGTGCTATGTAAAAGCCGTGTACGCAAGGTGACGAGTGGGTACACGAGTTACACGTGGTATTTGAGCGGTTTAGGCTACTTGGATTATTTCCATGCTTTAATTGAAATGCCATATCATGTTCTAAATTCTCATATTCAATCTATTCTTATTTGTATTAGTCTATCCTCACATGCCTTAATTGACTTGTTTAACACTTGTTCTACATCCTACTTGACAAACTACTCTCATGCTTTAGTTGAACTTGTTGCCCCTTTATTTCATACATGCCATCTCTTTCATTGTTGATTATCATTACTTGAAGTCATTGTACATGTTATCTCTTTCATCGTTAATTATCATCATTTGAATTCATTGTTACTAGCTATCTCTTTCGTTGCTATTATTCTCATTTGAAGTCATGTTATTCCTTCCATTGTGAGTTATTTGTATTTAGTTCGTAGTTACACGTATCTTTCTCATTGTTGAGTTATTGGTGTTGAAGTTGTGGAAGTCGTATCGTGTTGAAGCAACGTTTATAATTGTTGAGATATCTTTCTTGTTGAGAATTTTACATTCATTGTTATTGTCGATATTCTTGTACATGTTGTGGTGGAGCCGTTAGCTATTATTGTGGAAACGTTGATATTGATGATTGTTGGCAAGTAGTGATATATGGGCACTTGTGGTACGAGTTATTATTGTAATGTGATATTGACGCACATTCGACGGTATAAGGCTTGGGGTTAATGTGCATGCGGCGGTATAAGGTGTGACTTATGTGCGTGTTGCTTGTAAGGGAACTACGTGAAGCAACATTGCGTCATAAGGTGGGCTAGAGTGCATGTAGCTATTTCGGAAAAATAATTTTCAAAATCTATTTCAAATGTAAGGCTCACACGGCGGTATAAGAAAAAATTGTGATTGATATTGTGAATTGTGAATACGAGGCGGTACCTCAGTTGTGATTCTTGATATATACACGAGGCGGTACCTCAATGGTGATTATTATTGTACACGAGGAGGCACCTCATTGTGATTCTTATTATTTTGTCCTTCCTTGTTTATGTCAGTTATTGTCCGTATATGATCATTGTGGTTCTCTTTAACTGATTTGTTTATGTTATTTCCGTGCTTACAATTCCGGTATTAGTGCATGCTATTGACTGTTTTGTATCAGTTATTTCTCCGCTTTCCATTATTTATCCTTATTACATTTTTGTACTGTTTATTTATATCCTAGTAGGTGTCTTGACTTGGCCTCGTCACTACTCTACTGAGGTTAGGCTTGATACTTACTCGGTACTGTTGTGATATACTCATACTATATTTCTACATATCTTTTTGTGCAAATCCAGGTACGTCTGCTCGTGCCGGTCGTTAGTGATCATCTGTTAGCTGCTTTACGAAGACTTCAAGGTATGCCTGCACGGCGTCCACAGGCCTCAGAGTCACCTTCCTTTACTTTTACTACTGTTGTATTTTTCATCTAGACAGTGATGTAGTAGGCACTCTAGTATGATTCTATAGAGCTTATGACTTAGTTTCACCGGTCTCGGGGAGTGTATTGTTGTTGATTCTATTTTCGGAAGTTTATATCAGTTATTCAACCTTGTTTTGGTATTTTGTTAATTATTTCTGTCAGGTTATTATCAAATGTTAGGCTTACCTAGTCGTAGAGACTAGGTGCCATCACGACATCTTACGGAGGAAAATTGGGGTCATGACAAGTTCGTATCAGAGCTCTAGGTTCATAGGTGTTACGAGTTTTAAGTAGGTTTAGTAGAATCTAGCGGATCGGTACAGAGATGTCTGTACTTATCTTCGAGACGCTACGAAATTGTTAGGAAAAACTTCACATCTTTGATTCCTTATCGTGCGTTTTGGTTGACTTAAAAAAACTTGAATCTTTGAGTTTTTATTCTTTCACAGATAGTGAGGACACGCACCGCTGGATCTGACGATCAGACAGCCATGCCCCTGCGAGAGCCCGAGGCGAGGGCAGAGGCCAAGGAGGGGCATGTGGTGCAGCCAGAGCACCTGCCCGAGGTTTGACAGAGGAGCGACTAATCAAACCCTTTAATCAAACTAGTCAAAACCTTAACTAGCTCAATTTATTGTTAGCCAAGATTTCCTAGACTAGGTTCCTCTTTCTCAAATAAAGAGTAAGTCAAATATGCAGGAACCAATGTTTGCGATCATTAATTCTAAATAAAATGCATAAACATGGCAAAATAAACAACACCCAATCATAGACAAGCATTAGTATTAACAACCCATAAGATTTACACACTAGGGTTGGGTCACAACCCTAGATATAATCTAGCTACTCATGCTAGAAGACATAGAAAACCAATTAGAAGAAGTAATTGAAGCCATAAGCTACAATTAAAAGGTAAAACTAATGGGTCTTCTACAATTTTGATCACTAATTTCCCAAAAGGGTAAAATATAACCGCTACAGCTACTAAGAATACAAAACTTGCCCTAAAAAAGTATTTCCCGTCTATTTATAGTGTCTAAAAATTTGCTGACAAAAATATACTTCAGAAGGTTATGTGGCCACACAATTCCATGTATGGACCACACTTTTTCTTCTTCTCTTGCATGAGGAGAAAATCTGCAGTCGCATAATTCAAGCTGCGATTGCACTTTAGCTTTTGCGGCCGCATATTTCGATTGCGGACCGTACTTTTACGAGACTTCACACTTGGTGTTTTCACCTTCTCTGAACTTGTCAAACTTTTTCAGTGCGATCGGATTTTGCAGCCGCACCATTTGGTGTGTGGACCGCATTTCTTCAAAACTCCTCAGAGGCTTCAAGGTTTGTTCTGTGGCCGCACATCAAATTCTGCGGACCTCATAATCATCTGCGGCCGCAGAATTACTTCTGCGGACCGCACTTCTGCCTGCAGTTCTCCTTCTTGTCTTTTTAAGCTGGAATACTCCTTTTTGAGTTGGATTTCTTCGATAAGCTTTAATCCTCCAACATGCATGCAATTCACACAACTTCATTATTTTTGGAAAACAAAATCAATACTTCTGGACTAAAATGAAAGAAATAAGGTACCAATAAGTGGTTAAAATCCACACTTTTCAACTCCCCCAAGCTTAAGTTTTTGCTTGTCCTCATGCAAATAGATTATTTCCCACCTCCTCTAAGTGAAAGGTCATTTCAAAGAGTCAATAGTAAGTCATTCATACTCAGTTGGGACCAACAATTACCCACAATACTCATGCATTTTGAACAAGGTAACAAAATATATGTTACGTGCATATAACTTTAATGTGACATTTGAGCTTCAAGAATTGACTCCACTCATCAAGGACACTTCTTCTATCATGTAAATCATGGTGGAGTCCAAACTCTTCCTCCTCTACCTTCCATTTTTCATGATCACTTCAGGAATTAACACTCAATTTCTACAGCAATAAAGGATTCACTCTTCTCTCATAAAGGAATACCACAAGTAAAGCTTCAAGTACCATAGGCTTGCCCCTCATGTAGATTTACACTAATATAAGCTCATTTGGTTCAAGTGGGACTTATTTCGGGTTGTAATGAAGGCTTCTGGATTGGGATAGGATACCATATGGGATAAGTGGTTACACCCTTCCTTAAGCACTCCACTTTTCATTTCTTGGCTCACATTTACCAAACCCTTAGAGGCATTTCTTTTTCTTGGAGGCTAGAGAGACATGCCATAAGTCTTTATTGTTCATTTCATTCTTTTTCTTCCTTGATGCTCATACTAGAGATAGTTGCCTCTTTTTGATTTCATCAATCTCCCTTTTTATTTTCTTTTTGTTCTTTCTTTTCTTGCCTCCTCTTTTCATGGAGATCATTTCTTTTCTCTCTTTTTGGTGCCTTGATACCTCTTTTGGATTCCTCAACTTTTCCCCCAAACTTATGACTTAATCCACTTACCATATAAGAGTGTTAAGGAATGTTCGAGTGCCAAGAGAGGATTACAATCAAAACGGGTAAAGGCTTATAGTGTGGTTACCAATAGAGAAAGGCTAAAGGCTCAATGAGGTTGACTAGGGATAAAAAACATAGGTGGTAATAGAAAGCTCAAACGGACCAAGGAAAGCCTACAATCATCTTCCAAACCAAGAAAACCTAGAATTTCACCTTAAAACACACTCGGAGCAAGTTCTAGACCATCCACTCAAGTTCTTGGACTAGCAACAAAAATCACCTCACTTCTCATGCAACTAGATCGTAAAAGAGGATAGAGTCTAAAGCCTACAACGATCACAGTCAAGTTAAAGATCACTATGGTCCAATCAACCACTTAATGATTATCAAAGTCATGTCAAGAACCTCAAAGTCACTAACTAGAGCTATTTTCTTCCAAATGTCTTGTTTCAAACCATAAGCATGAAATTAAGTGTGTTGGTTCCAAGTAAAGCATGAATAACTCTTTTTATAGAATGACTTAATTAGGGCTTTTATTCATTACTACTTATTACTATTATTACCTAACCACAAAACGGACTCATCCCTTAAGAAAGTTGTCACGCCATCCATCCTCGGGAAGAGTCACCCGGTTCACACAAAAGACCACATTTGGAAAGAATCGTGGCATTAAGAAAACCAACGGGTTATTATTACTAAGAAAACATAAAACCTACTAACATAAACAAAATTAAAGGTAAACAAGTAAAGAAGCTAATGAAAGTAACAACTACTACAAATAGATAAAAACAAAGTAGAATCATCCAATTATTATATTTGAACCCTCGAATAAAAATAAGCATTGTCCCCAATACCTAACAAAATAAGAGAAAAAAGTAAAGAGGGCGAAGAAACTCCCTAAGTGTCCTCAGTCATCACTGTGTCCCCAGCAGCATCAGTCCCAGTTGGCTCAAACCAAGGCTAGCTGATGCACCACGATGAATCGGACGAGCCATCTGAGCGGGCCTATAAGGACGACCCCTGATGCGATGGGACTACCTTCCAGATGAGGCACTACTAAAACCACCTGAACTACGAGGCTTCTTGGCCTCTCTCTAGCAATATCAACCACCTCGTCAAACCTCGCACCTGTCGCAATCTCCCGAGTCATGATGAAATATAGTCCATAGTTGAGGCCATCAATGAACCTCCTAATCCTCTCCCTCTCAGTGGGAACCAACCATACCGCGTGATGAGCCATCTCTAAAAATCTCATCTCATACTGAGTCACTGATATACCCTCCTGGCATAGCTTCTCAAACTGCCTACACAACTTCTCTCTGCGAGTCTGTGGAACAAACTTCCCTAAGAAGAGAACTGAGAAGTTATTCTAAGTAAGTGGTGCAGCGCCGGCTAGCCTGATCAACTCATAGGCCTCCCATCATCTATAGGCTGCCCCCTGTCAGCTGAAAAGTAGTAAATGAAACTCCACCTCCTGAAGGCTTGGGATCACAATGGGCATGGCTGGTGCCTAAGCTGGTCCCTCAACAACATCTGGTATCTGCTCCTCAGCTAGAGCAACTGGCGGCTCCACAGGTGTTGCTCTAGCTGCAGTCCGAGCCATACCTCGTTTTCTACCGTGGCCCCGGCCTTTCGCAACCTTAGCTGGTGGTACTGGTAGCCGTCCGCCTGATCTAGTCACACGTGTCCTCACTATCTGTGAGAGAGTAGAAGAATAGAAGTTCAGATTATGGAATTAACAAATCCGCACGACAAGAATACAAGAAGGTGAAGTTTCCTAGCGGTTTGGTAGCCTCTCGAAGATAAGTACAGACGTTTCCGTACCGATCCGCAAGACTCTACTAAACCTGTTCATGACTCGTAAGACCTAAGTAACCTAGTGTTCTGATATCAACTTGTCACGACCCAAAATTCTAACCTGTCGTGATGGCACCTAACATACTTGTTAGGCAAGCTAACAATCACATAATAGCTAAACAATTGAATGGAACATGATTTAATAAACTCAACAGTAAAAAAATCTCATAAATATATGATATAAGTAGTTGAAACTCCACTACAACCATCCCAAAACCTGGTGTCATCGAGTACATGATAACTACAACATCTCAACATAAAACAAACCCTAGTACAACTGTCTGAATAATAGAACATTACTAAAGAAAATAAAAGGAAAAAGAGTCAAGGTCAGAGACTAAGCTCTTTCTTGTTAAATCATGGCTTCAAACAAGGTAATATTGGTACAACTTAGTTTATTAAGCGATCAAATGCAGGTAATCTTATTATCCAAAATTATGTAGATGATATTATTTTTGGAAGTTCTAACTCAGTATTATGTGAGGAATTTGCAAATATTATGAAAGGATAATTCGAAATGAGCATGATGGGAGAGCTGATGTTTTTCCATGGGCTACAAATTAAACAATCCTCCAAAGGAATCTCCATTAGCCAAACCAAATATACAAAGGAGCTTAAAAAAAGTTTGGTATGAAAAATGCAAAGCCAAGTAGAATCCCATGAGCCCATCAACGACTCTAGAAGTAGACAAAGATGGAAAAAGTGTTGATAAAACTATGTTTAGAGGAATGATTGGATCCCTCCTATATCTCACAGCTAGTCGACCATATATAATATTCAATGTATGCAAATGTGCAAGGTTTCAGTCGGCTCCAAAGTAATCACATCCGACTGTGGTAAAACGTATCATTAGACATCTTATCGGCACCGTCGAGTTAGGTTTGTAGTATCCTCATTCTAACAATTTTAATCTAAAAAGCTTTTCAGATACAAATTTTGCAGGTGACAGAAGTGACAGAAAGAGCACAGTAGAATATGTCAATTTCTAGGAAATGCGTTAATTTCTTGGCATAGCAAGAAACAAAATTATGTTGCATTATCGACTACAGAAGTTGAATATTTAGTTGTTGGAAGTTGTTGCACTTAAGTTATCTGGATTATGCATCAACTTTTAGATTACGGTCATCACCTTACTTCCACTCCCATTCTTTGTGATAATACTAGTGCTATTTGCTTGTCAAAAAATTTTGTGCATAATTCTAGGTTAAAACATGTAGAAGTTAAGTATCATTTTATTCGTGATCATGTTGCTAAAGGTTATATAGTGTTAGAATTTATTAAAACTGAGTTTTAACTTGTTGATATTTTTACTAAACCTCTTTTAGAAGAATGCTTTTGTTCATTGTACAGTCAAAATTAGGATCATGCCTGCTCCATAAAAGATTTTTCTTGCTCTAAGATTGCTAAAATATTTTATTTCCTTGTACAATGTTTGATAATTGATTGTTTACATTGATTGCTGATATGACTGTAATTATTACTTACCTTATGTGCCGCCGAAGAAACTCCTCAGCACAGTCACTTTATTATGCTCCCACCTTTTCCCTCGAGCTGATGCAACCCTTCACACTCCCCAACGGCTCCTTAAGAAACCCCTTCTTCAATCTTCTTTCATCCCACACCAAGCCTCTCTATCATGGCAAAGCAGAAAAACCTCTCCTTTTTAACAATCACACGACGTAGCCGACGTTTTCAAAAGACTCATACCCTTGGATAAATCGTTAATCTTGAGTCATTCCTTGACTCTGATCCTCTCAAAACTGACAACGAGAGTAGTGACTCTTCATAAGATCAAGTGCTAAGCCAGAAAAGAGCCGAAAAAATACCTATGGATCAAAATCTCAAAAGGCCTGCATACAGAAAGGGAAAAGTGGAAAGTACTGAGTTTGGGCCCGAGGACAAGATGAATTTCTATGGTCCAGCCGAAAAATTTATGTTTGAATCCTACAAGTCAAATTATATGGAAATATGAGCATCCTGTAAGTCTCTCTCTTATGAAAGATTTTTATTGTGATGTTGTCTCTATTTTTGACTTTCAATGCCTTTCACCTCTATTTGACACTTTTGGGAATACAGTCTATGAAGAACCTGTGAAGATGTTCTATGCAAATATTTTTGTAAATGATAAAGACGATATAAAGTCAATGATTTTAGGTACTCGTATTGTGATTGATGTGTATCAATTTAAGAAAATCTTTTCTGCTAAGTTTCATAGTTATGATGTGTTTGGTCAAAATTCCTGGCCTAAAAATTTTGAAGTGTCTCTAGATGAGGCAAAAGTAGTCTTGTTTGAAAATCCTCCTGATATTGGTCCCAATAGTTTAAAATTTGAACATTGTGTGTTAGCCTATATGATTGATACCACCCTCCTTCCTAGGACTGGTTCTTTTAGCTCCTTAACAACTAGGGATATCTTTGTTCTGTATTGTCTTGTGAAAAACAACAAACTTGATTGGTTTGTATGGATTCGCCAGTACATACTATAAAGTATTAGAGAAGTTTCATCCCTGCCTTCTGTCTACCCTATGGTCTGCTTATCTCTTATATTCTCGAAGTAATAAAGGTTGATGTGGCACCTTTCTCTCCGAAAATCGTCTCCTGTACTTATGATAAGACAACCTTTGTTATGATGGGCTACATCTTGGTTGAAGATGGCGGGGTAAGGCATGCTAAAACTGGGGATACTCCTGTGTAAGCTGAGCCACCTTCTAAACTAGCAGAGACTTAGTCGACTGATCCCAGCAACTTATAGCAAATTCAGTAAGGTTTGGAAGGCCGGAAGAACATGCTCACAACCATGAAAGAGCAAGTGGAGAAGATAAGGGATGTCACCGAGGAAACAGGTACAGATGCGGCTAAACTCAGGATGGACATGAGATCCACTAAGAGACAAGGGATCAAGGCTTTCAACTCTATGACCGAGAAGATGGACAAGATCACCAAAGAAGTTGAAACCACCTATGACTCTTTCGGCACCAAAGTGATCAATACCTTGATGTATTTTCTGGGGAGGAACTAAGGCCTACTGTGTGTAGGATAAAATATTTTTTTGGTACTGCTAATTTTGCTTTTGGTCTGTAAGAACCAATTTACTATTATGCCTCAGCTGAAGGCATATGACTTGCTTTCCTATGTGCTATCATATATTTTCTTCTGCATGTTACATATTACTTGTATAATTGCCTGCATTGCATAGTTCTTTCCTTTTTGACCTATGTCAAAGGGGAAGAAAATTAGGGAGCATCAGCGCATCAGTCCAGGAGAGCTCAAACTCAGGGGGAGCATCACATAAAAGGAAGTGTCATATGCTTTATTACTCCTTTTAATTATCATTATCAAAAATGGGGAGATTGTTACACTTTAAGTTTCAATGATGACAATAGCAAATATCTAACCAATCCTAATGTATGCAGGAACTTAGGAACTTGGAAGGAAAGAAATGCAAATGCTGAAGTTGACAAAAGGAAAGAAATCAAGCAAGTGTCTAATTAAGCAAAGTCTGGAGCAAATCAATCAAAATAAGGATGAGCAATCAAGTTCGAGAATAAAGGAAAATCTGTGGAGAAAGAAATTAGAAGATCATGATTGACAGAATTCAAATTTAGACAACAAGCAAAATGGAAGTTGGAGTGATTGTGGATCAATTAACTACAGGCCGATGATTGCTCCTAAAAATCAGGAAAATACAAGGAAAGAAGAGCATATCCAAGAATTGAAATCTTTTGTAAATTGGATTCAAAGGCAACCTTTGGTTCAAATCTCTTAGAATATTCCTTGTCTCGATCAATGGTCTGTCTGCTCAAGATTTGCAGCGACTCTGACGACAAGAAGAACTCAAGACCTACCTATATGAAAAACTGAAGGACAGAAGAAAGATTTACGCAACTCCATATACAAGTTTCTACACCTTTCTAGTTCATAGTACAAACATTGTATTCTTGAGTTTACTAGTATCACAAAAAATAGGAAGAGTTAGAAAACAGTCAAGAAGTTGTGTCAAGCATTGAGAACCATTGTAACTGAACTTCGTTAGTGGTGAACGAACGAAAACCACAATCATTATAATTGTTCACATATTGAAGATCTAAGAGAACCCTTGTGACCCAAGGGAACTGGAAGCAGGTACCACAACAGTACTCGAACCAGTATAAAAACTCTGAGCCTTTACTATTTCTTTATTTCTGCATATTTATTTTCTGCCAAATTCTAAGTCTTAAGAGAAAAGGAATCGACTATTACTCACATTAGTCAACTAATTTTTAATTGGCCACAATCTCCCCTCTTGAGTTTCATTAGAGTGATATCGAGTATTATTTACTCCAGATCTCATTCAAAAATAGTACAGAACCAGTGTTGGCTATCTAATGGGAGCAGTCAATGAGGGCATGTGCCAGTGGACCCGAATTTGGCCGTGAATATTTTTGGCATGCCAAAAGTTCATACTTTATCTTTCACATGCACTAATATTTTTTAGCAGTTTTACTAATTAATACAATAATCTGGATCAAAGTTAAGATGTAAGAATGATGATTACCTGCACGTGTCATTAATCACACACTAATTACCACTTGAACAAGAATGAAAGTTATATGTTAACCAAGACTGTTGGTGCTTTGGCACTAATCACTTTGGTATATTTTTTTTTTCTTGATCGTATTGTTTGCAGTCATCTTTCTTTATTAATGTTACTTTGTTAGGTCATTAATTTGTTGTACGTTTAATTCGAATATTTGGATGTTTCGCAGTGTTTGTTTCAATGCTCTTTCCTAGTTTGTCGTGGCTTTTCCACTGTCCTACCTTATTTTTCCCTTTTCATAATTCATAGAAGAAGATTACAAATATCTTTAAACTGCACAAGATGAACTAGCTTTAAGAAATTTCAAAAAAGAGCTAGAGAGATATCATATGGCAGTTTCTTTAATAAATATTTATTACATAGAGAGATAGGGTAAAGCAGAGGCGGACTACTATGAGTGGCCATAGTTTGGGCAGATTCAAAATCCAAACTAAAATTTAAACTTATTAAATTTTTGATTTGGATTTTCAAATTACGGATTAGATTTTGGATGGATTTTGGATTAGAGACAATAGATTTTTGAATATCCAAAAATTTGAAATTTGTATATCTTGTATTAGTCTTACCCATTAGACATTAGCCTATATTACCTATATGCTCAATACTTATAATTTCGATATCCTATACATTAGACATTACCGTATACATTCAATACTAATTACTAAGTTGTTGTTATAATACTTTTTATTTGAACATAATTTTACTATGTTTGACTTGTTAACTCATTAGGACATATTAACGCTTCTGTTGCATTTCCTTTATAATGATTTTACCGCTTACACGAATCTTTTATTTGGATGATTGAGGTGGGAATGAAGAATTATTAAGGCAATTTGACATGAATATTTTATTTGTATGTCCACTTTTGCAAGATAAAAAAGAAGTTCAACTTATAGGCTCAAAATAAAAAATTCAAATATCTAAACCGATTAATCCAATATCGAATTTAAAAAATCCAATCCAGTCCGAGCTATTTGGATTGGATTTGAATTGTAATTTCTTCAATCTATATATCAAAAATTCAAACCGAAATTTTCATATCTAATCCGAACTGTTCGAACACCCGTCCCTAGAAGGTACATCAGCCTAAGGGTTGTTTTTTCTCATAGCCCGCATTGTTTTGTCTTTTTTTCCCCAATTATTATGCTTACAACGTTCGATCCAATCAACTAAAACTTGTTACTCATTTTAAGTATATATGAGACCCTACATGTGCTTTCGAAAGAGAGAAAAGAACTTAAACTTTGATAAAATGTGCAGTATTTAATAAGGTCTTAAGATTTTGGGGCATATTTAAAATGAAGTTGAACAATACTTCTTTCTTGAGAAGGAAAAGTTTGGTAGGAAAAATATTTCATTGCTACCCTTTTTGTAACTCATTATTCATTCCTGAAAAGCTAATTATTATTGTTGGGGAAAGTAGGCAAAAGCTTTTATTAGTAGTTATAAGAAGAAAGGTCAATTTCCATCAACATCAAAAGTCCCTACTTACTCCCTCCCATTCTTCCAAATTGATATGCCAAATTCTACTTTATGCATTTGCTGGTAGCTCATTATTTTTTACTGTATGCAGGATCTCAAAATGAAAAAACCAAAATGCTAATTCTTTCTCCAAATATTCATTTTGTAACATTAATAGAATTTTGGTTAAAAAGTGGTGACGACAGAAGCCATGGCGGTGCCATCTTTCTTGGTCCACATTGATCAAAAAGGTTTTCTAATGTAATCCAAAATCAGAACTCTCCAATAATTTGCCTATGCCCATTCTTCCAAGACCATGCGCTAATACTGTTTCTTTGACCATTTTCTTATTTTTCACTTTGCTATAAAGTTTGATTACAACTTTTTAGTCCATGCATGTATTCTGATAACCTCTGTATCCTCTGTTATTTTGTTACAACAAGTTTGAAACATAATATAATTGTATATTTATAAAAAAAAAATCTATTTTATATATATATATGTGTGTGTGTGTGTGTATGTTGGTATTATTTATATTTGGTAATGTAAAGTCAAAGATTTCTTTGTAGTCCTTTTTTCTTCTTTACTTCTCTGTCTTTTCCGAAAGACCCTCGTCTATTGTGAAAAGTTTTTTTTTCTCTTTAAATTGAATTACTCTTTGTTGGGTTTGTAAAGAGCTAGTAAAAAGGAGTGGCCTCGCGCATATGAGAAATTGGTCCTGAAGGCAAAACATGTCGATTACCTCCCTCCCCTGCGTGCGAGATATACTTGAGGCCTAATCCAAATCTGATTTTGCTAAAAAATTATTTCTTCATTTTTTGAGCTTACGAGAAAAGTGTCCAAATACATGCTTACAGAATATGTCTAAATTCATTCTCTTTGAATTCAATTATGTAACATCTGATTTATTACTTGTAACAGCTATGCTTTAAACTGTTGTAACTACTACTTGAATTCTTGTAACTCCCACTTGAATTCTGTAACAACTATTTTATTTTCATAAGCTCCAATTTAATTCTCCTTCTTGTAACAGCTCTAGCATCTTATCTATATTAGGAGCTATTTTTGTGAAGTTTAAAACACAGAAAACATATTCATCTTCTCTTCTTCCTGGGCAATTATTTTTTGAAAATTCTAAACTTCTAGCCACGAGTGCACGTGATTGGAGGTATTGTGGAACCTTGGGGAGCGACCGATCTTAGCGATTTGCACTCAGTCTAGCGAAAATCGCTTTCAAGGCAGCGGCTTGCACACGCATAATAATTTTCACACCTTTTCTCTCCACATGCTCAAACTCACATATATTCCCGCCTTGTCACGCTGCATGTGCAAATATCAATAATAATAATAATAGTACGGACAACTCACGTTCGATCACCCAGACAATCCTCTCAATAATACCACGTGTGCAAAAAACATAAAATAATCTAACAACTCGCACCACATGTGCCAATATGCTACCGTATTTCTTTAAAAATAATTTCAATACCACAGCCACACATAGCCCTCAGCTCAACAACAGTGAGTACAACAACAATAACAACAATAACAACAACAACAATAACAACAATAACCAGGGAGTACGCCAAGTAAATCAAAAAAAGAATTACAAAAGCACAATGAAATAGAAGAACGAGCTCACAATGAAAGACATAACATGTAATAATGGCTTTAAATAATAATAACTCAGCAATATGACAGATAATATGTATCAACGATATCAAATAAGAATAACTCAACAATAAGAGAGATAATGTGTATCAACGATATCAAATAAGAATAACTCAAAAATATGAGAGATAACATGTAACAATGATTTCAAATAAGAATAACTAACCAATAAGAGAGAAAATGTGTAACAACGATATCAAATAA
This sequence comes from Nicotiana tabacum, assembly GCF_000715075.1. Lineage (NCBI taxonomy): Eukaryota > Viridiplantae > Streptophyta > Magnoliopsida > Solanales > Solanaceae > Nicotiana > Nicotiana tabacum. The sequence continues at coordinate 48,784,787 of NC_134093.1, read as the reverse complement.
AAATAACTCAACAATAAGATAGATAATATGTAACAATGATTTCAAATAACAATAACTCAACAATAAGGGAGGCAACATGTAACAACGATTTCAAGTAAGGATAAATCACAATGGAAGAGATGACATGTAATAAAAGAGGAAACAACTCTAATTAAAGCATATAAGAGTATATTTGGAAACAAAGGGTAGAATATGAACCAATCAACTTCAAATAAGGCATGTAAGGGTAAATTTAGCAATGGAGGATATAACATGATAATGCAACTTCATTTTAATGTTCATAAGAAACTTAAGAGTCTAAAACGGTCAAATTTCCACATATAAGCCGTGTACACACTCGTCACCTCGTGTACACATCTTTCACGTAGTTCAAATAGTGCAAACAACCCAATTCCTATGGGGTAGTTTTTTCACATAATGTTAGGCAAGATACTTACCTCAAAAGCCCTCAATCAATACTCTAAAATAGCTTTTCCTTTACAATTCACCTCCGCTCAACTCAAATCTAACCAAAATCGACTTAATAACATCAAATAATACAAGAGAAATCAATTCCAATAAATAAAGCTATGGTTATTACACAATTTTTCAAAAGTCAATAAAAGTTAACCCCAAGTCCACCCAGTCAAAACTCGGGTCCAAGGATAGATTCCGACTACCAATAAGCCCACGAGTCTATATATGTATTTTTTTTTTTCAAAATCTGAGTCTAATTCGACTCTCAAATTCCAAATTTTCATTTTTCAAAAAATAGACAAAGTTTCTCAAAATTCCCCTTAGACTCTCATAATTTTGATGTTAAATCTCATATATAATCATATAAAATGGTTGAAAATTGATCAAAATCACTTACCCAATGATTGTAGATGAAAAGCTCCTCTCCAAATCGCCTCCTACCGAGTCTAGGGTTCAAAATATGAAAGAATGAGCTAAAATCTCGAAAATCCAACTCTCACCCAATTGCAGATGTCGCATTTGCGACCAAAAGTTCGCAATTGCGGATGTTCGCATTTGCGACCAAAAGTTCGCAAATGCAGTAGTTCGCAATTGCAACAAAAAGTTTGCAATTGCGAAGTACCAGCACCAGCAATCCCAAACTTCACCGAAATGATCTGAAACCACCCCGAAACTCATCTGGAACCTCCCGGACACAACCCATATATGCATTTCAATCATAAAACACACTACGAACCTGCCCGCGAACTCAAAACACCGAAAAGAGGTCGTCTTGAGCCAATATTGACCATGGTCAAACTCCATATTTCTTAACTTAACTAGTCTGTCAACAATGATCCAAAATACACCCAAACCCCTCGGGACCCCGTCAAATTATATCAACAAGTCCCAAAACATAACATGAACCTACTCGAGGCCTCAAATCCCGAAACATAATATCAAAATCATGAATTACACCTCAATTCAAGCTTAATGAACTATGAACTTTCAACTTCTATAACTCGCGCCGAATCACATCAAATCAACCCGGAATAACGTTAAAATTTGCATGTAAGTCCCAAATGACACAACGGAGCTATTCTAATTCCCGAAATCACAATCCGAACCCGATATCAACAAAGTTAACTCCCGGTCAGACCTCTCAACCTTTCAAACCTTTAACTTTCTAACTTTTGCCAAAATGCAACAAATTAACCTACGGACCTCCAAATACAAATCCGGCATACACCTAAGTCCATAATCACCATACAAAACTATTGGAATCATCAAAATACCATTTTGGAGTCGTCTACATAAAAGTCAAACTCCGATCAACTCTTGCCACTTAAACTTCTAAAACAAGAATCATTCTTCCAAATCAAACCTGAATCATCTAAAAACCGAATCCGGCCACACAAGCAAATACAAAGCTACTCGAGACCTTAAGCCATTGAACGGAATGCTTATTCTCAAAACGACCGGTCGGGTCGTTACGTTCTCCCCCTCTTAAACAAATATTCGTCCTCGAACGTGCCAAGAGTCTTTTCCAAGCCATCAAATCACGGTACAAACTCACAATACACGTAACCACGGGTGATCCTACATCTCCCCAATCCACATCGGCTCGACAACATCATCTTAACCGAAGATTATTCCTGCTACTTGTGCCGATAAGCCTTAGAATCAAATTTTCACATCCACTAAGTGCCTTATCATCACGCAAGAACTCTGTAAAATCTTCCACTAGCTGCAGCAGCTCATGCATACATCCACAAGATACAACCACGTAACATAACACATCACCCATATGCCTATAGAAATAACTCTAACCACAATAGTTGCCCACTACCAAGCCCGGTACCAGCAAATAGTCTCATATCGACTAGAACCTTGTTCCAAACCTTTACAACACTGACAATGATGCAAGAAACATGCAAAACTCATAACTAATCACCCGATCAACAAGCCACATCGAACGCCACCCGAGCACATACATCACAATCCAAACCCAACAAGCACAACTCGTTTATGACTGAATATGAAAAGAGGAACATGTGAGAGGATCGTCAAACAAGCCAAACATGCACAACTCCCCACTGATACCATACTACGGATCCAATCCACAAGGAAGAATCAACACACACACAACAACCCCAACAAATCTTACCTTAATATGAATTCACCGCGGTACATAGTCATGCACTCACACACCCATTCACAAGGAACACCACGTCCCCATCCTCCACTCGGAATCACGAGTAAGGTAAACATCTCAACAACTAAACCATTATACTAACTCACCCTCATAGAACCAAAATCACAACATGTAATAACTTCCCATACCTGTAGAGCACCCAAACCACAAGTCTGGCCAAACCATCCAGAGATCACATCAAATCCTACCGTATTTAACTAACAGAAAGTCCACCTAAACCTCATAACCCTCAATAACAACCAAATAAAGACGACAGACACGGGCTATCACAATAGAATTCCCCAACTAGCGTGAACACATGAACATAGTATAAGAATATAAAACACAACCATATCTGAAGCAAGGTAGGATGAATCTTACCAATTAATGGGACTGGATCAAAATAACACAAATGTGTCTCTGTAATCAATCAAAATCATACCTATAGTGACGTCATCTGGTGCATCAGCCTCCTCCGAACCACGAAAAGCATAACAATGGGCTCGGCCTCCCCCTCTAGGACGACCTCTACCCGCTTGACCTCCACCCCTAGCTAGCGGTAAAGGTATATCAGCATCTGGAGTAGAACTCATAGCCTGAATACCTTGCTATGACATATATGTCCGGAGTCTGGGACAATCTCTACCATGTAGCTGTTATCTCCAGACTCAAAGCAATCTCTCCGCTGACGTAGCTGTGGAAGTTGTCCGGTATGGGTACTATGGGACCCATAGATATCTAAAACACCTTGTGAAGCTTGAAGTGCAAACTAAACTGACTGACCCATAAAACCTCTACCATGACGTACCCTGCCTCCAAAATAGGGATCAGTAGATCCTCCCGTTCTACGAGGCCTCTTAGCCTTCCTGTCCTCTCTCTTTTGACCCCGCAAACCCTCTAATCTGTGAGCAATCTCTACCACCTGCTGAAACGGAACATCTATATCCAACTCTCGAGCCATGCAAAATCGGATACCATATTTGAGCCCTTCAATGAGCATGCGAACTCGCTCTCTAACTGTAGAAACTAAGCAGGTATATGCCTGGACAAATCACTGAATCTAACAGCATACTCTGACACTGACATAGTACCCTGGCACAGCTGCTCGAACTCCGTGCACTATGCATCCCGAAGGGTCTGGGGTGCAAACTCTCTCAAGAGCATCTCTGAAAATTGAGTCCATGAAAGTGAAGCTCTATCGGCTGCGCTACTCTCCTCGTAAGCCCGCCACCACTAATACGCTACTCCCAACAGCTGGAAAGTAGTAAAAGCAACCCTTCTTGTCTCTACAATACCCATGGTATGGAGAATACGATGACACTTCTCTAGAAAACTGTGTGCATCCTCTGAAGCTACACCACTGAAAGTAGGAGGACGATACTTCTTGAATCTCTCAAGTCTCAGCTGCTCCTCCTCAGATGCCCCTGGCCTGATCTCAGGCTGAACCAGAATACTAGGATGTGCTGGCATGACACCCGAAACCTGACCAATGTGGACCCGCTGCTCCGAAGTACGGGCAACGAGAGTCTGAGCTTCTCCCCCAGTCTGTAAAGTAGTTGGTGCAACCGGAATCAATCCCGCCAGAGCCAATATACCAAACATGCTCAGGAACTTTGCTAAAGTCTCCTGAAGTCCCAGGGTAGCAACAGGCACCTCCGGTGCCTGTCCCCCAATCGGAGCTACTGGTGGCTCCTCAGCTGCTACTCTGGTAGGTGCTCTAGCTATAGCATGTGCTCTTCCTCTGCCTCTGCCTCTCCCCCAGCCCCTAGCAACATCGGCTCTAGGGGAAACATCATCAGTAACTACAACTCGTGTTCGCACCATCTGTGAGAGAATAGAATGAAAAAATCTCAAACTCTGAAATCAATAAAATCGCACGATAGGAATGAAAGAAGTGAAATTTTCCTAATAATTATGTTGCCTCTCGAAGATAGGTGCAGACGTCTCCATACCGATCCGCATGACTCTACTAAACTTGCTTATGACTCGTATCACCTATGAACCTAAAGCTCTGACACCAACTTGTCATGACCCAAAATCCCTCCTCAGGAGTCGTGATGGCACCTACTCCCTAACACTAGGTAAGCCTAACACATAGAGAGTTATTTAACAGATTTATACGAATCAACCATTTAACATGAACCAAAAATTTCTATACAAAGCCAGCAACCATCTATAGATGTACAATATCCCAAAACCGGTAGTACAAGTCATAAGCTCTACTAAGTTCGCTAGAAAATATCTAGGTACAACTGTTCCGGAATAGAAATAAAAAGTACAAAGTAAAATTTTAGAAGGTGACTTCGAGGCATGCGAATGCGATGGCAGGTATACCTTGAAGTCTCCGCCGCAACTCACAATCAGCTAACTAATGACCAGCGCGCCTCAAAGTACTTGGATCTGCACAAAACTGTGCAGAAAGCGTAGCATGAGTACACCACATCAGTACCCAGTAAGTATCAAGACTAACCTCGGTGGAGTAGTGATGGGAAACAGTCAAGACACATACTAGACATAATAACCTGTACAAGTACGAATATGAAACTAACAAGGAACAATATCAATATAAAGCTAAGCATGGTAGGAATAACAAAAGAAAACTTGCAATAGAAAACTAGAAGAAACAATTAGCAACAAGGAACAACAGGTAATAATGCCGTAAAGTAAGCAGAATAAAGTTAAATTTCGGTGAAACAAAGTAAGGGAAAACATGTAACAACCCCATAGAACAACCACTATCACACAAGGTTTATACAAGAATTTCCCCGAGGTACCACACCTCATAATCACAATCACGGGTCCCAAATCACAAACCCTAAACACTTGGCATCTTATGCCCGCATTAAAATCACATCCGCACGGATAATTCATGTGCCAATACTATTAATACTTCATATCTGCACGGACAACTCATGTGCTAAGAGAGTGACAATATCTTATATCCACACGGCCAACTGACGTGCTAGTAGTAACAATACCTCATAACTGCACGGACAACTCACGTGCCAATAGTAGCAATATCTCGTATCCGCACGGATAACTCACGTGCCAATAGTACGACTCACTCACAGAAGGCAGTTATACAAGAATGCATGTAAATGATCAATAAACATCAGGGTTCATCTTCTTAGACTGATATGAGTGACTAATTGTGGTGTATGCTTGTGCAAGTGTTCAATCACAGCTCGAGTCAACAAGTAAGATCAGAGACAATGAATGGCACATAGGAAACAATACAACAAAACCGTAATATGCATGACTCACACAAGGTAGCCACACCATTACACAAATATCATCAATAAAAATGCCTCCAGGCCATCACAGATCATCACAAATCATCCCCGACATAGGCCCCATCGTCTCGCCGCGTGCGCAACAATAAAGTAAATGCCCGCCTTGTCTCGCCACATGCGCATAATAATTTTCACACCTTACCTCTCCACATGCGCAAACCCACATATATTTCCTGCCTTGTCACGCTGTATGTGCAAATATCAATAATAATAATAGCACGGACAACTCACGTGCGAACACCCCGACAATCCTCTCAATAATACCACGTGTGCCAAAGAACATAATAACACAATATACGGTCTACATGTGCCCATATGCTACCATATTTCTTTAAAAATAATTTCAATACCACAGCCACACATAGCCCTCGGCTCAACAACACTGAGTACAACAACAACAACAACAACAATAACCATGGAGTACGACAAGTAAATCAATAAAAGAATTACAAAAGCATAATAAAACAGAAGAATGAGCTCACGATGAAAGATATAACAAGTAATAATGGCTTCAAATAAGAATAACTCAGCAGTAGGAGAGATAATGTGTATCAACGATATCAAATAAGAATAACTCAACAATAAGAAAGATAATGTGTATCAACGATATCAAATAAGAATAACTCAAAAATATGAGAGATAACATGTAATAATGATTTCAAATAAGAATAACTCAACAATAAGAGAGAAAATGTGTAACAACGATATCAAATAAAAATAACTCAATAATAGGATAGATAACATGTAACAATGATTTCAAATAAGAATAACTCAACAATGAGGGAGGAAGCATGTAACAACGATTTCAAGTAAGGATAAATCACAATGGAAGAGATGACATGTAATAAAAGAGGCAACAACTCCAGTTAAAGCATATAAGAGTATATTTAGAAACAAAGGGTAGAACATGAACCAATCAACTTCAAATAAGGCATGTAAGGCTAATTTAGCAATGGAGGATATAACATGATAAGGCAACTTCATTTTAATGTGCATACGAAACCTAAGAGTCTAAAACAGTCAAAGTTCCATATATAAGCCGTGTATATACTCGTCACCTCGTGTACATATTTTTCACGTAGTTCAAATAGTGCAAACAACCCAATTCCTACGGGGTAGTTCCCCCACACAACGTTAGGCAAGATACTTACCTCTAAAGCCCTCAATCAAAACTCTAAAATTGCTTTTCCTTTACAATTCACCTCCGTTCGGCTCAAATCTAACTAAAATCGACTTAATAACATCAAATAATGCAAAAGAAATCAACTCTAATAGATAAAGCTATGGTCTGTACACAATTTTTCAAAAGTCAACAAAAGTCAACCCCCGGGCTCGCCCCCGTCAAAACCGAGGTCCAAGGGTAGATTCTGACTACCCATAACCCCACGAGTCTATATATGTATTTTGTTTTAAAATCCGAGTCCAATTCGACTCTCAAATCCCAAAATTTCATTTCAAAACATAGACAAAGTTTCTCAAAATTCCCCTTTGACTCTCATAAATTTTATGTTAAATCTCATATATAATCATATAAAATAGTTGGAAATTGATCAAAATCACTTACCCAATGATAGTAGATGAAAATCCCCTCTCCAAATCGCCTCCTACCGAGTCGAGGGTTTAAAATATGAAAGAATGAGCTAAAATCCCGAAATTCCAACTCTTAACTTAGCTGCAGATGTCGCATTTGCGACAAAAAGTTCACAATTGCGGATGTTCACAATTTCGACCACATGTTTGCAAATTCAGTAGTCCGTAATTGCAACAAAAAGTTCGCAATTGCGAAGTACCAGCACCAGCAATCCCAAACTTCACTGAAATGATCTGAAACCACCCTGAAACTCACCCGGAACCTCCCGGACACAAACCATATATGCATTTCAATCATAAAACACATTACGGACTTGCCCGCGAACTCAAAACACTGAAAAGAGTTGGTCTTGACCCATTATTGACCACGGTCAAACTTTAAATTTCTTAACTTAACTAGTCTCTAAACCAATGATCCAAAACACACCGAAGCCCCTCGGGATCCCGTTAAATCATACCAACAAGCCCCAAAACATAACATGAACCTACTCGAGGCCTCAAATCCTGAAATATAACATCAAAACCACGAATCACACCTCAATTCAAGCTTAATGAACTATGATCTTTCAACTTCTACAACTCACGCCGAATCATATCAAATCAACCCGGAATGGCGTCACATTTTGCATGCAAGTCCTAAATAACACAATGGAGCTATCCAACTTCTGGAATTACAATTCGAACCCGATATCAACAAAGTCAATTCCCGGTCAAACCTCTCAATCTTCCAAACTTCAACTTTCCAACTTTCTCCAAAATGCAACAAATCAACCTACGGACCTCAAATTCCAAATCTAGCATTCGCCTAAGTCCATAATCACCATACGAAGCCGTTGGAATCATCAAAATACTATTCCAAAATTGTCTACATAAAAGTCAAATTTCGGTCAACTCTTGCCACTTAAGCTTCTAAAACAAGAATTATTCTTCCAAATCAACTCTGAATCATCTAAAACCTGAATCTGGCCACACACGCAAGTCATAATACACAATATAAAGCTACTCGAGACCTTAAGCCACGAACAAAACGATAATTCTCAAAATGACCGGTCGGGTCGTTACACTATTACTATTGTTGCTGATGATAGTGCTAAAAAGAAATTTAAAAAGGATAATAAAACTGTTTGAGGACATCTGCTTAACCATATGAATAACCCTCTCTTTAATTTGTTTATGAATTATATAACTACTAAAGTCATATGGGACAGTTTGGAGAAGAAATATGGTGCAGATGATGCGGGAAAAAAAGAAGTATATGGTTGGAAAGTGGATCAAGTTTTAGATGGTAGATGATAAGACAATCATGGAGCAGGTTCACGAGTGTGACAACTTGACTGCTGATGTTTAGAACGAAGGCATGGAGATGTGTGAGATTCTTCAGACTAATGTTCTGCTTGAAAAGTTTCCACCTTTCTGGAGTGATTATAAGAATCAACTGAAATACAAGAATAAAAACTTAACTCTTCAAGAACTGATCAGTCACATGGAAGAAAACCGTCTCAACGATGAGTAGGCTGAATGGCTTAATGATAATATAAAACCTCTCTTTCTTAATTCTTGTAAATCTAACCTTGTGGAATCTTCTAGTACTTTTGTGAAAGACAGGTTTAAAGGAAAACAGAAGAAAAGACATGTGAAGAAGCAGAATTACTTCAATAAGTTAGAGGGCCATATTCAAAAGTCGAAAGGACCTTGCTAAGTTTGCGAAAAAATTGGTCACAAGGCTTTCCAATGCAACCATAGACAAGGACAAAGTTCAAAGCACAGAGGAAAAGCTCCAATACAAGCTAACCTTACTGAGGGTGGTAATGTCATTGATGTTGTGGTCGATGAGGCAAATATGGTGGCTAACAAGACTGACTGGATACTAGACACTGGCGCTTCAAGGAGTGCCAAGAAACTCGAAAATGTCTTATGGGATATGGAGCAGTACTTTCTGGCTGCCCATGTGCGAGATGAAGACAAGGTCATCATTACGACTATGTACTTGGTGGACGATGCAAAACTTTGGTGGCGGACGCGCATGGCAGACGATGTAAGTGCTGGTAGGCCTAAGATTGATTCCTGGGAAGGGCTGAAAAAAGAGTTGAAGGATCAATTCTTTCCTAGCAATGGGGGATGGATAGCTAGAGATCGTTTGGAGAAGTTGAAACAAACTGGAACAGTCAGGGATTATGTCAAAGATTTCAGTTCTTTGATGTTGGATATAAGCAACATGTCTGAGGAAGACAAGCTGCACAATTTCTTGTACGGGTTGCAGTCATGGACACAGATGGAACTCTGAAGGCAGAATGTGAAAGACCTTCCTAGTGCCATCGCTGTTGCGGATGCTTTGGGTGATTTTCGGCTGGGACAAGACAATTTTGATTTGTCCACTACTTCAAAGTCCAAAAATGAGAACAAGGACAAGGCAAAAGAGTGGAGGAAAAATGGGAATGACAAGGGAAATGCTGTTGAGGGCAATGGCAATGGGAAGGAAAAGCAATGTGCTGGACCTTCGACAAAGAATGGACAAAAAATCAAGTTTGATGGCTGTTTTATTTACAAAGGACCACACATAGCGAGGGACTGTCCGAAACTTGAACGGCTTACAACTTTGTTTGCTGATGAAAAAGGTAAAGATGAGCCGAACGAGGAAGAACATGAGCATGAGACGGCATATTTAGGGCCTATGATGGTACTGAAAAATGCGAAAACTGCTTCGTCGAGGACGATGAATTCTTCAGGTGGGGGTGGTTTGTTAGCCCCTTGACAAAGTTCCTCGGCAGATGTGGGTTGTGATAAGTATTTTCATGATGGACTTGGCATACAACCTGAACATTGGGGCAACATCATGACGGGCAGCTCGGATGACGGACTGTGCGGAGTTGACAAACACATCTTGACAGAGGCAAGGCATATTTCACATGGACGTACGGGATGATATGACAGTGGCAAGGAAAAACCATGTCAAAGCAAGGGCAAAGACATGCCAAGGCAAGGCAACACAAACAATGAAAAAGGCATGGACAGATTTGATCAAGTTGGGGGCGACTTGACATAAGTAGGCAACTGAGGCAACAGACGTGTGCGGCTAAGTCAATGGGCGGCAAGCTGTGGTCATGACATTGGGGCGGAGCATTGTCAAAGGGCAAGGCAGGGCGCAATGCCAGCCTTGGGCGTGCAACAACTGGCCAAAACAAGCACATGCAGTGCACATGACAGGGCAGTTGAGCGGTTACAACTGCCCCATCCAAACATGACTGATCATGGGGCTAAGTGGAGGCACATTTTTAGATCATGGCTGATTGTGTGGCTTAGTGATACACGTTTTTAGCATGTTCTCCATGTTTGCCCATCAGTTGGGGCTTGTCAACTGATTGCTTTAAATGCTGCCAAGTGTAATTGGGCAGCCTGCACTATAAATATGTGCATAAGGCTCATAACTTAGTCTTGTGGCAATTTGTTAAGACCTAAACGTCTAAGTGTATTCCTAAGGGTGGAAAATCATTTCGGGGGAGGGAACTAGGGTGTTCTTTGTTCTTGGCCATAGGTTTGGCTTTATTGTATTCTTGTATGCACATATTAATACGAGTTGGGAAGAGATTCTTGTAAATTTGTGTGTGCCTTTACTTTGCTGCCTAAATTATATTCTAATTAGTCCCAAACGTCCTAAAATAATTTTAAGTGTTGGAAAGCACTACTAGAAATTCGGCAAAAACCGACTAAGGTCGACCGGCCAACTTTGGTCGGTCAAATAACCGACCAAAAACTGACCAAAGTTGGTCGATTTTTTTTTTACGAAACCGACCAACTTTGATCGGTTTTCTTTTGCGCAAAAATGCGGGAAACTATTTTTGAGTCCCGCGAAATTTATTTTTCAAGAAACCGACCAACTTTGATCGGTTCAATTAAAATAAATAAAAATAAATATTATAAAAACCTACCAAAATTGGTCGGTGAATTCGGCCGATCATTTTAAAAAACCGACCAACTTTGATCGGTAATTTTATTTTTTAATAAAACCGACCAACTTTGGTTGGTTATTTTCGTGTGAAAATATAATTAAAGAGTATAAATCAAATAAAAGACAGTCTTAAAATAAAATGCACCAATAGTCTAGTGGTAGAATAATATCCTGCTACAGTACAGACCCCGGTTCGATTCCCAGATGGTCAATCTTTTGATTACATAATTAAAATACCGACCAACTTTGGTCGGAAAAAACCAACCAACTTTGGTTGGGTTTTTTTGCAATATTTTTTTTTTGAATTTAATTGACCGACCAAAGTTGGTCAGTAATTTCCGACCAACTTTGGTCGGTATGCCTTTCCGACCCCTAAAATACCGTCCACACGTAAATGGTCGCGTTTTGGACGGTTATTGGCCATTACCGACCAAAGTTGGCCGATTTTTTTGATCGATTTTTATCGAATTTCTAGTAGTAAGACTGAAGTCAAGACTGAGCTTGCCTGCCGCACGGTGGTGAACCTCGGGCAAAATTCGAGTGACATAAATCACCCCTGTGAAAGTTAGCAACATCAAGCGAGAGAAGAAGCCGGAACAAGCTACAATTATGTGATATTATCACGTATTACTCCACCAAATTAATCAATTTTTCCGGCCATGGGAAAGTACTGAAACTTTGATTATAGGACCTTCTAGTAGATATAACAAAATTCTATTAGGGCTTTTGCCATAATGAAATGTCCTTAATTCAGTTAATTGCAAACTGCTACAACTTCATTTTTCAAATGTAGCTAAGCCAGAAAGTCAAAGATCAACCACTCCAGCCAAATTAATGTCGGCACAAGGTTTTCCATTATGATTAATTGAAACTGTGTCACAGATAAAGTCGAAATATATGAAATTATCATGTTGGAAAAACAAATCGAAGTTAATCTCATATATAATTTTCCCTTCTTTTTTTCCCAATATAACTCTCAAGGTGAAAAAAGATAAAGTATGGCTGGTCAATATTCGTAGGTTATCCCAACAAAATAAAAAAGTTGACGTCTCACGACACAACCAGTCATCTATACAATGGGATAAGGTGAAACTTGGATATTTATTTTCAATCAATTCCCCATTTTATTTTTAAAAAAGGTGTCAAGCCATGAAATACAATATACCGTCAATAACCTTACGTATTAATAATTTAGATGAGGGAGAATTACACAAACCTCTCACGAGGTTTCTACTTCTAATATATATACATCCCCTATAGTCTTATTTTTATTTTTTCTGGATCATTTAAATATTTCACATACATCTATTCTTTCGTATTCTTTGAAACACAAGTATAATGTAATCCACAAATGGACAAGTTTTTCTATGACAAACTAGCTTAGTTTATGTAAAACTTCTATCCTTGGATGCATTGAATTTTAATTGTTTTATGCCTACCAACTTATCTAAAATATATTCCCACATAAATAATGATGGATATAATAAAATAAAACCGAATTCCTTAAAAAAAATGATTATTTTTTCCCTAATCCCTTTTTAACTTTTAGAAAATCTTAGTCTTATTTCTGTGTTTATTTTGAATTTTCTTTTAAGGAGTATTTGAAGAAGCTGAATCGAGGAAAATATGGATATATCTATGATCCAATAAAATATAAGAGTATACTAACTACACAAAAGAAAAATATTAGCACGTACAGGCAGCTTTGTCCATTTGTAGGTTATAATATGATTTTGCTACTTTAAATATGAAATAATGCTGATTGTGTAATTCTTGAAACCATAAGCAATATATGTTTTTACAAGTCGAAATATCGAGGAAAGTTTGTGAGATTCTTTCTACAATATATTCAACAACTATTAAATAAGTTTTAAATTTTTTAAAATGTTAAACTAGTCTCTTGGCCCGGTTGAGGACAAGATACGGGAAGCATGTCTTACGTGGTTTGGTCATGTGAGGAGGAGGAGCAAAGATACCCCGGTGAGGAGGTGTGAGAGGTTGACATTAGAGAGCCTACGGAGAGGAAGAAGAGGTGGGGAGAGGTGATTAATTAGGCAAGAAATGGCGCAGCTTTAGCTGACCGAGGACATGATCCTTGATAGGAAGGTATGTAGGTCGATGATTAGGGTAATAGATTAGGTAGTCTAGAGTTTTCATAACAGTAGTATTGGCAGACAGTTTCGCTTTCTGTTGGTAATACGTTTTTATGACTAATCATTATTTTCTTTCATTGTTGATCACCTTACTGTCTTGTTTTTATTCTGCTTTTATATGGTTTTTGGGTACTGTCCCTTCTTGTCTATATTTGCATTAATGTGGTGTTTATACTTTCCTGAGCCGAGAGTCTATTGAAAACATCTTCTCTGTTGTTGTTATTAAACTAGTCTCTTATCTGAACATATATATTGGAACAACAGAAGTATAAATTAACAAAATACAATGTGGTAATAATATAACATTGATTTGCTTAATCGTGATAATAATTAATAACTTGGTGGTGAAATTGTTTGTAGAAGTTGGCAAGAAAATGAAGTTAACGTCATATCTGTTTTTGCTTTAAGTATTTGATAAGCCAGCGAAGCTTTCACGCATGCATATGCTTTAAGCTAAACAAAATCCCATCAAAACTGAATCTGAATCAAATAACCAAAAAAGAAAAAAGAAAAAAAGAAGAGAAATTGTGTAAAATGAAAAAATAACACCAATTTTGTGTAAAAAAATAAATATAAATTAATGGAATGTTACAAGAAAACTAAAGGAGAAATTGTCGGACCAAAGATCAAATTTTCCTTAAAGAATTGTGTGGGGTGAGTTGTTACTCCTGCAAAAGCCTCCATCCCTCACTTTTCACTTTTTAGCAGCTTTTTAAATTTTAAATCAATTAATTAATAGCATTAGCATGTTCCTAAAATTATGCTTTTCAGTTGAAGTAGCTTTAAAATCCTTATATAAATATGATTTACAGTAATCAGAACTAGAACGTTAGGATATGAACCTACCTTATTTGGAAAAGATTATATGTAGTCGGTACATAAAATCTACAACATAATATTATACGACTAGAATTTCTTCTTCCACTTCTAATTAATGCCTTTCTTCAAAATTTGAAAAGCAAAATACTATTTTCAATAATAAAAGAGACTTAAACTAATTATTTCAGTCGTTGTTCCTAAGAACTTGCCGTTGCTAAATTTTGTATGAATTAGAACATTTAGCTATAAAATTCTGTTTAGGCGAATTTTTTGTATCTACTATCACTCAAACAAATGCTAAAATTCTACGAGAATCAAGCTTCCAAGTTGATTTAGCAAAACAAGGAATAATTTTAACTTGAGAAAATCTTTGTTCTTTGTGTTAAAAATTAAACAAATATACGGAGTATCATTTATAAAAATGCAAAGAATAAAGAGAAGATCTGGTTTGCTTCTGCCACATAAAAAGAGGTTCTCATAATCTCATGAGATTTTAATTTTGACTAAATTAATGAAAACAAATTATACAAATATGGAATGAGACCCAAGAAAGAGCATTTTTAAGATCCCAAGCAAAGGATATATTAGTCCAAAAATTAAGTACCCCCATTCTTGGTCATGAGTATACAAGAGTTGTATTACCCTATAAAGTGGCGACAATATCTCAACAAATAAAATCTTTTTTAAAGAAAACAAATTGATAAAGATCATTACTTCCTTTTTATGATACAACATTTACTCCATTTCACAACGTCAATTTTTTTAACCCCACCACCCCCACTGAACCCCTCCCCCCAACTAGCAACTTACCACCATTATAAGAATACATATATGTATGTAATTTGTACTCCTATATCCTAAGATTATACATATGTTATACACAGTGTCTAGTTGAACCTATATTCAAAGGTGCACTTGTTTACAGATTGTCACATTGGGTCATTGACACAGTACCAACTAGAGGATAAAAAGTGTGTGTGTGTGTGTAAATGAGAAAGGGAGAGCAAGAAAGGAATGGGGTGAGAGAAAATGAAGCAGCTGAGTTGGTTTTGACAATCACAGCTGCTAATTAGGCTTCTGGTATTCATTCAGATTTCTGTGTTCTTGGGTAACTTTCTGAATTTGGTTTTGTTTTAAAGATCCAATTTTTTTGCTTGTTTATTGAGGATCATTTGTTCCACTTTATTGGGTCAGTGTTCTTGATGTGAACAGTGCTTTGTATTTTGATGTTGTGGGTACCAATGACACTTTTTAAAACAGTTTTTTGCTTCCAGATTTTGTTCTTCTGGTTTGTTTTTTTATTCAAATCATAAAAAGATTGATTTTTTATGTGGTTTTACTCGTGCCCATTTGCTCAAAATAAGTGATTTTCATGTTGGGGTTTGTAAATCTTGTCAATTAGGAGTCTACTTATCAGAAAAAAAAGAATCTTGGTAGTTAAGAGTTAATGAAAATTTCTCCATTTTCATTTTGCTACTTAACAAGTCTATTAATGAAGCCTTAATCAGAATTAGGGGTTGCTTAGAAGTTAGAATGTTCCCTTTCTTGTATGAATTTGATATGTTTTGTCAATTGGTGAATTGTGGGAACATACTGTTAAATTATGATGTGCACAGTAGTTAATCTTTATGAGATATACTTGTCTAACAAATTGAGAATTCTTTCATATTTTTGAGATATTTCTGGCTTATAGCACAGTTTGTAATGTATGAGACCTGATTCTCAGTCAGTCCTTCCCTTCCTTCTCCTGTTCAGGTTGCTTTTGATGCACAGGCATTGAAACTTTTAAGTTGAAAAGTAATTGGAGCTGCACCTCTGGTTTGTGCTTGGCAGACCCCAGAGGCACAAAACAGGTATTTTGCAATGATGTAATAAACTTCAATGCCCATTTCACATGATTTTCATTCCTAGGCCTTGATCCTGTACACCCAAAATTGGTTTTGTCTGCTTTCTTCTTAATCTGTTCTCTTTTCCTATAGGGGCTTGGTAGTTGAGCAGTTTAAAGTTTGATATTGGCCTGGGATCCATCATTTCTATTACTGGTATAAAATTCCAAGGATAAATCCAGTAGTTTTCTTGTTCTTTGCTGGAGTCATGGCAACCTTGAAACATTCGGACTCCAGGCGCAAGTACTCTTGGTGGTGGGATAGTCATATCCCAAAGAACTCAAAATGGCTTCAAGAGAATCTTACTGGTGAGTACCTCTGTACTTGGCTCTACTTTTGTTTTTGTTCTCCTTGGCCTTGCAGAAGTTGCTTAGTTCTTAATATTTTTATGCGCTCATTTTTCTCGGAAGAAATAGATTTCTACTGTCCTTAATAGAATATTTGGTGTTGTGATTTTTATTTGGATCACAAAAAAGTAACGTCTATGCAATACAGGATGGTTACACTTGAATATAATATGATAGTTGGATTTGATACCATCTGCTTCATGCATTTATTTTTTGAGAAGGAAAAAATATATCATCAAAGCATCAAAGAGAAACAAATATATTTGTTCCGTGTTGGGCTTACCATGATTTTATTATATTGTGGTAAAACTGTAAAAGGTTTCATGCACGCTCAGATCATACTTTTCAAATGCTTTTCTTTGTGTCTCGCTTTATGCCTTTACCATAAGAATCTGTACTTAACAATGTGGCCATTTTGGGGCATATGTATATGATGTGTATATGTAGCTTATGCTTGGGAATTGGTTACCTGCAATTTTTTTGAGTTTTTCAAATTGAGAGGTTTTTCACCAGAGTATTTAAAATGTGTTTCATTGTTCCATTGCCTTCTCTACTATAGGTTATTTTTGCACAAAATTCTTGGAGTGTCTACATAACTTATCTTTCTGCCCAAAAACAAGACTAACATTCAGGGACTTGCCTTGAATCTATGTTCTAGCTAGTCTTCATGTTACTGTCCCTCTTTCCCGAGGCCGATTTTTTTTAGTAAGGGGTGATATGGGCTGCCTTCTAAACTTTTCACAAACTAAAATCTTTTCTTTTATGTTTATTGGTAATGGCAATGGCTTGTGAAACTAAATAGGGGCTTTTCCTTTTTGATTGAATAGCCCATTCTCATGATCTTTAGTAAGTAGGTAGGCAAACCCATATGTCCTTAGTAGCAGTGGCAGAGAAGAAGGACCGATTTCATTCAACATTTGATTCTCAAAATTTAAAATATCTTCATTTTGTTAAAGAGAGTGAATTTCAGATATCTTTAAAAATTAATTTTGCCTCCCAAACTTTTGCAGAATTTGTCTTTACTGTTTCCCTATAGATTGGCGCTCCAGTCTTTTCAAATCCTACTGCCTCCCTCTCTTGTGTATGTAACAGTATGTGCACCACCTGCCTAGTGCCAGTGCCTGTGATAGAGAGCCTTACCTTTTTATTCCCGTATAATATACATGTATCCTGTAATGGAAGTATTTATTAATACCCAACTCTTAATGGAAATATATGCAAAAACACTTCAATTGGAACCATGCTTGCTAACCTCAACTAACTCATGTATTTCACTCAGCATAGCACATTTAATATATCCATTTATTAACCAATTATTTGTGCATTATGTGCATATATTATGGGAAAAGGTATCTAAGTAGTTGTAAAAGCTGGTGGAATAATGCTGTGGCATTTTGTCTCCTCCCCGCATTTAACAAAAACGTTCTGCTTGTTTAACAGGAAAAGTATATATTAATTCTTTATAATAGATTTTCTCATCCAATATGAGGAATTAAACCTGTTTTTGTTTCTTATTTTCGCAGAAATGGATTCTAAAGTGAAGGCAATGATCAAGCTCATCGAAGAAGATGCTGATTCATTCGCAAGAAGGGCTGAAATGTACTACAAGAAAAGGCCCGAGCTAATGAAATTAGTCGAGGAGTTTTACAGGGCATACCGAGCATTAGCTGAAAGATATGACCATGTAACGGGCGAGCTTAAGCAGGCCCAAAAAACCATGTCAGAGGCATTTCCCAATGAAGTACCCTTTCTTCTTGAAGATTCGCCAGTGAGATTTTCAACACAGGAGGCAGAGCCACATACTCCTGAAGGGTTGCGCCCTACTCATGCTTTGCCAGATACAGGTGACTTGAATCAGCATGCGGTGGGGTTACTGCTATCAAGAATGTATGCTGTAAAGAAGAGTGGAGATTCTGATAAGGGAACAAGTGAGTGGGGTCTAAAACAGTTGTGTGAGATGCTTGGGGCTGGAGAAGAAATGCTAAAGAATTCAAAGTTCCTTGAGGGAACATTGAAAAAAGGTTTGGACTGCAATTCAGAGGAAAAAGTACAAAGTTTGCATTCTCAAGTATCTGAATTATCAAATGAGAATCAAGACCTCAAGGCCAAAGTTGACGCCGAATCAGAGCGTGCAGGTCAAGCTGAAGGGGAAATTCAAATGCTGAAAGAAGCCCTAGCTGGTGTGGAGGCGGAAAAAGAAACTACATTCCTGCAATATCAGCAATGCCTGGAAAAGTTGTCTGCTGTAGAGAGGGATCTCAGTACTGCACAGAAGGACTCCTTTAAGTTCAATGAACGGGCTAGTGAAGCTGGAAATGAAGTTCAGAAGTTGAGGGAATCCCTTATCAAACTGGAGGCTGAAAGAGATGCTGCTTTGAGCAAACACAAGGAGTATCTGGAACGGATATCTAGTTTGGAAGATAAGGCTTCTCAAGCACTTAAAGACACAAAAGGAGTAAACGAGCGAGCAATTAAGGCAGAAACCGAAACTCAGCATCTGAGGAATGAGATCTGTAAATTAGAGTCTGAAAAAGACTGTTGTTTTCATCAGTATAAACAATGCTTGGAAAAGATTTCTGAACTGGAGAAAAAACTCTTGGCGTCTCAGGAAGAATCCAGACTTCTTAGTGAGAAAGCTGATAGAGCTGAAATTGAGATCAAGAAACTGAAAAGGTTGGTTATGGAGCTAACTGAGGAGAAAGAAGCCTCAGTCCGTGAGTATAAAAACTGTCTGCAGAAAATATCCAAACTTGAGCATGAACTATTATGTGCACAAGAGGATGTAAAACGCCTTACTGGTGAGCTTTCGGCGGGCGCTGCTAGGCTTAGAAATGCCGAAGAGAAGTGTGTTCTGCTCGAGACATCAAATCAGTCATTGCACTCTGAGGCAGATAGCTTGGCGACGAAGATAACTATGAAAGATGAAGAGCTTTCTCAGAAGCAAAGGGAGCTGGAGAAACTTCAAAGTGATTTGCAATATGAGCACTTAAGACAAGCCCAAATTGAAGCCACACTTTTGGCTTTGCAAAATTTGCACTCTCAATCTCAAGAGGAGCAGAGAGCTCTGGCCTTGGAGCTCAAAAATGGCCTTCAACTGTT
This sequence comes from Nicotiana tabacum, assembly GCF_000715075.1. Taxonomy (NCBI): domain Eukaryota; kingdom Viridiplantae; phylum Streptophyta; class Magnoliopsida; order Solanales; family Solanaceae; genus Nicotiana; species Nicotiana tabacum. Next base: position 48,765,025 of record NC_134093.1, on the reverse strand, counting down.
GAAGGACATGGAAACAAGCAAAAATAGTCTGGAAGATGAACTTCGGAGAGTGAAGGATGAAAACCAAAGCTTGAGTGAACTGAAATTGTCCTCAACCATCTCGTTTGAGAATCTGGAAAATGAAATCCTTAGCCTGAGGAAGATGAAAATGAGACTTGAAGAGGAGGTTGCAGAACAAGTGGGACTTAATAACAACCTTCAGCAAGACATTTCATGTTTGAAGGAGGAAATCAAGGGCCTAAACAGGAGCTACCAGGCTTTGGTGGAGCAAGTGAATGGTGCAGGTTTAAATCCTGAGTGTATTGAGTCTTCAATAAAGAGCTTGCAGGAACAAAGCTCAGAGCTGAGAATAATCTCTGAGAAGGACAAAGTAGAGAAAGAAGTCCTTCACAAAAAGCTGGAGGATATGGATGAACTTCTGAGAAAGAAGGCTGTTTTGGAGAGTTCCCTGTCCGATGTGAATGGGGAATTGCAGGGATCGCAGGAAAAGGTGAAAGCGCTGCAAGAGTCTTGCCAAATTCTCGATGGAGAAAAATCGACCCTCGTTGCTGAGAAATCCGCTTTGCTATCTCAGTTGCAAATTATAACTGAGAGCATGCAGAAACTCCTAGAGAAAAATGCTGTTCTTGAGAACTCTCTTTTTGGTGCAAAAGTTGAACTGGAAGGTCTCAGGGAAAAATCCAAGGGTTTAGAAGAAATCTGCCAATTGCTGAAGAATGAGAAGTCCAATCTTCTTGCTGAAAGAGGTAGCCTAGCTCTTCAGTTAGAAAGCGTTGAACGGAGACTAGAATACCTGGAATCAAGATTTACAGGATTGGAAGAAAAATATGCTTGCCTGGAGAAGGACAAAAAAGCAACTAGCTTAGAAGTAGAAGAACTAAGAGCTGCAGTTGGAATGGAGAAACAAGAAAGGGCCAAATTTTCTCATCAGAGTGTGACCCGATTAATTAGTATGGAAAACCATATTCATCTCCTACAAGAAGAAAGTAAGTGGAGGAACAAAGAATTTGAAGAGGAGCTCGACAGAGCTGTGAAAGCCCAGTGTGAAATTTTCATCCTGCAGAAATTCATACAAGACATGGAAGAAAAGAATTATACTTTGTTGGTTGAGTGTCAGAAACATGTTGAGGCGTCAAAATTGGCTGACAAGCTGATTACAGAGTTAGAGAATGAGAGCCTTGAGCAGCAGGTCGAAGCAGAGCTTTTGCTAGACGAAATTGAAAGGCTGAGACTGGGGATATATCAGGTTTTCAAGGCCCTTGACAATGAATCTTATTTTGTATCTGAAGATAAGGTCGAAAATGAACAAAGTTTTCTGCATCATATTTTGGGCAATATCGAGGATCTAAAATGTTCGCTCGGAGAATGCGAGGATGATAAGCAGCAGGTGTTGGTTGAAAACTCTGTTCTCCTAACTCTACTTGCACAGCTGAAATCAGAGGCCCTGGAACTTGAGTCGGCGAAGAAATCTGTAGAGGAGGAGTTCAATGTCATGGCGGAGAAGCTTGTCACAGTGCAGAAAGACAATCATGAACTCCTAGAGATGAATAAGAAGTTGGGACTTGAAGTGAGCAGGGGCAGTCAACTAACAGCTGTACTTGATGCAGAAGTTGGGAGTCTGTCCGTCAAGCATGATCAGTTGCAGACAGCTTATGTTGAATTAAAAAAGAAATACTCTCAAGTTCTTGAGGAGAACAGAACTTTGTTGCAAACAATCACAGAGATCAGGGAGGAGAAATGGACGGTGGAGCAGGAAAATGATACCGTTTTACTCGATAGTATAGCTCTTAGCAATCTCTCAACAGTTTTGATGAGTATTGGTAGTGAGAAAACTGCCGAGCTGAAGTCAGTATGTGAAGATATGCACAATCTTTATGGTGTAATTAGTGACTTTGATAAGGAGATGGGCATATTGAAGGAGAAGCTGGAAAGGAAGGAAACTGAAAACTTACTCCTCAAGGAATCAGTTCAAAGACTAGAAGAGGAGCTCCATGAAGTCAGGGAATCTAACGGTCATTTGAAGTTGGAACTTTCCACTGGAAAAGAATTATTTGATAAGCAGGAAGCAGGGCTCTTGGAAGCCAATCAGAAGCTTATAACATCTGAGAATTTGAACTCAGAATTGTGTAGGACTCTGGATGCACTAAAAACTGACCGTCAAGAATCCATGCAGACAAATGAAATTCTAGAAAAGAAGATAGTTGAAATATCAAATACAAATACTACTCAAAGCCAAGAAATTGAAGTCCTTCGGGAAGTGAATATGAACTTGGTAGCTGAACTGGGTAAGTTGCATGAAGAAATTGAAGCGCAACGAATGCGAGAAGAATATTTAAGTTCGGAGCTCCAAGAGAAGAACTATGAATTTGAACTATGGGAAGTAGAGGCAGCAACCTTCTATTTTGATCTCCAGATCTCCTCTGTTCGCGAAGTACTGCTGGAAAACAAAATGAATGAGTTGACTGAGGTGTGCGAGAGACTCGAGGATAAAAATGCTTCCAAAGATTTGGAGATTGAACAGATGAAAGGAAGAATTAATTCGATGCAGAGTGAAATTGGAGAACTGAAGTCACAGTTACATGCACATGCTCCTGTAATTGCTTCTCTGAGGGATGACGTTGTTTCACTTGAGCATAATGCTCTTCTCCTCATGAAAGTTAATCTAGCTGGCTCTCAGGAATCAAAGGTAATAAACTTTCTCATATGTAAGCAATTTTATTTTTTTATTTTAGTATTTGCTACAGCTAACAATATATCTATGTTTGGGTTTGAATGGAATTCTGGTCTTTCTGTACATGACCGTTGCTTTAAAACATCAATTAGTGATTTGATTGCTCAAAGATTTCCTCCATATGTCATTGAAAATATACTTTTAATGCATCTTTCCTTTACTTCCTAATACAATTCTTGGCCAAGAGTTTCTTTTAAAATTCTTGCTTGAGGATTGTAAATCTTTTATGAGCTAGTTCCAGTGAAGAGTTTCTATCATGATTTCTCGTGTCTTAGGGCTAAACCATTTTTATATTTTCCGAGAGTCATAAGCTTATAGCCTGCAATAAATTGTCAAAGGATATCTAGTTGAACAAACATTCCTTTAACAAATTGTATTATATTGCGGAGTTGTCTTGTGGGTACATTGAAAACTATCTTGTTCTGAAAATTTGATAAAGTGCTCCAGAATATATACAGCATCAGCATTTCCCAAGTTCTCAACCCTGTTCTTAAGTTTCAGTCTGAGAATGTAGCGATGAGCTCCAACTTTTTACTGAAATTTGTTCTTGCTGCTTGCATTTGCAGTGTGTTGAAGTTGAGGTTCATTCAGATCAAGTTAGCTCCAACAAGCTGACAGATGGTCAATCCATCGTGCCAAAAGGTGTTTTTGATTTGCAGGAGTTGAGGACTAGGATTAAATCAGTTGAGAAAGTAGTGGAAGATATGAACAAGCCTATTTTGCATCAACCGTTACCCATCAAGGCTGTCCGAGATAGTACTGCTAGTGAAATTGAGGTATTAAAATCTCAGCACACTCCGGATCGAGAGAAACACGAGCTTGCAGGAAGGAGGGGTCATCAGAATGAGCATGGTGATGACCGTAATCGACGTAAAGCAAAGCCTAAGTCCTTTGAAGTAAAAAATGGGACGCTAATGAAAGATATACCACTTGATCATGTCTCTGATAGCTCACCGGAAAGAATTAGAAGAGCTACTTCTGCGGCAGAGAGAGTGGATGATCAGATGCTTGAGCTGTGGGAATCTGCAGAAGGCAGCAGCCTCAGTCGTAGCATGAAGGATTTTAAGAAGCGGGCAAATCATCCAACAGAGGGGCCTACCTCGAACAATCAATTCAGGAATTTGGATTGGAGGGGCAAACATCCACCTACAGAGTCAGAAGTGGAGAAGGAGTTGGGTGTGGACAAGTTAGAGTTATCAATGAACTCGTCCGAGGCAAATCAAGAAATGAACAAGAAGATTCTCCAGCGACTTGCTTCTGATGCAGAGAAATTGATGAGTCTTCAGATGACTGTTGATAACCTGAGAAGAAAGTTGGAGTCAAACAGAAAGGCCAGAAAGCCCAAAAATGTCGATTTTGAAACAGTTAAGGAGCAGCTACAAGAAGTTGAGGAGACGGTCGTACAGCTGGTGAATTTGAATAGCCAATTGATGAAGAGTACAGAGGAAAGTAGCTCATATTCTACGGGAAGTGCTTCAGCAGACTCGAAAGAGGTGATGAATATCTGTCAGAAGAGAGTTTCAGAACAGGCAAGAAAGGGGTCTGAGAAGATTGGACGGCTGCAGCTAGAGATTCAGAAAATTCAGTACATTTTGCTGAAACTGGACGACGAAAAGAAAAGCAAAGCCAGGAGCAGATTTTCCAGGAGCAACACAGGGATCATACTGAAGAACTTCATCCATATCGGGAGGAGGAACAGTGAGAAGAAAAAGAAGGGTCATCTTTGTTGCTTTAGACCTTCCGGTAGTAGCAGCAGCAGTAACAGCAACATCAGATATCGCGTCTAATGGTTCTAACCTTACTATTCTGATCATTTCTTCTGTGTCAGAGAGAAACTGATCGTTGTCTAGTTTTAGAAGAAGCGTTAAGAGTTAGAATGGACCTAATTCCAAAATAAGCTTGGTCATGGATACTATTTTGATTATTCAGACTTTTAACTGTAATGAATTTTAGCAGTGGTTTGTAATTCTTATGTTTGTGAAATTCTCGAGGGTTATAGGTGTTTGTATGGAGCCAGTATGCTTCAGCTTGTGCATGCAGATTTCTGCTAAATCCTTATTATGCAAGCCTATTAACTAACTCCGTTATATTGATAGTAATTTGATATGTTATAGGAGGTAATTAGTCTATATTTAGGGCTACTACATCCTTGTTGTGTAAGTTATGTAGGTTAATGATAAAAATGAAATTTCTTTTCTTGTAACTATGAGTAATTCACATGAGATGAAACCAACCAGCAAAATTCATTTTTAATAAGACAAATGGTAGCTATCCGCAAATTGTAAGACTACAAAAGCTCATTGATACAAATCTTGATTCTATGATTTCCAAATACAAAAGAACACCTTTAACCCCGTTCCATATACTCTTGCAAAAGATGCAGTATCACTATTTGGCAATTTTGAAGCACCAACTTGCTTTTCTTACGTACCTTCAATTTTTTTTTTCTTTTTTTAATTTTTATCCTGCGTCTCTTCTGTTTATTTTTCTCCTATCTCCATTTTCTTCCCTTTATTTCTTTGTTGGTTTTGCAGTTGAAAATTCCTTCTTATACTTTTCTTTATTGTGGGCATTATTGTATTATTGATTTTTTCGGTTAGTTATAATTCTAAATTGAAGGTTGACACAAAATAGATTCAGTTTCTCGTCACTTAAGCATTCGGTAAAGATAGAGATTGACTAAAAAACACAATTAAACGGTTAGGTTTCAACAACACTTTTAGGTATTCTTCTTTCCTTATTTTTAAAATTATATTCTTTACCTGTTTTTAGTCTTTTAGTTATCCAAGTGTAGTTTCTTTATTTCATTTCTATTCACGATTGTGATCATTAGTGACAGCATTGCTGCTCGTAAAATAATGGACTAATTGATGATTTATTTTGGTTTAGGCATTTTGGAGTATTAAGATTTCTGAAAGAAACGTCAGAAGAATTCTTCACGAATGTTTAGAGCGTGCAAATCTATTTATCTTTTTTTCTTGTGTTATGCCTTTGGATTTTGCTTTGTTCTCTTTTTTTTGTTTCCTCTTCAGGTTTCGTTTACTTTTTACTTACTTAGATGAAGTTAAATGACTCTGTAAAATTTGCAGACTGGAGTTTGATTTCCATACCTTACTTTTGAATATATTGTTTTCTTAATTCTGTTGTATGACATTTTTAGTCTTTTTTTATTCACCTATCACTATCACGACAATTAGTGATTTAGCATTTCTACTTCTAAAAATAATTGACTAATTGTCATCATGATTATTTAGTGTATCGATTTAATTGTCTTATTTTCTTTAATTATGTTCTGCCTTTAGATTTGGTTTATCTCTTCCTTCTTCCTTTTTTATTTTCAAGTTTCATATATCATTTTTACTTATTTAAATGACATTAATTTACTTGTGAATGTGCAGGCTCGCACATGTTCTGCATATTCCTTCCCGTAACCTTTCTTTCCGACACAGCTTTTGAGGCATTCTAAGTATTCGTAGGAAAATAAATGTTATCTCTGTCCTTCATTTTACATCGTCTACTCTTTAATATTGCAAAACTATTGGAAAGAACAAAGTCAAACTGCCCCCTTCATGATTTCATCACTATATGATTTTACTTCTTATATTGTTACAAGTTTCAGGAGAGAAAAAATATAAGTTTGTTCCACTTTCTTCTTAGATCTTTGACCTCTAAATATAATCACTAATGAATATTCATTATTTTAACATGAACATTAATTTATCTTCTCTAATTAAGTAGCCGATTGTTCCTTGAGAACTTTGTCATTATAAGAGTACAAAATTAAAAATGCGGTACTTTTATTTGAAATTTTTATTTTATTTTTTGAAAATATAAAATCCTCTTCATTGATATCAACTACATTGGCTAAAACACGTGTTTTATCGCGCGGATAAATTAACTAGTGTCAGTATAAAGTTATATGAGGATTGCCCAACTTTTTTAGAAGCTTTGTTATGGAGTTGTCATCCTAGGAAGCTCATTTTGGGCTCATCAACGATTGAAATGATTCATGTCCATCACTTTAATGCATATGAAGAATTCAAGTCATTCGTCTTGACATAGTCAAGTAAAAGAAACAAAAGCCTACAAATTTGATCGGAGAAACTAGAGTCAGCAGTTTATGGAGCTCTGAAGTGAGGAGTTGACAATAAGGACGGTAAAAATTTACCTGCACTGTGTTTGCACCCGATTTAGTTAAATTAACCACGCAAAACAAACTAAGGTCTAGAGGCATATTTTAAATAAACAATAAAAAAAAACATGTACAATCGTTAGGGTCATCGTCATTCTTTCTTCTTCTAGCGTTTTGGTATATTCTGAAGCTTTGGGGAATTCTTTCTTCAGTTTTTTATTTCTTAATTGGAAATCAGAAGCCGCAATTCCAAAACTACATCTTGGTTGGAATTTTTCGTGTAGAATGATTCGGTAATAGCAATTTGAAACATCTGGAAAGAGAAGCTTGTCTTTTAAAATTTGATGGTAGCATTCAAGAAAATCTTTGATTGCTTTTATAGGCTAATAAAACTTTTTGTAGGAAATCCTTGAATGCTATGTTGGCTAAAACAACCAATTACAAAATCAAAGTTGCGCTCTTCATTTCCTTCTATTGATTTCGAGTTTGTGAATGAAGATGTACCTTAAGCTTTTTACTAGAAAAGTTCCTCGATTTAAATGATTTTATCCCTTTAACTACTAGTTTCACATGAATTTCTCGTCTTACCAAAATCTTCTCCATTATTGCGAATTTCTGGTTATTATATTCAGGTATAGCATTGGCCACCTATCACATATCATATTCTTATCTAAGTTTATGTTAGGATATTGAAAATGAAATATAGGTATTATAAGATAAGAGATTGAATTGTGAAAGGCTTCTATTCTTATTGAGTATAACAGAGTTGTATAAATAGGAGAGAGTTTGTTATACATAGGAGAATCCTAGAGATAAGGGAAAATATAATTTGTTACAATTTCAAATACAGAGACCTATCAAAATAAACTATGTGTATTTAGCCTTATCATGCCCCCTCAATATGGGCTCAATCTCCTTGAAGCCAATCTTGTGAATGAATTGTCCAAATGATCGTTTAGGCCGTGCCTTTGTCAAAGCATCAACAAGTTGATTCCCAGTAGGTATGTGACTCAGTGAAAGCTCATTTCTTTCTACTTGATCACAGACAAAGTGGAAATCAATAGCCACATGTTTCATTCGACTGTGAAAGACTGGATTTCGACTTAAATAGGTAGCACCAATATTGCCACAGAGTACCTTAGGAGGGTTGGACATGGAAACGTGCAATTCCTTCAGTAAATTTGTGATCCAATTAAGCTCAGCTACAACTCTATATTCTGCTTCAGTAGACGATCTAGCAAATATGCGTTGCTTTTTGGAGCACCAACATATTGGATTATTGCCAAGAAATATAACATAGGCAGAAGTTGAGTGCCTGGTATCTGGTAGACCACCCCAATCAGCATCTGAGTAAGCTAGCAACTTGAAAGAAGTGGGCGTAAAGTGAAGACCATAAGTAATGGTACCCTTTAAGTAGCGTAGAAGTCTCTTGGCTGCTTGCCAATGTTTCAGGCTTGGTCGATGCTGAAACTGAGCAAGTTTGTTCACTACAAAATATATATTTGGATGAGTGAATGTTAGATACTGTAAGGAACCAATAATCTGCCTGTATAACTTGGCATCTGCAGATGATGATCCATCATCAAGTGAAAGAGGTTCATTGGTTGACATCGGAGTGCTAACACTGTTCGCATCAAGCATGCCGAATTTTTCCAGAAGATCAGCGATGAAGCTGCTTTGGGTGAGAACCAAACCATGAGCATGCTCCAAGACTTCAACACCAAGGAAAAAATGTAAAGAACCAAGATCTTTGATGGAAAACCGGTTACCTAGTAGTTTGATGGTACTTTGGACATGAGAAGAGTTAGAACCAGTGACGACGATATCATCGACATAGACCATCACAAAAAGTAATGAGCTAGTAACACATTTTAGGAATAATGAGTCATCAGATTTAGCCCTTTGAAAATCACATGATAGAAGGTACTATTTGAGCTCGTTGTACCATGCCCTGGGTGCTTGACGAAGTCCATATATTGACTTATGAAGCTTGCATACATGTTGTAGAAATTTAGGATCCTTAAAACTGGGTGGTTGATTCATGTAGACAACTTCATGAAGTGTACCTTGTAAGAAGGCATTGTTCATATCTAATTGTCGCAAGGGCCACTTGAACGACACCGTAAGTACAAGAATTAAACGTATTGTAGTATGTTTGATCACAGGACTAAAGGTGGAATGAAAGTCTATACCATGTTGTTGGTGAAAACCCTTTGTAACTAATCTCGCTTTGTAGCGATCCACAGACCCATCAGGTTTATACTTGACACGATAAACCCACTTGCAACCAACTACATTTTGAGATGGAGATGAGGAACCAAAGTCCAAGTGGAATTTCTCATAAGGGCAGTAAATTCATCCTTCATGGCTGTTTTCCATTCGGGATACTTGTTTGCTTGGGCAAAAGTTGTCGGAGCAAGAGGAAGCAGTTTGGTGGAAGTGATAGCAAGATAGTCAAAGATAACTTTTGGTTTGAAGATATTGTTCTGGGATCTCATGACCATAGAGTGAGTAGGAGAAGGTGGCAAAGGTTGTGGTGGAGGCAAAAGAGATTGTGCAACATGAGACATAATGGTGGGCATGCCTGAAGTAGAGGGTGAGGGTGAATTAGTTGAGGTACTTACATCAGTACTGGATGAGACGTCCTCTGCAGTAGTTGGAGTTGCAGTGATCTCTTAAGTAGTCCTTGGGACAACCAGGTCGATGGCTTGAGGTATAAGAGGTGGAATGCATGATTCATTGGTACAAGGTAGGGAAATTGAGGAGGAGGAAGCTACTGGATAGTGCCAAGACTCCAAGTTGGAGGTTGAAGCGCGATCAAGGGAATGGAAGTTCAACTTGAATGGAAAAATATGTTCGACAAAGACAATATGTCGCGAGAGAAAAACTTTTGAGGTAGAGAGATCTAGGCAAGCAAAATTGTTAGTGACAGAGGAGTACCCCATAAAGACACAAGGTTTTGATTTTGTATCAAATTTGGAGCTACAGTAAGGTTTAAGCCAAGGATAGCAAAGACAACCAAAAACCCGAAGCTTGTGATGATTAGGTGTGGTATTGAATAAATACTGAAATGGTGATTTTAAGTTGAGCAAAGGTGTTGGTAGTCGATTAATGAGGAATACTGCATTTTGGAATGCAATGGACTAAAATTTGAGTGGTACCGAGGCATGATGAAGAAAGGTCAGGGCAGTGTCAACGACATGTCTATGTTTTCTTTCAGCAGTTCCAACTATTTGAGGAGTATATGGAGGACTCATGAGATATTGAATACCCATTTTCAGTTAGAGAGATTTAAGACCAATATATTCACCTCCTCCATCTGTGTATAGTGTCTTGATGTATGCACTAAATTGATTATGAATCATTCGAGTGAAGTTGATAAAAACACTTTTAACATATGATTTATTTTTTGAGCGGGAACAACCAGGTATACTTTGTATAGTGATCAACAAATATAACATAGAATCGAAAGTTGTCAAAAGATGGAATTGGAGATGGACCCCAAACATCTGAATAAATTACATCAAATGGCTTAGAACTAGAGATAGAGTTATCACCAAATAGTAAACGATGACTTTTATTACATAGACATGAATTGCAAAAAGTAAAAGGATCATTATTTGACACTGAAAGCTTGAATGAAGACACACATGCTTTGGTGATACGAGGTCGAGGGTGACCAAGACGAGCATGCCAAAGGTGCAGGGACAGTGATGTTCGAGTAGCAAAGTTGACTTGTGGTGAAGGGGGTGAGACACTGGTTGGTGGCCATTTGTAGAGATCACCTTTACTCCGATCTTGCAGAAGACATGCCCCCGTGCTCAAATCCTTCACAACAAAAGAGTAAGAAAAATTCAATGGATGTTAGATTTTGACGACAAAATTGAGCAACAAAGATTAGTTTTTTCTTTATATAAGGGGAACAAAGAACATTCTGTAACTTAAAAGAATTATTGGATGAAGAAAGTGTAGTGCAACTAATATGAATAGTTTTTTCATCTCCAACAATTATTTCATCAGTGTCAAGAAATTATGTTGCGGCTTGTAGAGATTGTGAATTATTTTTTATATGGTGTAATGCTCCAGAGTCAACAATCCAATTGTTTAGGGGATTAGATGCATAGGATATGCGGTTGGTGAAGTTGGCTTGAGCCTCAAGTACACTATGTGATTTTGAGCGACAGACTTTGGCGATGTGCCCAAATTTGTCACATATTTTGCATTGGACTCTCTGTTGGTTGCCACAATTGTTGGGGTGGAAGGATTTGGAATTCTGGAAGGAGTTGGTGCATTGATTGGTTGAGATGTTCGGAATGGGAACCCTGCGGTTGTTGCTTGGATTATAGTTCCTGGATTTTGACTTTGTGTTGGCTGATTTTTGATGAAACTGGGTAGTAATGATTGGGGTTTCAAGCTTTGGCTCAGAGTGTTCAATAAATATCTCATGCGCAAGCAATTTGTCATAGAGCTCTTCAAACGATATTAGGTTATCTCGAGCCCTTATAGCAGCATATTGTTCTTTGTACTCAGATCCTAGACCACTTAGGATGTTAATGACAAGTTCCTCATTTGAGAGAGGTGAGCCACTGGATTGGGGATCCTCCGAAATGGATTTAATATCCTTTATGTACTCACTAATGGAGCGTAAGTCTCGTTTGAGATTTGCAAGAGTGTCACACAGGTTGAAGATGCGTGACTGGGATTTCTTGGTGTCACACCCCTTTTTAAATACTAAAAGTGATAGAAAATCTAAATGTGGTAAAAAATTAGGTGCTCACAGTTGGTATAAGTAATTTGAAGAATTTTCCAAGCGTGTTTGGCAGTGGCAACATGTGCAATTAGAAAAGCGATTGTAGGATCGACTGAGGCCATGATAGCATTGCGGACAAGGCTATCCTGTCTCTACCAAAGCTTGAACGCGGGGTTGGGATATTCATTGTTTGCTCCATCTTGGATATGCACAGATGGAGGGGGAAGTGACCCTTCCACATACCCAAGAAGATCATAAACAAAGAGAAGAGTTATGACTTGTAATTTCCAAGTAGAGTAATTAGAACTCCCTTGCAATTTCAAGGGGAGTTGGGATGCTGAATTGAATGAAATTAGTTGGGATAACTGAGCAATGTTCCCATGACTGATTGTGACAGTGGAGGAAGTAGACGAGGTGGCTGAAGAGTAAGTATGTGAATCACACATTCTGGAAAAAAAAAAAAAAGGAGCAACTCGTGTGAGTTTTTAGAAGGCTCTTGATACCATATAAGATAAGAGATTGAATTGTGAAAGGCTTCTATTCTTATTGAGTACAACAGAGCTGTATAAATAGATACAATAGCAATAGATGAGAGAGTTTGTTATACATAGGAGAATCCTAGAGATAAGAAAAAATATAATCTGTCACAATTTCAAATAGAGAGACCTATCAAGATAAACTATGTGTATTTAGCCTTATCAGGTATGATAAATGAATATGATTATATTTTCAAAATCAACTAATCTTAGCATGGTATATTTCATGTTCATTCTGGTAATGATAGAGTTTAGTGGCACAAGAGTTTTATGAGATTTAATATTTCAACGGAAAATTTTTAACTAGTGGAACAAGATGATGTGGATAACTAGTACGCATCAAGATTTAAAGAGCATAATGGAATGATCTAAAACATAACGAAACTCGCGTGTCAATAATTATCGTCATTTAGTTGCCGTTAGATGTTGATTATTTTACATTATTAATTAATACTAGTGTGAAGGCACGAGCGTAAAATTTTAAAATATCTCATATATAATTAAATGTGTATCTAAGTTATAAAATTGAGAGTAATGATAAATGTATGTAAGTTTCTGAAAATGATAAATGCCGAGCCTATTTAGGAAACTCAATAACGAAAAAGTTCTACCTGTTTTTTCCTCATACATGTGTTAATATTATTGTATTTATTTTCTACTTTTCTTAAAAATTAAGAAAGAAACTTTAAGAGTACCTAATCCATGTACTTATATGATATTGTCACAATCTATTTATCTATTATTCTATTTTCATGAAAACAAAATTCAATTAAATTGAATTTTGTTGTCATTAATTTTTTAAAAGTAAAAATTTGAGAATCTAGATCAATTTAAAATAAAAGAGTAGAATCTAACATCACTTTTTTTTGGTCACTGCCCCGTTTGGGTTTTATAGATTTTTTATTAAAAAAATATATGACTGTTGTAAACCAAAAAAGAAATTGTATTAACGAAAAAGATAGTTATTAATATATTATATATCATTGATTAATTAAGTTTTCAAATAAGATTCAAACTTTGGAAAAAGTTTTAATCTCATTGCAGTGCTACTTGAAAAACTCCTTCAACAATTGTAAATCTAGCAGATCCGTCCTTAACCAAAGGTATTGAATTTAAGCCCTGGGTATAAAATTGTCTTTGTTAATGTGAGACTTTCCGACGCAAAATCAAATTTAATTAACCCCAATACAAGTACCATACCGAGTAGAAAACTAAAAAACTTAGAGTAGCAAATTTTTATTAGATTCATAATCCTCGTGAAAACTAACTTGAGTTACAAACGTAAAGAATTTTGTTATGTTGATTGAGTAGATAATATTTTTTAAAGATGTATAAGTCCTTGTGAAAGTGTCACGACCCGAAATTCTCACCTTCGGACCGTGATGGCGCCTAACATTTCACTTGCTAGGCAAGCCAATGTTAGAATAATATTATCCATTCAAAAAAAATTAAAATTTATTAATAACAAAGAAACAAATGCGGAAGTAAATGCTAAAATGTAGTGAATAATCCATAACAATAACGGTGTCTAAATACCATCCCGGAATTGGTGTCACAAGTGCACGAGCTTCTAGAATAATACAAATAAAGGTTTGAATAAGATAAAGCTGTCTGAAAGCAAATACACAGCATAAGATAGACGGGGACTTCAGAACTGCGAACGCCGTGCAGTTATACCTCAAGTCTCCTCTGAGAAGCTGAAATTCGAGCAAGTCTTTGGTACGCCGCTGGGACCAATTTCAAAATCTGCACAAGAAGTGCAGAGTGTAGTATCAGTACAACCGACCCCATGTACTGGTAAGTGCTGAGCCTAACCTCGACGAAGTAGTGACGAGGCTAAAGCGGTTCACTTACTTTAACCTGTACGCAATATTAGTAACAACAACAAATAATAGAATAAATAAGGTACTCATTTATAATACTTGAAGCCAACTCAGCAGTCATAATCCATTATTATTTCCATCAATTCTATTGCAGCGTGCAACCCTCTCTCACAATATATTCACATTCAATTCTATTGCAGCGTGCAACCCCCTCTCCCAATATATTCCTTTTTAATCAAGTCTGTTGCGGCGTGCAAGTATATATATATATATATATATATATATATATATATATATATATATATATATATATATATATATATATATATATATATATATATATATATATATATATATATATATATATATATATATATATATATATATATATATATATATATATATATATATAGTGCAACCCGATCCTCCAATATGGACTTTTAATAAGTCTGTTGCGGCGTGCAACCCGATCCTCCAATATATCCATTTCAATCAATTCTGTTGCGGCGTGCAACCCGCTCCTCCAACATATTTATTTACCAATTCTTATAGAAGAAATTTCCCCAATAGATGCAACAATTAATATAAAATAAGACAACAAGCATACAACCGTTATGAATTAACTATAAAACAAACAATGACAAATAGCAAATTATTATGGAAATTAAGGAGAAAATAGGCAGTTTAATATTTAATATGATAAATGTCAAGTAGCAATTAATGCACATAAATCAAATAAACATGTAGCAATTATTGCAGGAATTCAAGATTTAATATTTAACAAAGAATAGGAGAGAAATAATTATTATAATAATTAATTCATGATTTAAAATGATTTATGATTTTTTTTTCAAGTAATTATACAAACAATTAATTTGACGACGTATAGACACTCGTTACCTCGACTATACGCCGTTCACATGCATTTCACATAACAAATAATTTAAGGGTTCTATTCCCTCAAGTCAAGGTTAACCACGACACTTACCTCGCTTTGAAAATTCCAATAAATTAATCGACCACAACTTTTCCTTTTAAATTCTTCTCCAAAAGTTTCAAATCTATTCACAAACAATTCGATATACTCAATACAAATCGTAGGAATTAATTACATATGAATTTACTAATTACACGGATAAAAATCCGAAATTCACTTTAAAAATTGAAAGTGGGACCCACATCTCAAATCTCGGAAAAACTTATGAAATCCGAATACTCATTCTGAGACGAGTCCAACCATATAAAAATTATCAAATTCCGACATCGAATTGACCTTCAAATCTTTGTTTTACATTTTTGAAAGATTTTGTAAAAATCTGATTTTTTTTTCCATAAATTCATGGATTCATGATGTAAATAAGTATGGAATCATGAAATATAATCAATATAAGATAAGGAACACTTATCCCAATTTTTTCCCGTGAAAATCGCTAAAACCGAGCTCCCCAAACTCAAAAATGAGTAAAATGGCTAAACTCCCCGTTTTATGGGGTTTCTGACATTTTCGAGCGCCATAGGTAGCGTGGGGCGCTGCCTACGGCATACTTTCTAGAACACCAATAAGTCCCAGCGCCAGGGTTAGTGCCCCACGCTACCCTGGGCGCTGGCGGCTATGAAAAATCTTTCCTGACACGAAAATGGGCATAACTCTCTCATACGATGTCCGAATTCGACGATTCTTTTTGCTATGGCTCCAAAATTTCAATACGGATCTAATTCTTCAATCAAAACTGAATTCTGAATTCATTTTATTAATGGTATACAACTTATTCTTGAATAAACGACGTCGAATGTTCTTGAAATGTCAAAATTAAATTCCGTTAACCACCCGAAATTCACCCGAGCCCCCCGGGACCTTAACCAATTATACCAACAAGTTCTAAAAAAATCATATGAACTTAGTCGAGACCTCAAATCACATCAAATAACATCAAAATTATAATTCACACCTTGATTCGGACTTAAGAGTTTCAAACATTTCAAATTGCAAATCTCGTGCCAAAATATATTAAATGAATCCGGAATTATTTCAAATTTGGCACATAAGTAATAAATGACATAACGGAGCTATTCAAATTTCCAGAATCGGATTCAGTCTCCGATATCAAAAAGTCAACCCCGTAGTCAAACTTGGAAATCTTTAGCCTTTAAATTACTAGTTTCCGTTAAATGGTCATAACTTGAGATAGGGACCTCCAAATTAAATTCCGGGCATACGCCCAAATCCCAAATCACAATACGGAGCTACCGAAACTGTCAAAATACTGATGTGAGATCTGTTTGCTCAAACTATTGACCAAAGTCAACTTAGTTGAGTTCTAAGGCTCTATTTCACATTTTAATCCATTTTTCTCATAAAAATATTTCGAAAAATTGTACAGACTGCGCACGTAATTCGAGAAATAATAAATAGTGCTTTTCGAGGTCTTAGAACACAGAATTAATAATTTACTTTAAAGATGATATTTTGGGTCAACACATTCTCCACCTCTACAACAAACGTTCGTCCTCTAACGGAGTTAGAAAAAGTACCTGAGCTGGAGAAAAGGTGTGGATATTTACTCCGCTTGTCCGACTCGGACTCCCAGGTAGATGCCTCTACCAGCTGACTTCTCTATTGAACCTGAACTGAAGGATAACTCTTAGACCTCAACTGTCGGACCTGCCGGGCTAGAATAGCCACCGGCTCCTCCTCGTAAGTCAAATCTTTGTCCAATTGGACTGAACTGAAATCTAACACACGGGACAGATCACCATGATATTTTCGGAGCATAGACACATGAAACACCGGATGAACCGCTGATAAACTAGGTGGTAATGCAAGCCTGTAGGCTACTTCACCCACCCTTTCAAGAATTTCAAAGGGTCCAATATACCTGGGGCTCAACTTGCCCTTCCTTCCGAACCTCATTACATCTTTCATAGGTGAAACCCAGAGCAATATTCTTTATCTAACCATGAATGCAATATCACGAACTTTACGGTCGGCATAACTCTTTTGCCTAGACTGAGCTGTGCGAAGTCGATCCTGAATAATCTTGACCTTATCCAAGGCATCCTGTACCAAATCGGTACCCAACAACAGAGCCTCTCCTGGTTCAAACCATCACAACTGGCGAACGACATCGCCTTCCGTATAATACCTCATATGGAGCCATGTGAATGCTCGACTGGTAGCTATTATTATAAGCAAACTCCACAAGTGGCAATAACTGATCCCAAGAATCTCCAATGTCTATAACACAAGCGCGAAGCATATTTTCCAATATCTGATAGTGCGCTCTTACTATCCATCTGTCTGTGGATGAAATGTTGTACTCAACTTAACTTGCGTGCCTAACTCACATTGTACAGCCCTCCAGAAGTGTGAGGTAAACTACGTACCTCGATCTGAAATAATAGACACGGGCACACCGTGAAGACGGACAATCTCACGAATGTATATTTCAGCTAACCTCTCTGAAGAATAGGTAATTGCCACTGGAATGAAATGTGTTGACTTGGTCAACCTGTCCACAATAACCCAAACTGCATAAAATTTTCTCTGAGTCCGTGGGAGTCCAACAACAAAATCCATAGTGATACGCTCCTATTTCCACTCGGGAATTTCTAACTTCTGAAGCAAACCACCAGGTCTCTGATGCTCGTATTTAACTTGCTAACAATTCAGACACCGAGCTACATATGTAACTATATCCTTCTTCATTCTCCTCCACCAATAATGTTTTCGTAAATCTTGATACATTTTAGCGGCACCAAGATAAATAGAATACCTGGAACTGTGGGCCTCTTCAAGAATTAATTCACGAAGCCCATCCACATTAGGCACACAAATATGACCCTGCATTCGCAGAACTCCATCTTCCCGCATAACAACCTGTTTGGCATCACAGTATTGCACCGTGTCCTTAAGGACAAGTAAATGAGGATCGTCATATTGCCTCTCTCTGATGCGCTCATATAAGGAAGACCGAGCGACTGTGCAAGCTAAAACCTGACTGGGTTCTGAAACATCCAACCTCACGAACTTATTAGCCAAAGTCTGAACATCTGTAGCTAATGGCCTCTCACCAACCGGAATATACGCAAGACTGTCCATACTCGCAGCCTTTCTACTCAAAGCATCGGCCACCACATTGGCCTTTCCGGGGTGATACAAAATGGTGATATCATAGTCTTTTAACAACTCCAACCATCTTCTCTGCCTCAAATTAAGATCTTTTTGTTTGAACAGATACTGAAGGCTACGATGATCAGTAAATACCTCACACGAGACACCGTAGAGGTAATGCCTCCAAATCTTCAAAGCGTGGACAATGGTTGCCAATTCTAAGTCATGAACATGATAATTCTTCTCGTGAACTTTCAACTGCTGCTATGCATATGCAATCACCTTGCCATCTTGCATTAATACTGCACCAAGCCCAATGTGAGATGCGTCACAATATACCGTATATAATCCTGAACCTGTGGATAACACCAACACTGACACCGTAGTCAAAGTAGTCTTGAGCTTCTGAAAGCTCAACTCATACTCGTCTGACCATCTAAATGGGACACCTTTCTAGATCAGTCTGGGCTTGCTATAGATGAAAACCCTTTCACGAACCGACGATAATAACCTGCTAAGCCTAGAAAACTCCGGATCTCTGTAACTGTAGTAGGTCTAGGACAATTCTGAACAACCTCAATCTTCTTAGGATCCACCTTTATGCCTTCTGCCGATATTACATGCCCAAAAAAGGCAACTGAGTCTAACCAAAACTCATATTTTGAAAATTTGGCATATAACTAATTATTTTTCAAAGTGTGAAGTACACTCTGAAGATGCTGCTCATGCTCCTCCCGACTACTGGAATAAATCAAGATATCATCAATGAATACAAATACAAAAGAATCTAAATAGGACTTGAACACCCGATTCATCAAATCCATAAATGATGTTGGGGCATTTGTCAACCTAAATGACATCACTAGGAATTCGTAATGCCCATACCGAGTCCGAAAAGCTGTTTTAAGGACATCAGATACCCTAATCTTCAACTGATGGTAACCAGACCTCAAATAGATCTTTGAAAATACCTTGGCACCCTGAAGCTGATCAAATAAGTCATCAATTCTTGGCAGCAGATATTTGTTCTTGATAGTGGACTTATTCAACTGCCGATAATCTTTACACACCGCATAGAGCCATCTTTCTTCTATACAAATTATACTGGTGCACCCCAGGGTGAGACACTAGGTCTAATGAATCCCTGATCAAGCAAGTCTTATAACTGCTCCTTCAATTCTTTCAAATCCGGTGGGGCCATACGGTACGGTGGAATAGAAATGGGCTGAGTACCCGGAGCCAAATCGATACAAAAGTCAATATCTCTGTCGGGTGGCATCCCCGACAAATCTGCAGGAAATACTTGTGGAAATTCACGAACAACTGGGACTGAATCCACAGAAGGAACATTCGCTCTAGAATCGCGGATATAAGCCAAATAGGCTAGACATCCCTTCTCGACCATACTATGAGCCTTCATATAGGAAATAACCCTACTGGTAGCATGACCATGAGTTCTTTTCCACTCTAATCGAGGTAACCCCAGCATGGCTAAGGTCACCGTCTTGGCATGACAATCCAATATATCATGATAAGGTGACAACCAATCCATACCCAGTACGACGTTAAAATCTACCATGTCGAGAAGTAGAAGATCCACACTAGTCTCAAGACTCCCAATAGTAACCACGCATGAACGATAGACATAACCTACAGTGATAGAATCCCCCACCGGTGTGGACACGTGCAGAGAAGCACTTAAAGAATCAAGAGGCACAACCAAATATGAAGCAAAGTTGGAGGACACATAGGAATAAGTAGATCCTGGATCAAATAGAACTGAAGCATCTCTATGGCAAGCTAGAACAATATCTGTAATCATGGTATCGGACGATTCGGCCTCAGGCCTAGCTAGAAAAGCATAAAATCGGGGCTAGGCCCCACCACTCTGAACTGTGTCCCTAGGACGGCCTCTAACTGGCTGGCCTCCACCTCTAACGGTCTCACCTCCACCTCTAATGGTCTGACCTCTAGCTCTAGTGGTCTGAACTCCACCTCTAGTAGCCTGACCCCTACCTCTAGCTGGCTGAGCAGGCGGTAAAGCAATCGGTGTCGGTATGATGGCACGAGAATCCTGCCGACATTTTTTACTCGCCAATTTAGGGCAATACCTCCTGATATGACCAATGTTCCCAGACTCATAACATCCATCCTGATGTCGTGGCTACTAAAGCTGAAGCTGACCCAAATGGGCCGGATAACTACTGTAGTAACTCTGGAGTGGTGGTGCACTGATAGGAGCTGAATGTGCACTAAATCCTGGCTACCCAGAGTAAAGCATAATAGGACCATGACTCCCCGAAGCACCAGGAGATGCATGAAGTGCTGAATGAAATGGTCTGGGAGGATGACCCCTACCAAAATTACCCCTGCCTCCAGACGAGGCACCACCAAACTGACGAGGCCTCTTATCATACTTCTGTCCTCTCTCCTGTGAAAGAACCATCTCGATCCTCCTCGCGACATTAGCAGCCGCCTGAAAAGAAATCTCACTTCCGGTCTCCTTGGCCATCTGAAGCCTGATAGGGTGAGTGAGTCCCTCAATAAACCTCCCCACTCTCTCTCCCTCAGTAGGTAGTAAAAGGAGAGCATGACAGGCCAAATCCACAAAGCGGGACTCATACTGTGTAACAGTCATACTGCCCTGCTGTAGATGCTCAAATTACTTTCGGTAATCCTCCCTCAGTGTGATAGGAAGGAACTTCTCCAGAATAGCTGAGAGAACTGCTCCTAGGTAAGTGCAGGCGATCCAACTGGTCTAGTCAATGTATAATCCCTCCACTACCTCCTGGCGGAACCTTTCATCTGAAATACAGCAAAATCAACCCCATTGGTATCAACTATACCCATGTTCCGCAGCACCTCATTGAAGCGTTCTAGGTACTCCTGTGGGTCCTCAGAACGTGTACCACTGAAGTGAACTGGAAAGAGCTTGGTGAACTTATCCAGTCTCAATAAGGCATCAAAAGACATGGCGGCCTATCACCGGTATGTGCCGCAACAAATGGCTGAACTACCCCAACTGGCGGGGCTGCTTGAGCTTGATTCTGGGGAGCTATCTGCTCCGGAGTAGGAGTAGTGGGAGTTTGTGCTCCTCCCCCAGCCTGTGAGATGGCTGGCACCACTGGAAATGTACCATTCTGGGCCACGCCCTCCATAAGACTCACCAACCAAACTAAAGCGTCCTGAAGCACTGGAGTGGCTATGAATCCTTATGGGACCTGAACTGGTCCAACTGGTACATTTTGAACTGGAACTTTCTAATGAAGATCCACCTAAGGTTCTACAACAGGTGCAGCTGCTTGAGCTCTGGACTGAGCTCTACCTTTACCTCTGCCTCGTGCTCTAGCACGACCTCGTCCACGACCTCTACCCCTAGCCATAGTTTCCATCGAGGGCTCTGGTCCCTGTCCATCGGTAGAGGTATTACGTGTTCTCACCATGTGCGAGAGAATAAGAGTTGAATGGTTCAATCATCGATGATAGAATTAATTTGCATGACAAAATCATAAAGAAGTGATATTGTTCCTAAACTTCATAGCCTCTGAGAGATAAGTACAGACGTCTCCGTACCAATCCTTCAGACTCTACTAAGCTTGCTCGTGACTCGTGAGACCTATGTAACCTAGTGTTCTGATACCAACTGTCACGACCCAAAATTCCCACCTTCGGACCGTGATGGCGCCTAACATTTCACTTGCTAGGCAAGCCAACGTTAGAATAATATTATCTATTTTAAAACAATTTTAAAATTTATTAATAACAAAGAAACAAATGCAGAAGCAAAGTCTGAAATGCAGTGAATAATTCATAACAATAACGGTGTCTAAATACCATCCCAGAATTGGTGTCACAAGGGCACGAGCTTCTAGAATAATACAAATAAAGGTCTGAATAAGATAAAGCTGTCTGAAAGCAAATACACAGCTAAAATATAATAGACGGAGACTTCAGAACTGCGAACGTCGTGCAGTTATACCTCAAGTCTCCTCTGAGTAGCTGGAATCCGAGCAAGTCTATGGTACGCCGCTGAGACCAACTCCGAAATCTGCACAAGAAGTGCAGAGTGTAGTATCAGTACAACCGACCCCATGTACTGGTAAGTGCTGAGCCTAACCTCGACGAAGTAGTGACGAGGCTAAGGCGGTTCACTTACATTAACTTGTACGCAATATTAGTAACAACACCAAATAATAGAATAAATCAGGTACTCCTTTATAATACTTGAAGCCAACTCAACTGTCATAATCCATTATTATTTCCATCAATTCTGTTGCAACGTGCAACCCTCTCTCACAATATATTCACATTCAATTCTGTTATAGCGTGCAACCCGCTCTCCCAATATATTCCTTTTTAATCAAGTCAGTTGCGGCGTGCAACCCGATCATATATATATATATATATATATATATATATATATATATATAAGTCTGTTGCGGCGTGCAACCCTACCAATTCTTATAGAAAAAATTTCTCCAATAGATGCAACAATTAATATAAAATTATAAGACCACAAGCATAAACAGTTATGAATTGACTATAAAACAAATAATGATAAATAGCAAATTATTATGAAAATTAGGGAGAAAATAGGCAGTTTAATATTTAATATGATAAATGTCAAGTAGCAATTAATACACATAAATCAAATAAACATGCAACAATTATTGCAGGAATTCAAGATTTAATATTTGACAAAGAATAGGAGAGAAACAATTATTATAATAATTAATTCATGATTTAAAATGATTTATAATTTTTTTTCCAAGTAATTATACAAACAATTAATTTGACGATGTATAGATACTCGTCACCTCGCCTATACGCCATTCACATGTATTTCACATAACAAATAATTTAAGGGTTCTATTCCCTCAAGTCAAGGTTAACCACGACACTTACCTCGCTTTGCAAATTCCAATAAATTATTCGATCACAACTTTTACTTTTAAATTTGTCTCCAAAAGCTTCAAATCAATTTACAAACAATTCGATATACTCAATACAAATCATAGGAATTAATTTCATATGAATTTACTAATTTTTCAGATAAAAATCCAAAATTCACTTTAAAAATTGACAATGGGGCCCACGTCTCAAATCTCGAAAAAGCTTATGAAATCCGAACGCCATTCCGAGACGAGTCCAACCATATAAAAATTATCAAATTCCGATATCGGATTGACCTTCAAATCTTCGTTTTATATTTTTGGAAGATTTTGTAAAAATCTGATTTTTCTTCCATAAATTCATAGATGCATGATGTAAATGAGTATGGAATCATGAAATATAATCAATATAGGATAAGGAATACTTAGCTCAATTTTTTCCAGTGAAAATCGCCCAAAAATCGCCTAAACCGAGCTCCCTAAACTCAAAAAAGAGAAATGGCTAAACTCTCCGTTTTATGGGGTTTCTAACGTTTTCGAGCGCCACAGGTAGCGTGGGGCACTGCCTGAGGCGCACTTTCCAGAACACCAATAAGTCTCAGCGCCAGGACTAGCGCCTCACGCTACCCTGGGCGCTGGCGGCTACGAAAAATCTTTCCCGACACGAAAATGAGCATAACTCTCTCATACGATGTCCGAATTCGATGATTCTTTTTGCTATGGCTCCAAAATTTTAATATGGATCTAATACTTCCATCAAAACTGAATTCAGAATTTATTTGCTTAATGGGATACCACTTATTCTTGAAGAAACGACGTCGAATGTTCTTGAAATGTCAAAATTAAATTCCGTTAACCACCCGAAATCCACCCGAGCGCCCCGGGACCTCAACCAATTATACCAAGAAGTTCTAAAATATCATATGAACTTAGTCGAGACCTCCAATAACATCAAATAATATCAAGATTACAATTCACACCTTGATTCAGACTTAAGAGTTTCAAACTTTTCAATTTGCAAATCTCGTGCCAAAATATATTAAATGAATCCGGAATGACTTCAAATTTGGCACACAAGTAATAAATGACATAACAGAGCTATTCAAATTTTCAGAATCAGATTCTGGCTCCGATATCACAAAGTCAACCCCGTGATCAAACTTGAAAATCTTTAGCCTTTAAATTACTAGTTTTCGTTAAATGGTCATAACTTGAGATATGCACCTCCAAATTAAATTTCGGGTATACGCCCAAGTCCCAAATCACGATACGGAGCTATCAGAACTATCAAAATATTGATCCGAGTCCGTTTACTCAAAATGTTGACCAAAGTCAACTTAGTTGAGTTTTAAGGCTCTATTTCACATTTTAATCCATATTTCTCATAAAAACTTTTCGAAAAATTGTACGGATTGCGCATGCAATTCAAGGAATGATAACTAGTACTTTTCGAGGTCTTAGAACACAGAATTAATAATTAACTTTAAAGATGATATTTTGGGTCATCACAGAAAGTTAACTTTAGTTACAAACGTAAAGAATTTTGTTATGTCGATGCGCAAAATATTTTTATTATATTTCTAAATCCTTGTGGAAGTTAATGTATTTTCTAAACCTAAAAGGAGTTAAAACTGCTCGAAAATTTGACCTAAAATATTTAGGCATTTGTGTTTTATTCAAATTGAAAGTGTGTTCTACCTATTGAAATTCCAAAGTCGCGCCAATAATTACTCATGGAAAAGACCACTTTGAAGAATCTCTTTTCCTCTATGGAAAATAAAGAATCCCAAACGTTAAAGGAATTGAAGTGCTAAAAAACATTTGACTAAAATATTTGGAAAGAATTAACCGTTTACTTTTTAGTATATTTCTTTCAAAAATATCTTACATTACATGATTCAAATAAGAAAAGATTTAATACACAAAAAATTAGTTAAATTTGAAGTCCTAAATATTAGAAAATAAACTAGTTTTAGGGTACGCGCTTTGCACGTGTATTCATAAATATAAAGCTTAAAAAAATATATAAATACTATTAAACTATGTATCATTTCAAAAGTATTTTTAAAATTTAATATTGAGTCTAAAGTATAATAATTGTGAATGTTGAACTATTTTATATCTAATTATTGTAATTATTAGAATGTCTATTTATTTTTTTGGTACATAAATTTTATAGAAGTTGTGTTTATGTAAAGGATATATATATATATATATATATATATATATATATATATATATATATATATATATATATATACACACACTCAAACAATCAAACATAATTTTTTTTTTATATCTTTACTAAGTTAACTAAATTATATAAAACTAATTGGTTTTAATTTTACAACCAGTTAAAAAGTTATAAGTAAGAATAAGGAAAATCGGACTTTAGTTATTGTTTCTTACTTAGTCTTTCTCTGAGAGTTTATATTGGTAGTTTGAATACAATAAACAAATGAGTAAAAACATCAAAAAATTTAAACCTGATTCACCGAAATTATCTACTATAAATTTCCTCCAAAGACCTACAGTTTTAACTATATAACAAGTGAAATTCAAGCTTTATCTAAAGTATCAAATAAAAACAATTCATATCATTCATTCGAGTCAGAGTATTCAACTTTTAAGTTATTCACACACATGCAAAGATTAGAAAAAACAATGAAGTTAAGTAAAAGCACGAGAATATATGTCACGACCCGAAATTTCCACCTTCGGAACAGTGATGGAGCCTAAAATTTCACTTGCTAGGCAAGCCGACGTTAAAATAATATTAACTATTTTAAAATAATTTTAAATTAATTAATAACAAAGAAGCCAATGCGGAAGTAAAGTCTGAAATGTAGAGATTAATCCATAAAAAAATAGCGATGTTTAAATACTATCCCAAAATTGGTGTCTCAAGTGCACGAGCTTCTAAAATAATACAAATAAATGGTCTGAATAAAATAAAGTTGTCTGAAAACAAACACACAGCTAAAGTAAAGTAGACGGGACCAACTCCGAAATCTATGGTACGCCGCTGGGACCAACTCCGAAATCTGCACAAGAAGTGCAGAGTGTAGTATCAGTACAACCGAGCCCATATACTCGTAAGTGCCGAGCCTAACCTCGACGAAGTAGTGACAAGGCTAAGGCAGGTCACTTACATTAACCTGTACGCAATAATAATAATAACCATAATAATAGAATTAAATCAGATAACTCATTTTTAATAGTTGAAGCCAACTCAGCAGTCATAGCCAAATATTATTTCAACCAATTTCCGTTGTAACGTGCAACCCGCTCCCACAATATATTCATTTTTAACCCTCCAATATATTTATTTTAATCAAGTATATATATATAGAATTTTATTAAGTATGTTACGGCGTGCAATCCGATTCCCCCAATATGGACTTTTTAATAAGTCTGTTGCGGCGTGCAATCCGATCTCCCAATATAGATTTTTTAATAAGTCTGTTGTGGCGTGCAATTCGATCTCCCAATATAGACTTTTTAATAAGTCTGTTGTGGCGTACAATCCGATCCCCCAATACACACACACACTTTTATTTCCGCTGCGGCATGCAACCCGTTCCCCCAATATATTTCAATAACTCGTAAATATAATAAATATTACTCCAATAAATACCACGTCCAATGAGAAACTATTAAACATCAAGGCATGCAATAATTATACTTTATTTATGAATAAACAATGGCAATTAGCAATTAATTGTAAAAATCATGGAGAAAATAGGCAGTTTAATATTTAGTATGCTAAAAGTCAAGTAACAATTAAGACACATAAATCAAATAGCATGTAACAATTATTGCAGGAATTCCAGAATTAATATTTGACAAAGAATAGGAGAGAAACGATTATTATAATAATTAATTCGTGTCTTAGAACAATTTATGATTTTCAAATACTTATGCAAACAATTAATTTAACGACGTATAGACACTCGTCACCTCGCCAATACGTCGTTCACATGCCTTTCACATAACAATTAATTTAAGGGTTCTATTCCCTCAAGTCAAGGTTAACCACAACACTTACCTCGCTTTGCAATTTCAATTAATTACTCGACCATAACTTTTTTTTTTGAATTTGTCTCCAAAAGTGTCAAATCTATTCACAAATAATTCGATATACTCATTACGAATCACACGAATTAATTCCATATAAATTTACTAATTTTATGGATAAAATTCAAAATTCACTTTACAAATTGACAGTGGGGCGAAATCCGAACACTCATTCCGAGACGAGTCCAACCATACAAAAATGATCAAATTCTAATGTCAAATGGACCTTCAAATCTTAAATTTTCGTTTTTGAAAGATTTTATAAAAATCCAATTTTGCTCCCAAAATTGCACGGATTCATGATATAAATGAGTATGGAATCATGAAATATAATCAATATAGGATAAAGAACACTTACCCCAATATTTGTTTCGTGAAAATCGCCCAAGAATCGCCTTACCCGAGCTCAAAAATTGAAAATGGTTGAAAATAGGTCGAAATCCCATTTCCAGAACTTAAGTTCTGTTTTTCAGATTTTTATTCATCGAGATCGCGGAAATTCGTTCGCGATCACGTAGAACAACTTCTGCCAGGTCCATTTTACTCTTCGCGATCGCGGATAATTATTTGCGATCGCGAAGCACATTTTGGCTGCCCATTTTATTAGCTCTACGCGATCGTGTAAATGGCCATGCGATCGCATAGAACATTTTCTCAACCTTACGCGATCGCATACAAGCTTATGCGATCGCGTAGCACAAATTCAGTGCTTCAGCTTCTGCCTCATTCCTTCTACGCGATCGCAGCTTGGTCCTCGCGTTCGCAGTGCACTGGAAGATAACCTTCCGCGTTCGCGTGCCTATATTCGTGAACGCGAAGGGTAAAACTCATGGCTCACAATTTCCTCTTTGCGATTGCAGGAATATCTTCGCGATCGCAAAGCACAATGCACCAGATGACAGCAGAAGCTCAAAAACTAGATTTTTTAAGTTCAAAATCATCCCGTAGCCTATCCGAAACTCACCCGAGCCCTCGGGGCTCCAAATCAAAGATGCACACAAGTCCTAAAACATCATACAGACTTGCTCGCGTGATCAAATCGCCAAAATAACACCTAAAACTACGAATTGAACCCCAAATCGAATGAAATTTTCAAAAAAAATTTAAAACTTATATTTTCACAACCGGACATCTGAATCATGTCAAATCAACTCTGTTTCTCACCAAATTCGGCAGACAAGTCATAAATATTATAGTGGACCTATACCGGGCTCCGGAACCAAAATACGAACCCGATGTCAATAAATCCAACACCAGTAAATTCTTATAAATCATTAAGCTTTCAAACTTTTAATTTTTCATCAAAATTCCATATCTCGGGCTAGGGATCTCGGAATTCGATTCTGTACATAAGCCCAAGTCCCAAATCGTGATACAGACCTACCGGAACTGTCAGAACACCGATCCGAGTCCGTTTGCTCTAAATGTTGACCAAAGTCAACTCACTTGAGTTTTAAAGCTCTATTTAACATTTTAATCCATTTTTCACACAAAAAATTTTCGAAAAATTATACGGACTGCGTACGCAAGTCGAGGAATGATAAATAGTACTTTTCGAGGTCTTATAGCATAGAATTAATTATTAAATTTAAAAATGACCTTTTGGGTCATCACATTCTCCACCTCTAAAACAAAGATTCGTCATCGAACGGAGTTAAACAAACACCTGAGCTGGTGAAAAGGTGTGGATATTTACTCCGCATATCCTATTAGGACTCCCAGGTAGATTCTTCTACCGGCTGACCTCTCCATTGCACTCGAACTGAAGGGTAACTCTTAGACCTCAACTGTCGGACCTGCCGGGCTAGAATAGCTACCGGCTCCTCCTCATAAGTCAAATCCTTATCCAATTGGACTGAGCTGAAATCTAATACATGGGACGGATCACCATGATATTTCCGAAGCATAGATACATGGAACACTGGATGAACCGCTGGTAAACTAGGTGGTAATGCAATCCTGTAGGCTAATTCACCCACCCTTTCAAGAATTTCAAAGGGTCCAATATACCTAGGGCTCAACTTGCCCTTCTTTACGAACCTCATTACACCTTTCATAGGTGAAACTTGGAGCAATATTCTTTCTCCGACCATAAATGCAATATCACGAACTTTACGATCGGCATAACTCTTTTGCCTAGACTGAGCTGTGCGAAGTCGATCCTGAATAACCTTGACCTTATCCAAGTCATCATGTATCAAATCGGTACCCAACAACCGAGCTTCTCCCGGTTCAAACCAGCCAATTGGCGAAGGGCATCGCCTTCCGTATAATGCCTCATATGGAGCCATCTGAATGCTTGACTGGTAGCTATTATTATAAGTAAACTCCGCAAGTGGCAAGAACTGATCCCAAGAACTTCCAAAGTCTATAACACAAGCGTGAAGCATATCTTCCAATATTTGAATAGTGCGCTCTGACTGCCCGTCTATCTGTGGATGAAATGCTTTACTCAACTCAACCCGCATGCCTAATTCACGTTGTACAGCCCTCCAGAAGTGTGAGGTAAATTGTGTACCTCGATCTGAAATAATAGACACGGGCACACCGTGTAGGCGGACAATCTCACAAATGTAAATTTCAGCTAACCGCTCTGAAGAATAGGTAACTGCCACCGGAATAAAATGTGCTAACTTGGTCAACCTATCCACAATGACCCAAACTGCGTCAAATTTTCTCTGAGTCCGTGGGAGCCCAACAACAAAATCCATCGTGATACGCTCCCACTTCCACTCAGGAATTTCTAACTTCTGAAGTAAGCCACCAAGTCTTTGATGCTCGTACTTGACTTATTAACAATTTAGACACCGAGCTACATATGCAACTATATCCTTCTTCATTCTCCTCCACCAGTAATGTTGCCGTAAATCTTGATACATTTTGGCGGCACCTGGATGAATAGAATACCTGGAACTATGGGCCTCTTCCAGAATTAATTCACGAAGTCCATCCACATTAGGCACACAAATACGACCCTGCATTCGCAGAACTCCATCTTCCCCCACAACAAACTGTTTGGCATCACTGTGTCGCACCGTGTCCTTAAGGATAAGTAAATGAGGATCATCATACTATCGTCCTCTGATGCGCTCATATAAAGAAGACCGAGCGACTGTGCAAGCTAAAACTCGACTGGGCTCTGAAACATCTAACCTCACGAACTGATTAGCCAAAGTCTGGACATCTATAACCAACAGTCTCTCACTAACCGGAATATAAGCAAGGCTGCCCATACTCACAGCCTTTCTACTCAAAGCATCGGCCACCACATTAGCCTTTCCAGGGTGATACAAAATTCTGATATCATAGCCTTTTAACAATTCTAACCATCTTCTCTGCCTCAAATTAAGATCTTTTAGTTTGAACAGATACTGAAGGCTACGATGATCAATAAATACCTCACACGAGACACCGTAGAGGTAATGCCTCCAAATCTTCAGCGCATGAACAATGGCTGCCAATTCTAAGTCATGAACAAGATAATTCTTCTTGTGAACTTTCAATTGTCGTGATGCGTATGCAATCACCCTGACATCTTGCATTAATACTGCACCAAGCCAATGTGAGATGCATCACAATATACTGTATAAGATCCTGAACTTGTGGGTAATACCAATACTGGCGTCGTAGTCAAAGAAGTCTTGAGCTTTTGAAAGCTCAACTCACACTCGCCTGACCATCTGAGTGAGACACCTTTTTGGTTCAGTCTGATCAATGGGCTTGCTATAGATGAAAACCCTTCCACGAACCGACGATAGTAACCTGCTAAACCCAAGAAACTCCGGATCTCTGTAACTGAAGTAGGTCTAGGACAATTCTGAACAGTCTCTATCTTCTTAGGATTCACCTTTATGCCTTCTGCCGATACTACATGCTCCAAAAAGGCAACTAAGTCTAACCAAAACTCACATTTTGAAAATTTGGCATATAACTGATTATTCTTCAAAGTATAAAGCACACTCCGAAGAAGCTGCTCATGCTCCTCTCGACTGCTGGAGTAAATTAAGATATCATCAATGAATACAACCACAAAAGAATCCAAATAGGGCTTGAACACCTGATTCATCAAATCCATAAATGTTGCTAGGGCATTTGTCAACCCAAATGACATCACTAGGAATTTGTAATGCCCATACCGAGTTCGAAAAGCTGTCTTAGGGACATCGGATGCCCTAATCTTAAACTGATGGTAACTAAACCTCAAATCGATCTTCGAAAATACATTGGCACCCTGAAGCTGATCAAATAAGTCATCAATTCTTGGTAGAGGATATTTGTTTTTGATAGTGGACTTGTTCAACTGCCGATAATCTATACATAATCGCATTGAACTATCTTTCTTCTTTACAAATAATACTGGTGCACCCCAGGGCGAGACACACTGGGTCTAATGAATCCCTGATCAAGTAAGTCTTGTAACTGCTCCTTCAATTCTTTCAACTCTGGCAGGTCCATACGGTATGGTGGGATAGAAATGGGCTGAGTGCCCAGAGCCAAATCAATACAGAAGTCAATATCTCTGTCGGGTGGCATCCCCGGCAAATCTACAGGAAATACTTCTGGAAATTCATGAACAACTGGTACCGAGTCCATAGAAGGAACGTCCGCACTGGGATCGCGAATATAAGACAAATAGGCTAGACACCCTTTTTCGACCATACGCCGAGCTTTCATATAAGAAATAACCCTGCTGATAGAATGGTCAGGAGTTCCTTTCCACTCTAACCGAGGTAACCCCAGCATGGGTTGGGTCACTGTCTTGGCATGATAATCTAATATAGCATGATAGGGTGACAGCCAATCCATACCCAAGATGACATCAAAATCTACCATATTCAGAAGTAAAAGATCCACACTAGTCTCAAGACTACCAATAGTAACCACACACGAATGATAGACATGATCTACTACAACAGAGTCTCCCACCGGTGTGGACACGTGCAGAGAAGCACTTAAAGAATCAAGAGGCACAACCAAATATGAAGCAAAGTAGGAGGACACATTGGAATAAGTAGATTATGGATCAAATAGAACTGAAGCATCTCTATGGAAAACTGGAATAATACCTATGATCACAACATCGGATGACTCAGCCTCGGGCCTAGCTGGAAAAGCATAAAATCGGGGTTGAGCTCCACCACTCTGAACTACGTCCCTGGGACGGCCTCTAACTGGCTGGCCGCCACCTCTAACGGTCTGACCTCCACCTCTAATGGCCTGACCTCTACCTCTAGCTGCCTGAACCCTACCTCTAGCTGGCTGAGCAGGTGGTGAAGCAACTGGTGCCAGTATGATGGCACGAGAATCCTGCCGAGATCTGTTACTCGCCAACCTAGGGCAATACCTCCCGATGTGGCTAATGTTCCCACACTCATAACACCCATCCTGATGTCCTGGCTGCTGAAGCTAAAGCTGACCCGAATGGGCCGGATAACCGCTGTAGTGACTCTGGAGTGATAGTGCACTGATAGGAGCTGAATGTGCACTAAATGTTGGCTGCCCAGAGTAAGGCATAATAGAACTGTGACTCCCTGAAGCACCGAGATATGCCTGAAGTGCTGAATGAAATGGTTTGGGAGGATGGCCTTTACCAAAATTACACCTGCCTCCAGACGAGGTGCCACTGAAACCAATAAACTGACGAGGCCTCTAATCAGACCTCTGCCCTCTCTCCTGTTCAAGAACCATCTCAATCCTCCTCGTGACATTAGCAGCTGCCTGAAAAGAAATCTCACTTCTGGTCTCCTTGGCCATATGAAGCCCGATAGGGTGAGTGAGTCCCTCAACAAATCTTCTCACTCTCTATCCCTCAGTAGGTAATAAAAGGAGAGCATGATCGGCTAAATCCACAAAATGGGACTCATACTGAGTAACAGTCATACTGCCCTGCTGTAAACACTCAAATTGCTTGCGGTAATCCTCTCTCAGTGTGATAGGAGGGAATTTCTCCAGAAATAGCTGAGAGAACTGCTCCCAGGTAAGTGCAGGCGATCTAACTGGTTTAGTCAATGTATAATCTCTCCACCACCTCTTGGCGGAACCCGTCATCTGAAATACAGCAAAATCGGCCCCATTGGTCTCAACTATACCCATGTTCCGCAGCACCTCATGGCATTAGTCAAGATAATTATGTGGGTCCTCAGAAGGTGTACCACTGAAGTGAATTGGAAAGAGCTTGGTAAACTTATCCAGCCTCAATAAGGCCTCAAAAGACATGGCGGGCCTATCACCGGTTTGTGCCGTAATAACTGGCTGAACTACCCCAACTGGCGGGGCTGCTGGAGCCTGATACTGGGGAGCCATCTGCTCCATTGCGGGAGTAGCGGGAGTTGTGCTTCTCCCCCAGCCTGTGAGACGGCTGGTGCCACTGAAAATGTACGATTCTGGGCCACGCCCTCCATAAGACTCACCAAACGGACTAGAGCGTCCTGAAGCACTGGAGTAACTATGAATCCTTCCAGGACCTGAACTGGTCCAACTGGTACATTCTGAACTGGAACCTCCTCCTGAAGATCCATCTGAGGTTCTACAACGGGTGCAACTGCTCGAGCTCTGGACTGAGCTCTACCTCTACCTCGGCCTCTAGCACGACCTCGACCTCGACCTCTACCCCTGGCCATAGTTTCCACCAGGGGCTCTAGTCCCTGCCCATCAGTATATGTATTACGTGTTCTCACCATCTGCGAGAGAATAAGAGTGGAATGGTTCAATCATCGATGATAGAATAAATTCGCACGATAGAATAAGAAAGAAGTGATATTGTTCCTAAACTTCATAGCCTCTGAGAGATAAGTACAGACGTCTCCGTACCGATCCTTCAGACTCTACTAAGCTTGCTCATGACTCGTGAGACCTATGTAACTTAGTGCTCTGATAGCAACTGTCACGACCCGAAATTCCCACCTTCGGGACCGTGATGGCGCCTAACATTTCACTTGCTAGGCAAACCAGTGTTAGAATAATATTAACCATTTTTAAACAATTTTAAATTAATTAATAACAAAGAAGCCAATGCGGAAGTAAAGTCTGAAATATAGTGATTAATCCATAAAAAATAGCGATGTTTAAATATCATCCCAGAATTGGTGTCACAAGTTCACGAGCTTCTACAAATAAAGAGTCTGAATAAAATAAAGCTGTCTGAAAACAAACACACAGCTAAAGTAAAGTAGACGGGGACTTTAGAACTGCGGACGCTGTGCAGTTATACCTCAAGTCTCCTCTGAATAGCTGAAATCCGAGCAAGTCTATGGTATGCCGCTGGGACCAACTCCAAAATCTGCACAAGAAGTGCAAAGTGTAGTATCAGTACAACCGACCCCATGTACTGGTAAGTGCCGAGCCTAACCTCGACGAAGTAGTGACGAGGCTAAGGCAGGTCACTTATATTAACCTGTACGCAATAATAATAATAACCACAATAATAGAATTAAATCAGATAACTCATTTTTAATAGTTGAAGCCAACTCAGCAGTCATAGCCAAATATTATTTCAACCAATTTCCGTTGTAACGTGCAACCCGCTCCCACAATATATTCATTTTTAACCCTCCAATATATTTATTTTAATCAAGTATATATATATAGAATTTTATTAAGTATGTTACGGCGTGCAATCCGATTCCCCCAATATGGACTTTTTAATAAGTCTGTTGCGGCGTGCAATCCGATCTCCCAATATAGATTTTTTAATAAGTCTGTTGTGGCGTGCAATTCGATCTCCCAATATAGACTTTTTAATAAGTCTGTTGTGGCGTACAATCCGATCCCCCAATATATACTTTTTAATAAGTCTGTTGCAGTGTGCAATCCGATCCCCCAACATATATATATTTACTTTCGTTTCCGTTGCGACGTGCAACTCGTTCCCCCAATATATTTCAACAACCCATAAATATAATAAAAATTACTCCAATAAATATCACGTCCAATGGAAAACTATTAAACATCAAAGCATACAATAATTATAATTTATTTATGAACAAACAATAGCAATTAGCAATTAATTGTGAAAATTATGGAGAAAATAGGCAGTTAAATATTTAATATGCTAAAAGTCAAATAACAATTAAGACACATAAATCAAATAGTATGTAACAATTATTGCAAGAATTCCAAAATTAATATTTGACAATGAATAGGAGAGAAACGATTATTATAACAATTAATTCATGTCTTAGAACAATTTATGATTTTCAAATAATTATGCAAATAATTAATTTGACAACATATAGACACTCGTCACCTCGCCTATACGTCATTCACATGCCTTTCACATAACAAATAATTTAAGGGTTCTATTCTCTCAAGTCAAGGTTAACCACGACACTTACCTCGCTTTGCAATTTCAATCAATTACTCGACCACAATTTTTCCTTTTGAATTTGGCTCCAAAAGTGTCAAATCTATTCACAAATAATTCGATATACTCATTACGAATCATAGGAATTAATTCCATATGAATTTACTAATTTTTCGGATAAAATCTGAAATTCACTTTAAAAATTGACAGTGGGGCCCATGCCTCAAATCTCGGAAAAACTTACGAAATTCGAACACCCATTCGGAGACGAGTCCAACCATACAAAAATTATCAAATTCCGATGTCAAATGAACCTTCAAATCTTAAATTTTTATTTTTGGATGATTTTATAAAAATCCATTTTTTCTCCCAAAATTGCACGGATTCATGCTATAAATGAGTATGGAATCATGAAATATAATCAATATAGGATAAGGATCACTTACCCCAATATTTTTCCGTGAAAATCGCCCAAGAATCGCCTTATCCGATCTCAAAAATTGGAAATGGTTGAAAATGGGTCGAAATCCCATTTCTAGAACTTAAGTTCTGTTTTTCAGATTTTTATTCATCGCGATCGCGGAAATTCATTCGCGATCACGTAGAACAACTTCTGTCAGGTCCATTTTACTCTTCGCGATCGCGGATAATTATTTGCGATCACGAAGCACATTTTGGCTGCCCATTTTATTAACTCTACGCGATCGCGTAAAAGGCCATACGATCACATAGAGTATTTTCTCAACCTTACGCGATCGCGTACAGGCTTATGCAATCGCGTAGCACAAATTCAATGCTTCAACTTCTGCCTCATTCCTTCTACGCAATCGCAACTTGGTCCTCGCGTTCGCAGTGCACTGGAAGATAACCTTCCACGTTCGCGTGCCTCTATCTTCTCGAACGCGAAGGGTAAAACTCACGGCTCACAATTTTCTCTTCGCGATCGCAGGAATGGCTTCGCGGTCGTGAAGCACAATGCACCAGATGACAGCAGAAGCTCAAAAACCAGATTTTCTAAGTTCAAAATCATCCCGTAGCCTATCCGAAACTCACCCGAGCCCTCGGGGCTCCAAACCAAACATGCACACAAGTCCTAAAATATCATACGAACTTGCTCGCACAATCAAATCGCCAAAATAACACCTAGAACTATGAATTGAACCCCAAATCGAATGAAATTTTTAAGAAATCTTTAAAACTTATATTTTCACAACCGGACGTCCGAATCACGTCAAATCAACTCCGTTTCTCACTAAATTCGGCAGAAAAGTCATAAATATTATAGTGGACCTATATAGGGCTCCGGAACTAAAATACGGACCTGACGTCAATAAATTCAACATCAGTAAATTCTTAAAAATTATTAAGCTTTCAAACTTTTAATTTTTCATCAAAATTCTATATCTCGGGTTAGGGACCTCGGAATTCGATTTCGGGCATACTCCTAAGTCCCAAATCGCGATATGGACCTATTGGAACTGTCAGAACACTGATCCAAGTCCGTTTGCTCAAAATGTTGACCAAAGTCAACTCAGTTGAGTTTTAAAACTCTATTTCACATTTTAATCCATTTTTCATACAAAAACTTTCCGAAAAATTATATGGATTGCGCATGCAAGTCGATGAATGATAAATAGTGCTTTTCGAGGTCTTAGAGCACATAATTAATTATTAAATTTAAAGATGACCTTTTGGGTCATCACAATACATAGTTGAAGATAGTGAGACAAACTTGAAAATTGCTCAAATCTATTCTCTCCAAAGTTGTACCCATTGCAAATTTAACAATTAACATTAGTGTTTGGAGAGATAGAAAAGTTTTTTTCTCACTCACCTCATTGACACATTTTACTCTCTCTAATGCACAATAGAAAAAGAATTAAGCTCTAATTCGTAAAAAACAATACTAACATAAAACAAACTAAGGAGAAAGGCTCATCAGAGACTTGTTAATGTTGTAGCCAATCTCTAATGGAGAAAAGTGTGACTTTTAGAACGCAAAGAATTAACAAAAATTTTGAGTCTCCTAAACCTAGAAGAATTTCAAAGTGTTCCAATCCTGAACCTTGAAGGAATTCAAAAGTGCTCAAAATAATCTAAGAAATTATTCGGTTAAAATTTAATAACAAACAAAAAGACTCCTACGACTAAAAGGAGGTCAAGGTGGTGTAAACGACTTTACAAAATAATTTGATTTTTTATGTTAATATTTCTTTTACAAATTTGTTATATGACACAATTCAAATTAGGAAGGATTTAAGACACCAAATTTAGTTAGTTTCGAAACCCTAAATATTAGGTAAATAATTAAGTGGTTATTTTTAAATATTAGAAAAATAATGAAATGACAATTTCGTCCAATATAAAACATATTTTTAAGGGTAAAAAAGGCGAACGACATTTCGCTAAGGGTATTCGTGCTTTTAATATAACTAGTCTTAGGATACGAGTTTTGCGCATGTATCCTATATCAATGGGTGTAAATATTATAAATTATATAAATATTATTAAATAATATGTTTGAATTATAAAATAAAATTTTAAAAAATATAAGCTCTTGAAAATGTCGAATATTGATCCTATTTAGTCAGCAAAAATAATTTTGATAGCTTAGTAATTTATTATTTATCCTTATTTCATTTTAACTTCGGATGAAAATAATTGTCTAAGTAATATGTATTTTAGACAGGACAACTAAAGAAATAATAAATATGACAAATAAATTATGTAGCTAAAAGGCAAATATTCATTGCTGAGTAGAATTTAGTTATAGGTTTGTGATGGATCCTATTAGCTATGAGACGAATTTCAAAGCTAATTCTTATTTCTTAAAGTCAAATTCAGTAATAAACATTGTTTTTTACCAAAAAAGTCCTTTTCATCTAGTTGACGAAAATATGCATTATGCATTACAGTAAATTAAGGTATTGCCTTGGAAACAATCTAGGTAAAATTTTAATTATTTTAAAGTCCTAAATATAAGGACTTCTTACTTAATTCAGATAAGAAAGATTTAAAAATAATAAATTTGATTTGATTCAAACACCTAAATATTAGCTAGGAGAATAATTAAATGACTATTTTGTCTAATGTGAACTCTATTTTAAAAGGGTAAAAAAGGCGAACGATATTTTGCTAAGGGCCTTCATGCTTTTACTATAGTATAGATATAAATATAGATACTAGTCTCTATGTATGTGCTTTGTACGTAAATATTTAATCAATTATTTATATGAATTTTTTAATATAGCAATTGAAGTGAAAAAACGAAGAAGCAAAATTCGTTTTAATACTTTGAAGTCAAAATGCAAATATTGGTAATTTAGTTAAGTTAGTTAGATAGTATATCTATTTATATCATAGAAATATATAGTGAGATCGTATCTTATCTAATACTTTTTTTATAGATAATATTTTGGGTGTATTTTTCCTTAGACGATTTTTGTTTTTTAACAGTTTGGAGAATGAAAGCTGAACTTCCCTTTGGTTCTCCCCGAAAACGCCCTTCCTTTTCTTAGTCCATTTTTTATTAAAAAAGAAATATTAGTTTTTCTGAAAATAGAAGGAGATCAGGTTAACTGAAAACATATAGCTTAATTATAAAAAGAAAAGAAGATGTGGTGGAATAAGGGGGTGTGTTAGAGTTCATAAGACAGAATGACATATTTTATCCGATATATTGCGATTGAATTTTACTTATATTTAATCAACAAAAATAAAGGAATGGAAAAGAAAACTAATTATTACAAACCTACTGATCCTTATATATTAACATGTGAATAATTAACATGAAAAAAATCCAGCCTAACATATAGTTTGAAGATGTACGCCAACCTTTAAAAAGATAATAAAGAACTAATAATAATTTTGGGAAGTTTGACAAATTTTGTTACTTTACTTAATTGCTATACTATATTAATAAGACATAATCAAGGATCACATTCCAGGTAAAAAGTTATATTCTGTCTCCTCATCTAGTATAAATCCTATTAACTATGGTATCTCCTCCTTATCAAAAGAAAAATTAAGAGTATTTTATCTCCTCATCTAGTAAAAAATGATTCGCGTGCAATCTTTTAGATGGACTGAACATTCTAGATATTGTGAGTTAGTTTAAATATTGCAGTTATATCCAACATTAAAGTGCTTTATTAAAGAAATATTTTATCTTTTGACCTTTCAAGTAATACAATTTCATTCTTTGTTGCAAACTCACAGACTTAGTGACATAATTAACCACATGAGGGAATAAAACAGTGAAATAGAGTTTACTCACGTAAAATATTTGTGGATACTCAACATTAACCATATGTTTAGACAATATTTATCCTGCATACTGAATTCTCTGGATGAAATTTTCTTCACAAAAATTATTAGTGATCTTCTCCAATTCATTATGGCAATATTCTTGCACTCCAAAGAACCAAGCCTGAAAACGAAGTGAAAGTACCAAAACTATTTTCTAATTACAGAATAATTAATAGTAATTCCTAAAAAAATTGTTCCAAAAGATAATACCTGAAAAATAGTGCAATGCAAGAAATTAAGAAAAATCTTGATTACAGTTGATTGTAAGGCTCTAATGTTCCATTATGAAAACAAGCAATTCCACAAGTACAATGATTGTCGTCTTTAGTTTATGGAATATCATAAGAATAATTATTTGTAAACAACAAAAAGGAAGAAAGTTAAACATATTTGTAGTATAATATAAATAGGCTACGAAGAAGAATTAGGCGGTGAGGAGATTTGACCCAAAAGCACTTTGTAGGCTCACTGAAGGTGTAGTTTAAATGGAAAAGAAATCCTGCCTTCGTTGATTTATAATTATATCCTTGAATTATATAAATATTAAAGGTCATAAAAGTCTATCAATGTTTTGGAGATATTTTTGTCGTTTAACATTTAGTATAAATTATCCGTACTTTTATAATAATATAGATAGATAGATTGAATGACTATTTCTAGATATAAAAAAATAATAATTAATTGACAATTTTATTCCGTGTGAACTATACTTTTGAAGGGTATATAAAAAAAAAAGAACGCTATTTCGATAAGAACATTCGTACTTTTAATATAGTATAGATCATGTGCAAAATACATGATAGTTAACTGTAGTTAAGCACTAATAGTAAGTGCACGTAATATATATTATCGCCATTTAGTGTACTCTCTTCATAATTAAGCTTCAATCTCTCAATTTTAACATCACAAATCCGCATCTTAGTGGGCAATTATGGTGGGTTGATTGAAAGGTAAGATTAAAATGGAGTGTGAAGAGAAACCGTTGATTTTGGAACTTTAATTGTCACCTTTATTTCAATAGTTGTAACAGTTCAAATAGCTGTTATATAAGCATTTCCGTTATTCCCCAACCGTTGCATTGTTTATCTTGAAAGGTTTAAAAAATTGGGGATTTGGCATGGCATGATAACTAGGTCCAACAATTGGCATAAAAAAGCTAACATTTTAGGATTTGGCATATAGTAGCCTAAAATTATTTTCTCTCTTCTAATGGTTCAACCATCACCCTAAAAATAAGTCCCATCAAAATTATTTTTCTTAAAAATAGCAAAAAATATTTAAAACCCTCTCTCTCTTATCTCAGAGCAACCATCATCCTAGAAATTAGGTTCCATTTTCTTGTAGCATCCGAAAAAACTCCCAAATATTTTTAAATTATTTTTCTAGTTTTTTATATGTATATCCAAATATATATAACACAATAATAATTATATTATTTGTATATCATAATGTATAACATAATAATAATGTGTATATCAAAAAAAGCATATTAAAATTTTATTTTCCTTCTTTGTATAACATATTTCAGATTGAAAACTCAAGTTCAAGACGACTCCACGTATGTATCCCCTATTGTATCCCGGGTATATCTCTCGGCCAAATACACAAACAACCTCTTAAACTTGTCACAATTTCCCACTTACACACTTTAACTAAGTTTGTACCCTATTGGCCACTCAATGTCTATATAAAATATACCAATTAAATACTTCACGAACAATCAGCAAACAAAATAAAACGCGTGATTATCAAATGCACTGACATGGCAAAGTATCAAATAAAATTATGACACGTGGCTGGCTAACATAGACTCACCCAACACAAACTCGTCTCTTTCTACATCATGTTGAACACGACGGATGAGAGTCAAAGAGAAGTGGTGATGACGATGTTGCTAGCGGCAGTCACCACGTCGAAATGGCAAAGCAGTGAAAGAAATGAACTATTTTCGGCAATAGGGCTCGTGAAGAGTTTGTTTCTGACTAGAATATTTTTCGTCAAAGAATCCGGCTAAGAGAGGATATGAGTTTATGGCTAGAAAGTCCGGTGAGGGGGCTCGACGAAAAATACAGAAAAGGAAAAAATTAGCAATCCAGCTTACAACGACAAAGATTATTAGAGGGACTATGAAAAGATTGAAACTCTGAAAAAACTAATTTAGTTAAGCCTAGATTCTTGATTTCAAAGTGACATCCAGTAGACCACTCTTTGCAGGTTCTAAATAACTATGGGGATTCAAGATCATGAAGAACAAAAAGAAATAACAGGAAGAAAAGAAAATACACAGAAAAGAACAAAGAATTAAGAAGCTAAAAAAATAAAATTCGAAGTAACAATGCCTAAAAAATGTAGAAGGAACAAAAGTAAGAAAAAGTGTAAATTATCGTTTTAAACAAATGTTTGATGTTTCTGCTGGTGTCCTATAAATGAATATTTTTGAGGAACTAAAATGGAATGAATACAATCCCAGAGTCTTAATAGTCTTTGCCAAATTTGAAGGAAATAATGATGGTCTGGGGATTAATGCTGGAATATGGTGACAGGATGGCATGGAAAGAAAAGTGGAAAGGGAAGGTGGGGGGGTGGGTAGGGATGGTGGAGGAGGTGGTAGTAGGGAGAGAGAAGCAGAAAGGAGAGAGAGAGAGAGAGAAAATTATAGAAAAAAGATCCTCTCACGCGCACTTGAATAGGTATCATACAATTTTATGCTATGTCATCAATGTGTATTTAATAGATACCTATTCAGTATAGTTTAAGTGTTTAATAGGTCAAACTCCAAGATAATGTGTCTAAATAAAAAATTGGGACAAGTTTAAGGGCTGCTTATGCATTTGTCCTATATCTCTTTGTACATCAGTGACATCACACATATATCATGTGTATTTGTGTATATCCATAAAAATTTGTGTTATATATACGATATACAATGTGATATATATGGTCGTCCATAAAAATAATTGTGTTGTATACACGATATACAAAGTGATATACACAGACGCCCTAAAAACCTATGTGTGATATACACTAATGTACACAATATACAATGTGATATACACATGTCGCAATTGGATTTTTAGGTTTGATTTTTTTACCTAAAACCAGTCTAAATCACTTCTAATCTTGCTTAAATTTTGTATATATCCTCGTTTAGGTATTTTTAACCAATTTCAATCACACCCACTCGTTAAATCCAACCAAAAAAAGAAGAGAAAAGAAAAACAAAGTTGAAATATATTTTCTCTCTCTTAGTTTTTGCTTCTGATTTTCTCTGATGTGAGATCAACCTTACCTTTTCATCCCACTAATTTTTTGCATAATTTGCAAGAATTGTTGCTAAACTATAAGAGCGAAAGAGAAGAGATAGAAGAAGAAATACAATGAGAGAAAGGGGGAGGGGGGAGCAGACGGTTTGGGGCCAATTATTTGACAGAGAAATATATAAGAGAGTAATTCCGAATGGGAAAAAGAAGGGATGGGAGAAAGAAGAGAAACAAAGCTCCAGCAGCTGTGAAGTACATATCTTCCATAAATATCATTTCAAATTATTTTTGCTCATGTTTCAGTAGTTGCGACATTTATTCTTTTCATGATATTTCCTCCCTCTGCCAGAACTATTTTATAACCACTCTAGATCATGCATTATTATAACTAAAAATATCATCAAAGTTTTGGTGCTGAAAAAGAAAGAGTAAAAGAATAATTAACCATAATTAACCAACACCAACAATAATTAACCAACGCCTACCACAACAAGGAGCATGATTTTGAATGATGATTGTGGCTCCTTAACTGTGCGGGTGCAAGGAGCATGGGGACTGCGAGGAGACTGCTGGTACTTCCTTAAAATATTTAATTCTATTTTTATCGAACTATATTTATATATTTTAATTTAGTTTATATGTTTTATTATATTCGTAAGAAAAAAAATATGGGAGGAAGATAACTCATGATGAGTTCTTCATGGAGACTCACATCCGGATGAATAAGGTACCGACAGATCCAACTAGATATGTCGAGGACCGGGCGGAGACTACATATGTAAGTTTCATAACTACTATAACTTGAAATTAGTGTTTATAATATTATATAGTTAATAATTTTCTATCTTCTAAATAAAGGGTCGCTATAAGACTAATGTGGCGGAGTACACTTAGAGCTTGCCACCAAATGAGCAAGGCGAGCAACCACCCTTTTTAGACGAAGAAGCGCAGAAGATATGGTTGGATGTTGTCAATAGTCCTAAAAAGGGGATAGCATACGGCCTTCCAGAGAGATCATTTCGGCGCTACAGGGCTGTAGTGCAAGGTATAGGGACTTCCGCTAAGAGAGAGGCGATTGATAGCTCGATTCTCTCGTCTATGGAGAAAAAAATTGCAAAGCTGACAGCAGAGCTTGAAGAGACAAAGGCTAGAGAACAAAAGAGAGACAAACAATTTGATACCCTTCAAGTTCAGCTAGAAAAGAAGGACCGACAATTTAATGTCCTTCAAGGTCAGCTGGCTAATTTTGTTACTAGTGGTGCTTTTCCCATTTTCCGGTCTCGTAGGCCTTCCCCAAATGTGTCTCCTTCTCGTCATGATCCTTCTAACCATGCCGAGGATGAAGATTCTAATAGTGTAGATGGAGATGATGTAGTACAAAACACTTATTGAATGGTGTGTATTGCTAAACAAAGTCTTAAACTTGTGAATATTTAGTTAGAATAGTTTTGAATGATGATTGTATTGTTGATATTTTTATTGTTGTTGTTGT
Source organism: Nicotiana tabacum (assembly GCF_000715075.1). Taxonomy (NCBI): domain Eukaryota; kingdom Viridiplantae; phylum Streptophyta; class Magnoliopsida; order Solanales; family Solanaceae; genus Nicotiana; species Nicotiana tabacum. The sequence goes on along the minus strand of NC_134093.1, from coordinate 48,720,611 downwards.
GAGGCGTTGGTTAATTATTGTTGTTGTTTTAATTATGGTTAAATGAAAGCAATGTAATACTGCCATTATAGGATAGTTATTGGTTGTTATTGCAAGGTCGTGTAGCTTAAAAGCAACCATATTCTGCTAGGTTTATACACAAAAAATCGACCGACTTCCGACCGATTTCGGTCGGAATTCTCATATTAAAACTCAGAGATTAATAATTTCCGACCGACTTTGGTCGGTAATTTCAATGTGCAATCTGCCAAAATTTGAAATAACCGACCGAAGTCGGTCGCAAAATAACCTTATTTATTTATTTATTTTTTAAAAATTCCGATCGATTTCGGTCGGTCTGTTAAAATTTAAAAAGAAATAAAAAATTATCAAATAATTATATTTTCGACCGAAATCGATCGCTATTTTTGATTTGTTTTCATATATTACCGACTGATTACGGTCAGTAAATTTATTTTTCCAACAAAAATTGTCAGATAAAGCGGTCAAACTTTGGTTGAATTAACCGACCGAATTTGATCGAAAATTACGATCATCTTCGGTAGCCACACCTTAGCGACCACTATGTTTTCGACGAATTAAAATCGGTCGAAAATCAACCAGTTTTTCTATATTTCTGACCAATTTCGGTCGATTTTCTTGGACGATTTTTGGCAGTTTTCTAGTAGTGAATGTTGCTTAAGATATGCGCACTTGTTCACATTGCTTGATTAGCTATGGAATTATTAGTTCAACCACATTTAACCAAACGTTGCTTCAACCACAATTAACCAACAACAACAATAATTAACCAATGCCTAGCACAACAACAACGCTAGTGACAACCACAATAACAATGCCAACCACAACAACAACAATAAAAATGTTCTATAATAAAATAATATCAACAATACAATCATCATTCAAAACCACATGTTGCTTCAGCCACAATTAACCAACAACAACAATAATTAATCAACGCCTACTACAACAACAACGCTATTTAAAATCACAACAATAACGCCAACCACATTTGTTATAATGTTCTATAACAAAATAATATCAATAATACAATCATCATTCAAAACTATTCCAACTAAATATTCACAAGTTTAAGACTTTGTTTAGCATTACACACCATTCAATAAGTATTTTGTACTACATCATCTCCATATCCACTACTAGAATCTTCATCCTCGGCATGGTTCAAAGGATCACAACGAGAAGGAGACACATTTGGGGAAGGCTCACGAGACCGGGGAATGGGGAAAGCACCACTAGCAAGAAAATTGGCCAGCTGACCTTGAAGGACATTAAATTGTTAGTCCCTCTTTTCTAGCTGAACTTGAAGGGTATCAAATTGTTTATATCTCTTTTGTTCTCTAGCCTTTGTCTCTTCAAGCTCTACTGTCAGCTTTGCGATTCTTTTCTCCATAGACGAGAGAATCGAGCTATCAATTGTGTCGCCCTTGGCGGAAGTCCCTATACCTTGCACTCCAGCCCTGTAGCGCCAAAATGATCTCTCTGGAAGGCTGTATGCTATCCCCATTTTAGGACCACTGACAACATCCAACCATATCTTCTGCGCTTCTTCGTCTGAAAGGGGTGGTTGCTCGCCTTGCTCATTCGATGGCAAGCTCTGAGTGTACTCCGCCACATTAGTCTTGTAGCGACCCTTTATTTAGAAGATAGAAAATTATTAACTATATAATATTATAAACACTAATTTCAAGTTATAGTAGTTATGAAACTTACATATGTAGTCTCCGCCTAGTCCTCGACATATCTAGTTGGATCTGTCGGTACCTTCTTCTTCCGGATGTGAGTCTCCATGAAGAACTCATCATGAGTTATCTTTCTCCCATATTTCTTTTCCTACGAATATAATAAAACATGTTAACTAAATTAAAATATATAATTATAGTTCGATAAAAAAAGAATTAAATATTTTAAGGAATTACCAGTAGTCTCCTCGCAGTCCCCATGCTCCTTGCACCCACACAGTTAAGGAGCCACCCTTATCAGATGCTCTGGCCTTCTTTCCCTGTTCACTCCTCTTCTTGAATTTCTTAGTAGTCCACTACCTCAGCAAATCCTCCTATATGTGAGGTAGAACCCATAAAGACTTCTTTCTCTTCTTCCGAGCAGAACAGAAGGTATCAGATAGTCTCTTACGTCATTTGAACTCAGAATTTACAAGAATGACACTGTTATGCCGGTCCTCCCAGGCACACTTAGTCTTCAAATGAAGTGTGTAACGTTAGATGAAATTATTGTTAGTATAATGCTTAAAAAGATAAGAATTATATTAAAATCTTAAATTGGTTAAAAATTTGCTCCACGAGCTCCGGTGGAAATTCACTCCAAGTCACATAGGGTGCATCATACAACCGGCCAAGAGCTTCAGTGATTATCTTTGTAGTCCGATGATTAGGTATGAACCTGCAACATAGCAATTACATTAAATAAACAAGAGTAGCTATTATAATTCAGCAAAAATAAAGAAGTAATAAATAAATCTTACCCATTGCCCTCAGGCCTGATGATCATCCTATGATAACGATCATACCGCACTTCCTCTGGATCCTCATCCTCAGATGAATCTGAAGCGTGCGTAGAACGGGAGGCATCTGGATCAGCGCTACTATCCCGAAGGTGAAGTCTAGAAATGCTAGGATACGAACTCGGTGGAGAGGGAGACGGGGCCACTGATGAAGATGGATGCGATCTAGACCCCTGCTGCGATCTAGACCACTGCTGCAATTTAGACCACTGCTGTGATTCGGGTAGCAGAAATCTAGATGGATGCGATCTAGCTGGTGGTGAAGCAAATGGAGCAGATGACGGGCGTATCACCGCATGGCCCTATGATTGCTGACTTGATGGCCCATGTAACTATATGCAGGATCATATGGAGGAATCGGGGTATAGCCCTATGGTGGAGAATGGTAAGAATACTGCTGGGAAGGCGAATGGTAGGTAGTCTGATAAGTAGATGGATGTGGTGGAAAAGATGTGTGCCTAGAAGATTGTTGCCGGCCATCAACAACTGAGGGATGCAAGTGTGGAGTGGAACGAAGCGAGGGTGTAGCACCATCCTCATGATCAATAGGCCTCTTATCCTTCCTAGACCTACCTCGACCCCTACCGGGCATCTGCATAAATTAAAAAAAATATTAGAATTGAGAATATAAATCTATATAAGTTGAGATGATTGAAAAAACTAACATGCTAGTCGTCTTCGAAGTATCCTTCCTTGTCCAAAAATTCTTCATCTTCACTTATTTCATTTTCATCAGCTGATTCTTCATCCTCATTTTCTATGATTTCTATTTTCTCCATATCAACTTCTTCTAATATGCGTTGAGGATGCTCCAAGTCATTTTCTAACTGATCATCCACCATTTGGTTAACATTTGAGGTATCGTTTTTGTAAGAAACATCTAGCACATTCTCAACTTTCACCCTACCAACATGCTTAGTTTTGATTAAAACCAACCAGTCAGCCTTATCCCTTCGCAATGGATATGGAGCATAATACACTTGCCTAACTTTTTCTGCAATTATAAAAGGATCATAGCGATCATACTCCCTCTTTTTATTAACCTCAATTATGTTGTACTGCGAGTGTATATTTGTACCTCTTCTAGGTATTGGGTCAAACCACTTGCATTGAAAAAGTATGATATTCTTATTTGGCCAACCTAAATATGATAATTCTAGAATCTCTTTCATCACACCATAATAATCATTTTCACCATCCTGATTGCCTTCACCACCTTTGATACACACCCCACTGTTATTGCTTTTTTTTTTTTTTATACTTGGAGCATTCCTCAGTGTGAAAATTGTAACCATTCACAAAATACTTAGACATACTTATAACCGTAAGTGCAGGTCCCCAAGATATATCTTTTAGAAATTGATTAACACCGTTGTTTGGATTATTGACCTACGTGTAGTGTTAAATAAATCAAATTGAGCAAGTATATTCACAAGTGACCGAGTATGTATATTCACATGTGAGAAAGTATGTAAGATGCACTTACACACTTTTAAACCATGCCTCAAATGTAGAACATACAACATCATGGCCAAATTGACTCACGAAGTCACTGAGCGACACACTGAAAATTTTGTTAGTTGCATCAACCAAATTAAATAGTAGTCCATGTAAATTAATCTTACGTCAACACTTACTTAAGAAAGGGTTGAATTTTTGGACAATTTAACAACACATGATTTGAAGTTGATTTATACTCCATACTACTTAGGCCCCTTTTTAATCGATCTTTAGAACCTCGGCCTGGTTGATTGAATATGGACATTGGTGGATATAATGGATCATTCTCAATCATAACATTGTGCTGATTGGGCCTATTTCTAGCACATGGCACATGACTTTCGAAGTAGTAAGAACAAAAATGGGCAGTTTCCTTTGCAAGATAGGCTTCGCATATGGATCCTTCAATCCTATTCCTCTGTTTAACAAATTGTTTAAACTTTCCGATAGTCCTGCACATTGTCATATTAGACGATAATGTTAAAGAAAATTACACGAATAAATCAAGGTTTTATCATTAACTCTTGAATGGATACATCCATCTGCATTGAACCGGCCCTCCAAGTCGCGCCTCATGTACAGGGTGAATTGGAAGGTGTTCCATTACATCAAAGAAACCACATGAAAAAATCCTTTCCAGCTTATTACTGATTGCAGGAATGTTTCGATTCATTTGAAATATATTTTCTTTCCTTAGTGTGGTAAAACACAAGTCTTTGAAGAACAAACTTATCTATGTGATGGGTTTTCAGATATTTTCAAGCAAACCACAAAATGCAATAGGGATTAAGGTTTCCATGATGATATGACAGTCATGACTTTTCATATGAGTTAGCTTTCCTTCAACCATATCGACATGTTTTTCCAGGTTCGAAGCATATCCCTCGGGCATCTTTAGGTTTGTAACCCACTCACAAATCTATCGTCTTGTTCCAAAGTGAATGTGTAGATGCCCTTGGGCTTGAACACCTTACCATTGTTCGCAGACTGCAAATGTAATTCAGGTCGCATGCAATATTCTTGTAAGTCTAGTCTAGCCTTCAGGTTATCTTTTGTCTTATTCTTATCATCCATCACTGTGTTGAACAAATTGTCAAAATAGTTCTTCTCAATATGCATGCCATCAAGATTGTGTCGTAGAAGATTATCCTTCCATTATGGCAACTCCCAAAATATGCTCTGTTTTGTCCAGTTATGAGTAACACCATATCCAAGAAATTTAGAAGGTGGTGCCTCGGTAGCTTTAGTGAAGTTCTGAACCCTCTACCAAATTTCCTCACGGGACAAAATTGGAGGTGACAAATCATGTTCAACTATATTCTTTTTGAATGCGTTCTTCATCCTTCTGAACTCATGATCAACTGGAAAGAACTGACAATGACAATCAAACCATGACTGCTTTCGGCCATGTCTTAAAGTGAACACTTTACCATTTTTCATGCAGCAAGGACATGCTAAATTTTCAGTAGTCATCCACCTAGACAACATTCCATACGCAGAAAAATTATTAATGGTCTACATTAAATTAGCACGCAAGTTGAAATTTTGCTTAGTTTGTATGTCATATGTCTCAACTCCATCATACCACAATTGTTTTAGCTTATTAATCAGAGGTTGCAAATATACATCAATCAAACTCTTTGGATTACGGGGACTAGGAATAACATAATTTTAAAAAATATATGGACTAGTCATACACATTTCAGGCGGAAGATTATACGGCATAATAAAGACTGACCAGCATGAATATGGTGTTGCAGAATTAGAAAATGGCGTGAAACCATTAGCACACAAACCCAAACGAACATTCCTCGGTTCACTAGCATAATCCGGATACGTCCTATCAAAATACTTCCAAGCTTTCCCATCTGAAGGATGACACATAACACGAGGCAGTGTTCTATTTTCACAGTGCCATCTCATATGAGGAGCAAAACTCATCGATGTGTACAACCTCTTTAATCTAGGAATAAGAGGTAAATATTGCATCGACTTCACAACAACCTTCGTCCCGCTGGAAACCTGCTTAAAATGAGGTTTTTCACAAAAGTTCCAACATTCTAAATTTGCATCACCCTTATAATACAACTTGCAACCATCTTCACAACAATCGATTCTCATAGACGGGAGTCCTAACTTAGAAATCAATCTTTTACCCTTATAGAAATCTTTAGGTATGTTGAAAGTTGGGTTAACTAGTTCACTCATAAGTCCAATGAAAGAATTCATTCCCTCTTGAGAAATATTGGTACTGATTTGATACTTAATAATGTAACCTCAACAGACAACTGAAAGTGCATACTTCCTTCCCTCAGTGGACGACTAGCGGCCTCTAATTGTTCATAAAAATATTTTGCCTCTTCGTTAGGAGGTTGTTCAACACTTTCATGGGTTTCAAAATCGAAGTACATCCCAAAAGCATTCGTAGCCATTTCATGGTATCTAGGATGTTGAACGCTATTCTTCACTCAAAATCGAAGGGCATCTTTAGGTTTGTAACCCACTCACAAATCTGTCGTCTTTGTTCCAAAGTGAATGTGTAGCTGGCCTTGGGCTAGAACACCTTACTATTATTCGCAGACTGCAAATGTAATTGAGGTCGCCTGCAATATTCTTGTAAGTCTAGTCTAGCCTTCGAGTTATCTTTTATCTTATTCTTATCATCCATCATTGTGTTGAACAAATTGTCAAAATAGTTCTTCTGAATATGCATGACATCAAGATTGTGTTTGAGAAGATTAATCTTCCAATATGGCAACTCCCAAAATATGCTCTATTTTTTCTAGTTATGAGTAACACCATATCCAGAAAATCTAGAAGGTGGGGACTCGTGTAAGGCCCCGTTAAAATTTCCTAATAATTTAAGATTTTAAAGTGCGCCAACAGTATTTGGGAATAACGTGTTTGAGTATTAAAGGAGACCCATGGGATAGAAACATATTATTTTGAAATTAAAATATATGTTTAAGGTGTGTTGGAACATACTAAGGAGTTTTGTGAATGACAAGAATTTGTATGAAACAAATTGGATACATTAAATGGAAATGATGTCTCAATTCGCACAAGATCCTAGTTCAAATGCATGCTGATACCAAACTATAACTACTTAGGAGGTGATCTACATATAATATTAAATACCTTTGAATCTAGTTTCCAACTCTTCAAACCGTTCATCATTTGGACACTCCTACAAGAAGTTAAGACCAAATTACCAAAGGCTGGCAGAATGTGATTCTTCGGCCAATTCTGCGACCGTAGAATCATTCCGCGGGTCACAGAAGTGGTCTATGGACCGCAGAATGGTTGCAGAATTGACCAATGTAGCCCAGTTCTCGGCATCCGTTTTACGGTCCATTGTGCGACCCACATACCCATTCTGCGACTGCAGACCTGAGTTCAGAGGGTTAATTTTCCTATTTGTATAACCCCACTCCATTTTGATAAATAGCCTTCGGGGCTTATTTTGGGGTGATTTTCTGAGGATTTTAGATAGAGGTAAGGGAATTTTAGAGAGAGAAAAAGGAAACCTAACATTCTAATCATCCAATCTTGCACCAATCTTCAAGAATCAAGGAAGCCAATTACAAGATATTCATCTAAGAGGTAAGGTTCCATACCCTAGTCTTTAATTCCGAGTTTGGGTAAAAGATGGGTGATAAGGAGTATGATTCTTGGGTGTAAGAGTATTATGTATACATTTATGTACAAATAAGGTTTGTGGGAAGATTGTTGAGCTCAAATGGATAAAGATTGGGTTGAGGAGTGAAGAAAATCTTGTAAAAGAATCTTGTAGTTAAATTTGCACACCTAGTGTTTGATAAAATGCTCAAATGAGTCGAGACCATGAATATCTTCCTAATTATGGTTCACTTTTGTTATGTCTCAAAATAGATTGGGATTGCTAGAATTTCTGGAATGTTGTAGTAATTTAAGGAGAGCTCAAAGCGAGGTATGTTGGCTAAACTTCTTTCCTAGAATTGAATCCCATGATGTTCTTGTAAGTCTCGAGTTATTCTTTATAAATCAACTATTCCGAATAATCTTTGTGTTGAAAGGTATATGTTCTAAATGTGTTCCGGATGCTCTTATCATATGATGTTATCCTTCGGAAATGTGTTCAAAGTATGAGTTGGGTAAAAAATGTTATGACTCCAAGTAGTGTTTCAAGTGAAGGCAATTATGCCAAATTGCGTAAGAAGTCTCAATGTGCTTAAGACTTTTTAATTGCTCATAGGTATACTAAAAGTCGTGATTAGAGATTCTTTATTGTCGATAATCTATAAAGTTTCTTGAAAGTGAAAGTAGTGAGTTGGGGACATAAAGTGTGGACACCGTGCCAAGAATGAAAGTTATACTTGTGGCCAATAGTGCCAATAAAATTAAATGATATGTGAAATATTATGAAATGATCCTTGATTCAACTATTCCAAATTGTCTCCAAAAATAGAATTATCTAAAAGCATATGTACTCAAGTCATGTCCAAATGTGATTGTTCTAACTAATGCTGTGCTTGGTAGGTATTTCCAATAGGTTTTGAGTTCTCACATATTCATAAGTCAAAATTGTGTATTGCCCTTTTTAGGGAAAGGTATTTCAAGAGTATTCTATATGATGATGTTTATGATGATAATCCTTGAAAGTAAAGAATAAAAGTGTGGAATATGATATACGGCCACAATGCCATAAATGAAGAATAATATGTAAGGCCAAGAGAGCCAATTAAATAATGATGTTGTAAGTAGTTAAAAGTACGAATAAAGTGATATATGGTGTGAAAGGTTATGAGATGAACATATTTGTACTTTTATTTACAATGTGTTATAAGCCCCTACGTTCTTGAGAGTAAAGGCTATGGTGTTCCTAAATGTTCTAAATACTCTTAATGTTCTATGATCACCCATGGCAAGTACAAGTAAGTGATAGTATGAACATGAAATGTGGTCGTTGCCTAAATGAGAATTATGAGGTGTTGTATGTCCCAATGGTTTCAATATAGTTGTATGCTTCTGAAATAATGTATATAAATTACTGCGATTATTAGGTCCCCAAGAGTCATGAACCTAGATAATGACCACAAGATGTCAAGGGAGTGTATAACGAGATGGAAGGGAGATGTCCTATGCTAAATGATGATGAACCTTAAGAAAAGAAATTGGGCTCATGTGCCATTGAAATCGACTTATTGATTTACAATGCATGTGCTAATGTAATGAGTTATGTTTCTCTATGACGAGCATGAACATGAAGTGTTCCAATGATATGGGAAATTACGACCTTAAATGTAATGACAAACTATGTCACTTTGAGTTATATATGTTATTATGGTATTGTGATACACCTCCACCCGCATATATTTGGGTGAGGCGGCATGGACGCTTTATGTAGAGATTGTGGTATTGTGATACACCTCCACCCGCATATATTGGAGTGAGGCGGCAAGTCCGCTTTGTGTAGATATTATGATACACCTCCACCCGTATATATTGGGGTGAGGCGGCATGGCCGCTTTGTGTAGATATTGTGGTATTGTGATACACCTCCACCCGCATATATTAGGGTGAGGCGGCAAGGCCGCTTTGTGTAGAGATTGTAGTATTGTGATACACCTCCACCCGCATATATTGGGGTGAGGCGGTAGGGCTGCTTTGTGTAGAAATTGTGGTATTGTGATACACCTCGACCCGCATATATTGGGGTGAGGCGGCAGGACCTCTTTGTGTAGAGATTGTGGTACTGTGATATACCTCGACCCGCATATATTGGGGTGAGGCAGCAGGGCCGCTTTGTGTAGAGATTGTGGTATCGCAATACACCTCGACCCATATATGTTGGGGTGAGGCGGCAGGGCCGCTTTGTGTAGAGATTGTGGTTATAGAGGATCCCCGACTTAATATCTATAAATTTGAATGGAAGCTCTTAATAAATTTTCTTGACGTTAACGGCTCTCTAAGCCCTTTTACTGTTACCATGATTCATCATATTCATGTTGTATTTCCAAGCCCTTGAATATGTGTATTTGCATTGTGTAAGTGAACACTGTGAATGGTCTATGAGACGCATAGGTGTATAATATGATATGTGAATACTAAGGATGGTCTATGAAATGTATATGTGTAAAATAAGGGAGGAAGGTGCCACTACCATTGGCTTTGTTTGTACATGTTGTTACAATTACATTATATTATGTATTCCACGTATAGTTCATATGGCTCAGTTAATCCTAAAAGAAGTTTAGAATAATGCAAGTATAATAAGACTTTAAATGTGATTCTATTGGATGTTTCGTAGTTTCATGATGTACTTTATTTGCCTCTTATTTGAGCTACCGTATTTTCATATGTTGTTTTGACTACCTTACATACGAATACTATTCCACATGTACTCATGTCCCTTTTGTTGGGGGCGCTATATCTTTTAATAGATGCAGGTATACTTCTACAGGATGATATGGATCTTTGATAGGGATCTTCTTCACTACTCAGCTTATAGTGAGCCCACTACAGTTCTAGTGGGTATTTGGATCTAGTTCATTTTATGTATTTAGGTATCTATTATCATAAAAGATCCATGTACATTGTGAGTCATGTAATTAAAGATTTGAATTTTGTCATATATTTATGTTCATAGTATTTACAGCTATTTATAAAGTTGTATAACCATCACGAGAAAGAATTTATGGGCCATTGAGCCAAAAGTATTCAATATGAAAGTCAAGGTCTAATTAAGTTTTGGTAAATCATGCATGAGTTATGATGAGAGGTCGACGTAACGTAGGCTTGCTCGACCGGGTTTACTTGGTTGAACGCCGGTCACACTGCCTGAGTTCGGGGCATGACAACTCGGTAACTTTAATGAAGTTGTGAACCCTCTCCCAAATTTCCTCACCGGACAAAATTGGAGGTGGCAAATCATATTCAACTGTATTCTTTTTGAATGCATTCTTCATCCTTCTGAACTCATGATCAACTGGCAAGAACTGATGATGACAATCAAACCATGACTATTTTCGGCCATATTTTAAAGTGAACGCTTTATCATTATCCATGCAGTAAGGACATGCTAACTTTCTACCAGTCATCCACCCAGACAATATTCCATATACAGCAAAATCATTAATGGTCCACATTAAATTAGCACGCAAGTTAAAATTTTGCTTAGTTGATATGTCATATGTCTCAACTCCATCATACTACAACTTTTTTAGCTCATCAATCAAAGGTTGCAAATATACATCAATCAAACTCTTTGGATTGTGGGGACCGGAAATAACACAATTTAAGAAAATATATAGACCAGTCATACACATTTTAAGCGGAAGATTATACGGCATAATAAAGACTGACCAGCATGAATATGGTATTGCAGAAATAGAAAATGGCGTGAAACCATCAACACACAAACCCAACCGAACATTCCTCGGTTCAATAGCATAATCCGGATACGTCCTATCAAAATACTTTCAAGCTTTCCCATCTGAAGGATGACACATAACACGAGGCAACATTCTATTTTCATAATTCCATCTCATATGAGAAGCGGAACTCATCGATGTGTACAACCTCTTTAATCTAGGAATAAGAGGTAAATAATGCATCGACTTCACAACAACCTTCATCCCGCTGGAAACCTGCTTAAAATGAGGTTTTTTCACAAAATTTACAACTTTCTAAATTTGTATCACCCTTATAATACAACTTGCAACCATCTTCACAACAATCGATTCTCATAGACGAGAGTCCTAACTTAGAAATCAATCTTTTAGCCTTATAGAAATCTTCAGGTATGTTGATAGTTGGGTCAACTAGTTCACTCATAAGGCCTATGAAAGAATTCATTCCCGCTTGAGAAATATTATTATCTGATTTGATACTTAATAATTTAACCGCAACAGACAACTGAGAGTGCATATCCCATTCACTTAGTGGACGACTAGTGGCCTCTAACTGTTCATAAAAATATTTTGCCTCTTCGTTAGGAGCTTGTTCAACACTTTCATGGGGTTCATTCGAAGTGCATCCCAAAAGCATCCGCAACTATTTTATGGTATGTTGGATGTTGAATGTTATTCCCCACCGACCTACTACTTTCACCAACAACTATGTTATGAAATGCACCATCAGTACCATCAACCTCTCCATGACTAGTCCACACGAAATAATTATCCATAAACCCCTTTTTATAAAGATGAGTTGTAACATCCTCCAAACCCAAAAAATTTAAACACTTGCACTTCGTACAAGGACACATAATCATCCCTCCAATCTTAAATAGTTCAAGTGACATTGCATGCCTAATAAATTCCTTAACCCCTTCTATAAATTCCTCCCTAAAAAACCAACGCTTAGGATAATTTCTATTATACATCCAACTACGATATTCCATCTACATAAAGAATAAATAAATTACATGTTATATTAATCATAATTCAAATTAATTTATAGAATTAAGTTATACAATAAACTTTAGTTACAAAGTACAACATTTACTTGCTAGAAAATTGAATTAGTTAAGCCATTCAATTAGACTAACTCACTAACTATTAATCATAATTGATAAACCCTAAATCATAAATTAATATTATACATCCAACTACAATATTCCATCTACATAAAGAACGAAATATAGAATTAAGTTACATAATAAACTTTAGTTACAAAGTATAACATTTACTTACTAGAATATTGAATTAGTTAAGCCGTTTAATTAGACTAACTCACTTACTATTAGTCATAATTAATAAACCCTAAATTATAATTTAATATGCCCTAAATCATAGTTTAATAATCCCTAAATCATGATTTTGTAAACCCTAAATCTAAAGAATTATAAATCAATTGAAATAATCGCAAAATCCCAAATTGTAAACCCTAGTTTATACAATTGAAAGAATTTGAATAACTAAAATTAACAAATGTAGATAACTAACCTTCAAATAGAGGAGAGGGGTATGATTTTGGGAGTGGCGCGGCAGTGGGTGGTGCGACAGTGGTGGCGGAGGAGCAGTGGTGGCGCTGCAGAGGTGGGACCAACGGAGAACGGGGAGAGACAAAGTTGGCGAGGGGGGTTGATTTTGGTCGAGAAGGGAGTGATGAGTTGATTTGGGTGGGATTTGGGAAGGGTTCACAGATGTGGAAGAAAGAGTGAGAGAAAGAGAAAAGAGAAAAATGGGGAAGAAACCCGTCTATTCGCACCCTAAATTAAGATTTTCCGACTGACTTCGGTCGGTATATTTAAGTTAGTGTTTGACCGTTTGACCACACATTTCCGACCGAAATCGATCGGTATTTCAATTTTAAATTTTTTTAAAAATTAATTTAATGGAAATACCGACTGAAGTCGGCTGGTTTTAGTCAATTTATATAAATAGCTTTTAAATAAATAATATTTATATATATATATATATATATATATATATATATATATATATATATATATATATATATATATATATATATATGTGTGTGTGTGTGTGTGTGTGTGTGTGTGTGTGTGTGTGTGTGTAGTTTTTTAATTACTTTTATATGATACTATATCCTATGTGTGTATGTATATATACATATATGTACATAATATTTAAGGACTATAACACACACACACATATATATGTGTGTGTGTGTATGTATATAAATATATATACAATTTAGGATATTATATATACGTAGATTGTAAGTAACAATAATCTATAAGTATTTGACCATTTTGACCACTAATACCGACCGATTTTGGTCGGTAACTTATTTAAAAATAAAATGTATAGTGCTATAATATATAGTGCTATATTAAAACTTAAGTTGTAGTAACAACAACATATATATATGTGTGTGTGTATGTATATAAATATATATACAATCTAGGATGTTATATATATGTGGATTGTAAGTAACAATAATATATACGTGTTTGATAATTTGGACCACTAATACCAACCGATTTCGGTCGGTATTTTTATAATTATATTAAAAGTAATTTTTTATTCTAAAAAAAATTGACGGCAGGACATGAAAAAATAAATTAGAATTTCCGACTGATTTCGGTCGGTATTACTTTCCGGCCAATTTCGAAATGTATGCTTTTTAACAGTTTTTAGTAGTGATTGCGTGACCAGTATATAATCAGTGATAGAAGATCACGACCCTCACTATAAGAAAATAAAAAAAAATAGCCACAGTACAGGTCTTGACTGACAACAAGATCAGTCTTTAGAAGTTGAATAGAGCAACATGTTAAAATTCAGGAAACATTTTCAAATATGAATTTCAGCAGAACTAGGTTTCTTTTGCAGGAGCCTATTTTGCAGCTTCTGCTGCTGCTTTCTCTGCCTAAATCTAAGCAACAATGGCATCAATCTCATCTTCCTCGAGCTGCTTAAGCCCATGCTCTTTTGTCATGACAACAACTTCAATATTCTTTCCGCCACTCTCAACGACCTGGTGCAGGGAAGACAAATCGACTTTCAACAGTCTACTCAAAAGCACACATCATAATCAAACAACTGCCCCAAGGACGCTATATATTTCATGTACATTATTCAGTCAAAAGTAATCCAATGTCAACTACCTGCATGAAAGTTCAAGTCACACCTGTGAATTAGGATACTCATACAAGAAAATTGTGACCTAATGCTGAATCGTATCATTTACAACTTCAAGTTTGGACCAAACAAGCAAAAAGTAAAAGCATATTTCAGCTGCGTCAGAGAACTTTTTTCTTCTTCAAAACATCTCTTGTTTCTTTCATTCCATAGCACCCAAAATATAGTTAACGAAATTGAGTTCCATATCTTTCTGGTGTTTTTTTGTGTCTTCCAATCTCTCAAGTTGCAAAGCACTTGTTTAATATCCCCTGGAAACACCCATTTAATATTGTACATATGCAAGATATGGAAGATATCTTTACTCCTTAAAAGAAAAGAGAAAGGAGTCAGGTTGTACTAATTATAATAAGAACAATTTTCAGCAGCATCTTTTAGCATTTAGCAATAGTTTACAGCTTCAAAAACAAATAAAAACAGCAACTAATGTCAAATTTCATCACCAGTCTAAAACATTAGCAAAAACAAGAGTCATTTTCCAAAACAATAACTGTCAATTCAATTTCCAGCACCAACTTCAAAAATAACTGTAGAATTCCAGCACCAGCTTCAAAAAAATAACAGAATTCCAAACTAATAATAGAGAATTGCATAATTGCTCCAGCAAGTCAATATAAATAATGAGCCATTTTTACCCAAAAAAGCTGTTAAACTTCGAAAGGTAGGTCACTTTTTTGTGTATATTGAAAACTTTTCCAAACAAATTCTAGTCCAATTTCTACTTCGACCTGTCCCATTTGTTCCTGTTCCACTTCTGCCCCCCTTCATCATATCCTTTTCTAACTTGAAAAAATAATACATACAACTTTTATGTTAGTTTAAGCTTACAAAATAAAAAATTATTTCTAATATAAAAATCAACGTTACATGTAGTTTCTGACGAACTGAAGAGGTAGTTTCTTCTTGTACAATGTTATATTTGCAAGTACTTTTGTTGTGGCGGCCAGGCTTGTGCCATATACTACAATCTAGAGATTTTTGCTTTCGTTTCATCTTTGTTCGACTAGCTCCAAGTTCATCTTGTTCCTTTCTTCGAAACTTTTACTTTCTTCCTCGCTTACTATTTCTCACAATCTTTGGAGGCAGAGGAGGAACTTTACTTGTCTTAGGCCACAGTTGTGGCCCATTCATTGGAAAAATTGAGTTTTCATAAATTCTTCTATATGTTTCCACCTTGTAACAATCATGGACATAGTCAAGAATGTTATCCTTCTTAGCCCAAATTGCTGCAATAACATGCTTGCAAGGGATTCCAGTGAGACTCCATTTTCTACAACTACAAGATTTATTCTGCAAGTCAACTGCCCAATTGTCTGTAACTGTAGCTCCTAAAATTTTGTAGCTCCAGTAATTAGATTTTCTAGGTACATATTCAACAGCTGCAATCTAATTTTTGTGTAATATATCCTTGATCTTAGGACAAACATCACCCAAATTCTATTTCTCTGCCTTTTGATGTTGGGTATATTTCTATATGTTTTGATGTTACTTTACTCATGTTTTAACCTCTTTTTGGTTATTTGATATTTAAAATACCCAATATATGTTAATTATTGGTTTTATGACTAATTAAGTTGTGTGTGATGATTTAGGATGTTTGGAGTACAAAAATATGAAGAAACGATACTCCATCTATATGAGGAGAGGGTGGATGCGTCGCATCCAACCTAGGAAAAAAGAGTATTTGGTTCATCCTTGGCAGTGAAGTCGGGAGAAGACATCCACCTTAGCATCCGTACCTGGACGCAACTGTCATGACCCAAAATCCAACTAGCCGTGATGACACCTAACCCAATCCGCTAGGTAAGTGAGTTAACAATAAACCAATTCAAATGAGATTCATTAAGAGAAGAAATAATAATACAACTGAACTATTATACAAAGAATTTCTAGGGACTGGTAGTACAAATCATGAATTTATAAGATTTAGAGTTTACCAAGCTGGTACAAAATAAATACATCATCTGTTTGAAATATACATGAACAAATTAATAATTATAAAGCTACCAAGAATAAGAAGCAACTATGACCGGAACACAGGTATATCTTCAATGCCAGCTCCCGTCATACACAACAACATCAGCATCCAAAATCTGCACGCAAGGTGCAGAAGTATAGTATGAGTACATCCGACTCCATGTACTCAATAAGTAACAAACTTAACCTTAGATTGAAAGCACAGTCAGGGTCCGACACCAATATCCAACAACAACTCAAAATAATATAATAAAAGTAATACAAGAAACAACTCAAAGATATGATGCTCAGCTTGTTCATAGTTACGGAAAAATAGGCATGCGTTTCAAGTATAACAGTAAATCCCAAATCTTTCACCGTAATCTCCAAAAATATGAGTAAGTCAGAAATATGTGATTTTTTTCAAAAACTTTCAACAACAGATAAGAAGTCTTATTATCATATGGCATGAGGAAAGTACATCTCTATGCCTACATGTCAATGTGCATGTGAATGTCATGAGTGTCACTATACCGTGCAACACCAGGAAATGCAGCTCAATGCCTACAAGCCAAGTATGCATGCCAAATGTAATGGAACACAGTGATAAAACCATATGCATACTCTCGGAGTATCAACTCGCTCAGTCCTCCCAATCACTCAGTCCTCACAGTCACTCAGTCCTCATAGTCCCTCACTCCTCACAGTCACTCAATCCTCCCAGTCACTCATCCTCCCAGTCACTCGGCACTCGCGCTCGGCACTCACTCGGCACATGCACTCGCATCAATTGAGTCATAATTCACTCAGTGCATACCCACACGCCTATTACCTAGTATGTGCTTCACCTCAACACCAAACACATAACACGTATATTCGGGGTTCATACCCGCATCACCAAGTTTAGAAGTGTTACTTACCTCGAACAAGTCAAATCCAGTACCGAGCAAGCCAAACGATGCTCCAAAAATGCAATCCCGTGCGTACACACCTCTGAACGGCTCAAAACTAGCCAAAAGCAACTCAAGAATATCAAAAAATGCCAAAGGATACAAAACCAATCGATAAAGGTGAAAATCTTTAATCAAAAGCCCAAAGTCAACAAAAAGGTCAAACATGGGCCTGCACCTCGGAACCCCACAAAACTCACAAAATCCGACAACCCATTCAATTACGAGCCCAACCATACTAGTTTCACTCAAATCTGACTCTAAATCGATGTTCAAAACTCAAATATTCACTCAATAAAACTTTAGACAAAACCCCCCCAATTTCTGTTTTGATTTCATCCACCAAATGGCAAAAAAGAGAATAAATTCATGAAATATAATCAAAACCGAGTAAAGAACATTTACCCCAATCCATGTGGTGAAAATTTCTTCAAAAATCGCTTCAATCCGAGCTCCATGGCTCCAAATATGATAAAATGACTCTAACCCTCGAAATGGAAATTAATAGAGTCTGCCCAGTTATTACACTTCGCGAATGCGGACAATTCCACGCGTCATAGAACAAATGCTCACCAACTGAAATACCTATTTCACGAACACATCATCATAGATGCGAATGCAATGGTCAAATCTCCTAGAGCTACGATATCATGTTCTACCCTCCACGATCACGTTCCACACTCCGCGATAGCGAAGAACAAATGCCTGACATCCTTAGGCCCTCCTCCTTCTACGCGAACGCATCGCTAGACTCGCGAAACTGAAAAAATGCCTCAAGTACCGCGAACGCGACTTTAGACTCGCGAACACGATGAAAATATTCCCCAGCCATCAAAAAACTCCACACGATCACGATCCATTCTCCGCGACGCGAACAAGAAACCCAGATGCCCAGAACTCAACAGAACCAGCGATGCCAAAATAATGGAAAATGGTCCGAATTCAATCCGCAACACGCCCGAGCCCCTCGGGATCCCGTTCGAACATATAAAAAAGTCCAATAACCTAACACAGACCTAGTTGAGGCCTCAAATCACGCATAACAACATCGAATGGACGAATCGCACCTCAAATCAAACTTAATGAACTTTTGAACTTCAGCTTCCAAAACTCGTGCCGAAACAGATCAAATCAACTCGAAATGAACTCAAATTTTTTACACAAGTCCCAAATGACATAACGAAGCTATTACAATTCCCAGAACCACAATCCGAATCTGATATCATCAAAGTCAACTCCTGATCAAACTTATGAACATTCCAAATTTTTAAATTTCTAACTTTCATCAATTAGTGCCGAAACCTTCTAGAAATATCCATATGAAATTCCGGGCATACGCCCAAGTCCAAAATCATCATCCGGACCTAATGGGACCATCAAAACTTCGATCCGAGGTCAAATACACAAAAGTCAACTTGGTCAACTCTTCCAACTTAAAGCTTTCTAGTTGAGAATCATTCTTCCAAATCAATTCCCAATTACATGCAAACCAAAACCGACGATTCACACAAGTCATAATATATCTTACGAAACTACTCAAGACTTCAAATTGCTGAACAAAATGCTAATTCTCAAAAATGACCGGTCGGGTCATTACATTCTCCCCCAGTTAAACATACGTTCGTCCTCGAACGTGCCCAGAGTCGTTCCAAAGCCATCAAATCGTCGTGTAACCTTACCGTGCACATACCCAGGAGTGATCCCATGTCACCCTAATCCATGCAAGCCTGAAAATACAACATAACTGAAGATTATTACTTTAACCTTAGTCCGTAGCCTTAGAACCCAATTTTCAACATCCAAAATTCTTTACAAGACCCGAATCTTGCACCTACACACTATATAAATCCACACAAGCTGTATCAAGTCATATCCATAACCCAAGATGTAATCAGATGATATAACACCTAACTCGCATACTCGTAGCAATAATTCCCAATCACAGTAGCTGCTCAAAGCAAACCCAATTCCGGCAATAAACCTCATATCAAATAAAACCTCGTTCAAAACCTTCATACACTGTTGATGATGAAAGAAACACACAAAAACTCATAACCACTCATCATATCAACAAGTCATGGAGCTCTCTCACTCATACGACAAGAACCAAAGCCAAATTCTAAGCTGACTTCCGATATTATTCTTCCAAACATACCGCAATCAAATCCGAAAGTATCCATTCTAGGTCCAATGACCATATCTCACCAAACACAACTACTCTATTGACATGCTACACCAATACAACCTAAAGCCACAAACCATGCAATCCATGCACCAATAAGCAACAATTCAAATGTACTCAATCATGGAAAATGACTCAAATAAGAGAACCGTCCCGCAAGCTCAACAAGTACCACCACAATGCAATGTTATAAACCCATCATACATAGTAGGACCAAGACACACAAATCTATCACAAAGGATCATATTGCTCAAATTCCTTTATAAGGTTCAAACAGAACCATAATATATGTGCATATAACCAACGAATCACAACCAGTCGTAGCTTGGAAGAGTAACACATGGAACCTATCAGAACACAAACATGCTCAAATCTAACCGAATGACACACCTTTTAGCAATAACAGAGCTGAGTCAACAAATCCGACCTGATGTAGAGTACACATCCTTATTGGGCCTACCAATGGGCCCCAAAATCAACTCTAGTCATCCCCAAATGGATAAATGGCCCTCCAAAAGTGTATAATGACCTAACCATAATGCATACCACCATATAGCTAACTTTGGCCACATCTTGACAGTTTGTAACCCCGAAACAATCTGCTTCTGAGAACTCCCAGTCTCCAAATCCATAGAACACATGAATCACCACAGCCGATTCCAACTCCACCACTCGAATGACTAACACATCTCTCATACATAATCATCCCTATGAGAAATACTTCTATAATTCCTCCATGCCACATAGAAAAATCTGAACATTAGCAGTCGATCAACCAGGCGAGTACCGCAATGCCAATGAGGCATCCATAAGTCAAAACACAGTGCACCTTCTGAAATGCGCACCATTCTCAAGCAATACCAACTAGTAATAACATTCATCTAGTCATCTGAAACCGTCAATGTTTTCTAAGAATTCATGACCTTCCCCTCACAATTGAACCGTGAACTTGCACATGCAAATATCAATCCCACACAACA
Organism: Nicotiana tabacum; assembly: GCF_000715075.1. Taxonomy (NCBI): domain Eukaryota; kingdom Viridiplantae; phylum Streptophyta; class Magnoliopsida; order Solanales; family Solanaceae; genus Nicotiana; species Nicotiana tabacum. The sequence goes on along the minus strand of NC_134093.1, from coordinate 48,699,909 downwards.
CACCACATCTATCATGCCATCATATGAAAAGTATGAGAATCTCATAATCAACTCTGAGTCACCAGCAGAATACATACCCGATCAGTTAGAAACCTTCAATTTGATCCCATCTAGGAGAAAATCACAATACGCAACATGCTCTTCACACCGGTAGGAAATATCCATCTCAAACCGTGGTAGGAACCATCGAGAACTCTTCGAAACCCATTTGCACATAACCCAACCATCAGAACTGAATCTCTCTAACTCATCCAAGCCACACAGGTCTCCAAACCCAAGAATATTGCCACAAAATACCTGTAAAGACTCACCATATCATACGTACCCAAAGAACTGATCATATCCATTACCGTATTGATCCAAACTACTACCAAACTGTCCTATTTCTCCGAGTTCCTTCCGAATTACCTTCAAGGTGACACTTCTCCTTGCTAAAACACCATGATCCTTAACTAAAACTCACCCCCACGAGATCCTAGCATAAAACCACACCGTCCTAAGGCCTATAAGTCATTGTATTCCCTCTTAAGCACCCCAAAAGTACCACAACCGAGATGCCTACTCTGAAGAGACCTTCTGTGAATCTAAAGTCATTTCTTTGACCTTCATGATACTGAAATGTAGAATCCATAATGATGCAGAAATACCATGAGTCTCAACACCATCCAATGCAAATCTCAGATTCTATTCGTATACCAATCCGAAATTCTCAATTGCTACATATAAATCTTGAATCCATTAGAACCTTCACGAGAGTCACCCTCTCTGCTCAAATCTCAATTACACCGCCCAAACGAGCCAAACAACACGTTCCCCATTAGCACAACAACACCCCAAGATGTAACCCCGCCTTAACGCAACTGAGTAAATTCCTACTCCATGCGAACTAAATTCGTCACGAATAATAACTCAAATCATTCCATGATTTTCATATACCAATAAAGTGTAATATAACCCGTATCCATAAATTCCTTTACTCAAGTCATCCTCGATCTCAACCTCTGCAAGTCATAACTGATTCACAAGTATGCCTCGAACTGAAACCAGTACAACACATAACCATGCAATCAAATCATCAATAGCAGACTCCCCCACTTGGCTCAAAGCAATAGAACAAAATACTCGATAACTCACAATGCCCATACTCTATTACTGCCATAATACCACAATGAGATTCAACTAAACCCTTCATAAGCTCATATAACACAAACCATATAGTACCTCAAATCATCTTCTTACCTCTGATTCATCCTCGTGACAGTCAGGTCAACTTTCTTAACCAATCCAACTCAAATCGCAATACCTATAACCTACTGGTAGAAAAGAAACCCTCCTCACAACATCATAATGATCACATATCCATAAATTACCCTGCAGGTTATAACCCACATGCTTAGCTCAAACTAACATCTCTCTATACCCTTTCACAGCTACAACTACTAAGCAATCACTTAATCTTCCTGAGTCTGAACTCATCAGTAAGACATGAGAATCTAATTCGTTTCACAATTAAACAACATGAAAGATCCTTCAACACACTCATAACTCGAGACTATACATCACATCAAGATAGAAATCAAGCACCCAATAATACTTTTCGCACCTCAAGCAAACTCTTCTCAATACATTCAAACCATCCAAACATATCTCAGTCATATCATACTCATCATATAGCCATCCAACCACTCATCGAGCCACAACTCCACTCATAGGGACACTACTGGATATATAGGTCCAAAGGCACGTGCTCACGCAACCGAAATCACTGAGTCCAAGCTACGGTCAAAACCCGGCCTCAAGTCCTCCAGATTGGCCCAACTCCAAACATAGAAGAATGCATCTCGCACCTCATCCATAGAATCACAAGCTGTCGATGCACATCTGATACCGAGAGCTCATGTACGCATACGAGTGAATGGCAGGAATTCAAAGCGATACGTTTTAAGCGAAATCGATGTCGAACGATAAGGAAAGAGAGATGGGAAGTTTATCCTAAATGCCCTGTAGCCTCTCGAAGATAGGTATGGACGTCATCATACCGATCCGCAAGACTCTACTAGACATTTACTCATTACTCGTAGAACATATGAACCTAGAGCTCTGATACCAGCTTGTCATGACCCAAAATCCAATTAGCCCTGATGGCACCTAATCCAACCCGCTAGGTAAGCCAATTAATAATAAACCAATTCAAATATGATTCATTAAGAGAAGAAATGATAATACAACTGAACTATTATACAAAGAATTTCCAAGGACTAATAGTGCAAATTATGAGCTTCTAAGATTTAGAGTTTACAAAACTGGTACGAAATAAATACATCATCGGTTTGAAATATACATGAAAAGATTAATAATTCTAAAGCTACCTAGAACAAGAGACAGTTATGACCGGAATGCAGGTACATCTTCAATGCCAGCTCCCGCCATACACTACAACATCAACATCCAAAATCTGCACGCAAGGTGCAAAAGTGTAGTATGAGTACAACCGACCCCATGTACTCAATAAGTAACAAATCTAACCTTAGGTTGAAAGAAGTGACGAGCTTCGACAACGGTCAGGGTCCGACACCAATATCCAACAACAACGCATAACAATATAATGAAAGTAGTACAAGAAACAACTCAAAGATATGATGCTCAGCTCGTTCACAGTTTCGGGAAAATACGCATGCTTTTCAAGTATAATAGTAAATCCAAAATCTTTCACCGTAATCTCTAAAAATATGAGTAAGTAAGAAATCTGAGATTTTTCCCAAAAGCTTTCAACAACAGATAAGAAGTCTCATTATCAGATGGCATGAGGAAAGTACATCTCTATACCTACATGTCAATGTGCATGTGAATTTCATGAGTGTCACTATACCGTACAGCATGAGGAAATGCATTTCAATGCCTACATGCTAAGTATGCATGCCAACTATACTGCAACGCAATGATAAAACCATTGCATACTCTCGGAGTATCAACTCGCTTAGTCCTTCCAATCACTCAGTCCTCACAGTCACTCAATCCGTCCAGTCGCTCGGCACTCACGCTCGCGCTCTTGCTCGACACTCGCACTCAGTAGGTACCTGCGCTCACTGCTGGTAAGTCAGACTCTGGAGGGGCAGATCCTTCCCAAGCGCTAATATAAAGCCAATCTGGCCTGCTGCGGCATGCAACCCGATCCATAAACATCCTCACAATCAAGCCCTCGGCCTTACTCAGTCATCAATCTATCCAGTCTCTCGGCCTCACAAATCTCATGCCAATCAGCTCAAACAATGATAATGTGATGTGAGACAAATGATAACAGAGACTGAGATATGATATGCAATGAGTGAGTATGACTGACTATGTAGTTGCAATTTAAGCAAATAACTCAACAACAGAAATGACCTCAGTGGGTCCCAAAAGGATTAGTATGTAGCCTAACATGGATCACAACTCAATTACTCTAGCATGTAGAAATTTCATAAATAGAAACAAGATTAGGTCACTACACAGTACCACAGAATCAATCGAGTCATAATTCACACGGTGCACGCCCAAACGCCTGTCACCTAGCATGTGCTTCACCTCAACACCAAACACATAACATGTATATTCGGGGTTCATACCAGCATCACCAATCCATATGGTGAAAATTTCTTTGAAAATCGCTTCAATCCTAGCTCCATGACTCCAAATATGATAAAATGAATCTAACTCTCGAAATGGTAATTAAAGAGTCTTCCTAGTTATTACATTTCACGAACGCAGGCAATTCCACACGTTCGCATAGAATAAATGCTCACCAGTTGAAATTCCTCTTTCGCGAACGCAGCATCATAGATGCGAACATAATGGTCAAATCTCCTAGAGATATGCGATCGCATTCCACACTTCTCGATCGCGACAAACAAATGCCTGACATCCTCAGGCCCTCCTTCCTTCTACGCGAACACATCGCTAGACTCACAAACGTACTGCACAAATGCCTCAACTTCCGTGAATGCGACTCTGGGCTCACGAACGGGATGAAAAATCTTCCCTATTCATCAAACAACTCTACGCGACTGTGATCCATTCTCCGCGATCACGAACAAGAAAACCAGATGCCCAAAACTCAGCAGAACCAACAATGCCAAAATAAAGAAAAATGGTCCGAATTCAATATGAAACACGCCCAAGCCCTTCGGGATCCCGTCCGAATTTATGAATAAGTCAATAACCTAATACGGACCTACTCGAGGCCTCAATTCATGCAAACAACATCGAAATGATGAATCGCACCTCAAATCAAACTTAATGAACTTTTGAACTTTTGAACTTTAGCTTCCAAAACTCGCGCCGAAATATATCAAATCAACTCGGAATGAACTTAAATTTTGCACACAAGTCCCAAATGACATAAGGAAGCTATTCCAATTCCAGAACCACAATCCAAATCCGATATCATCAAAGTTAACTCCTGGTCAAACTTATGAACATTCCTAACCTTCAAATTTCCATGTTTCGCCAATTAGTGCTGAAAGCTTCTAGAAATGTCCAAATGAATATTCGGGCATACGCCCAGGTGGAAAATCATCATCTAGACCTAACAGAACCATCTAAATTTCGATCCTAGGTCAAATACATAAAATTCAACTTAGTCAATTCCGAATTACCTGCAAACTAAAACCGACAATTCACACAAGTCATAATACATCATACGAAGCTATTCAAGACTTCAAATAGCTGAACAGAAAGCTAATGCTCAAAATGATCGGTCGGGTCATTACATCACCAAGGATGAGGGAACAGAGGGTGGACGTGAAACATCTACCCCATCATCCGATCCTGAGAAGTTCAAGCTGAGGTGGACACAAAGCATCCATCCCAACATCAATCTCGGAAGCTGTTACGGAATAGAAAAAGAAAAACTTTGGACCACGACTTTTGTACGCAATATATAAACCAAAAATGCCTCTTTTAGGTCATCTAACACATGGGGAAGCGGAGGAAAGCCATCACAGTGTTCTTACTGTTTCCTTCTTTTACTGATTTTTGTATATTCTTGGGGATTACTTGAGATTGCTACCATGAGCATGCATGGCTAAAATCATTCGTTCTGGGGTTATGGATGCTACTTGAATGTTGACATTTGAAGTTTAAATTGACGAGTTTGATTTTATCATATTAGATTATTTATTTAATATTGTTCTTAATTATTTTACTACGTAGCTAACAGTAAAATACTATTTACGAATCTAGAGTTGAACTCAAAAGTGGGAATTCTAGATTGCACATAGTATTAAATAGAGCAAGTTCTTGAACTCGGGCATCGGGGAACAGATATACGGGAAGTGTAAATGTGTTCTTGTTAATCTTAATTTTATTGAAATATAGGCATTAAGTTAACTTGAATAGGCGAGTAAGAACTCGACAGATTCTTACGACTAAAATTAACCTTGTCAATCAACGAACCAGATAAATCTATTAGTCAGTTTAAGTTGAGAACGCAACAAGATTGTTAGGTAGCCTATGGTCCTGGAATATCTTCTCCTACTGATTTTTATCCAAAATTGCCTACGTGTTTTAGTCGATCTCTAGTTTATTTAACTACTTGATAGTTTCATTAGTTTTTAATTAATTACTTACACTGTTTGAGAGAAATATCTTGAATAGATAATTTTTTTGAGTTTGAATCAGTCGAAAGTTAATCATAAGTCTCTGTGGGAATGATACTCTACTCACTACTTTATTACTTGGCGACCACGTATACTTGCGTGTGTGTTTGGTCTCAACACCTTTTCCCTATTAGCTAGCATTCTAGCCATGCGTATATATCGTAATTTCTCCAAAAGTGTCATAATTGGCTTGTCTCTAGCATCAAGTATTATGCCATTAAATACTTCACTCAAATTATTTAGTAAGGTGTCACACTTAGCATCTGAAGAGAAATGCGACATAGACCATTCACTATGATCTTTATCATTTAACCAAGTAGGAGCATCAATATCTAACTTTAAAATATCTGCCATACAATCATTAAACTTTCTTATAGTAATAGCCTTTGCAGCAGCCCAAAGTGTTTTTTAATGTGATACTGTCAAAGCCAGCCATTTTGAAATTGTTATAGAGGTGTATTACATAGAACCTATGGTTAACATGAGGCAAAACTTCCTTAAAAGATTCAATAAGTCCTTTTTGTTTGTTAGACATAAAGGTCCAACCAGTCTCATTTATATTCAAGTCAGCCGCCAAATGATTCAAAAACCAAGCCCTGTATCTTTGCTTTCCTTTTCTACAATTGCATAGGCAACATGAAATATGTTGTTATTACCATCCATGCCAACTACAGATAACAATTGGGTCCTAAACATTGTATCCTTCAACCAGCATCCATCCACCCTTACTATTTTTCTACAACCCGCTCTAAAGCCAAGCTTGCAGGCAGCAAAATAAATATATATTCTCTGAAATCTCTGTGGCTCATGGGGGATCTCGTTATCAATGAACTTCATGTAAATTGTGAACCCGAATTTGTCCTATCAATTTCATTGCAATGATCCCACATTATATTATACTGATCTTTAATGTCACCATCAATTAATACAATAGATTTCATCTTAGCTCTTTTAGCTTGAGATAACGTTACTTGAGCTCTTAGTTCGATGCGTACTCTATCCCTGAATTTAGGCACTTTCCAATCCCTGTTTGATCCAATTTCTTTGAGGTATCTTCTTGCAATGAAAGATGAAGTGATTGTTCTCTTTTCATGATGCCACTCCTTACAAGTATGTATAGGATTGTAAGTTTTAATTTGGAAAGCCTTGTCTCTTTGTATTCTAGAAGCCGTGATTTTCCATTTGCACTCTGGATGATGTATGCAACGTGCCTCCATTCTTACACTATCATTCCTACTCTACTGGATATACTTTCCATTCTTAATCTCATGAGTTGCTACAATATTATTAAATCCCCTCTTTGTCCTAAGGGTGTATTATAGACCTAATACTGGATTTTCTCCGTTAGTCTTTGGATTGAACTGAGGAAAGTTGAAACTTTCAATTTCAGAATCACTATCCAAACTCTCCATGTCTTTAGAATCAACACAATCATGATCCCCTTCTATATCAACCATCTTTATTTTTATTTCGTTGCTAAGGAGCTCCTTCTCTTCCAAAATTCTTTGGTTCCTCTTCTCATGTGTATCAACCAACACATCATCTGTTAAATTAGCTTCCGAATCACTAAAATCATCACAAGATGAAATTTCACACATAAGCTGATGCTTGTTATTTTCTTCAATATTTGATTGAATTATTGAATCCACTTTGTCCGTTTGAAAATAAGAGTCCAAGTGTTAAAAGTATATCTCAAGAACATTATCCTTTTCGATGATTTTACCAACTGCAGAGGCTTCAAAATCTGTAGAGATCAACTTCCATCTACTACTAGTCCTTTCACACTTGCGCCAAAAAGTTATTGAATCACATAAATAATCACATATCTTTGCTATATTCTTGAACTAAGCAATATTCAATTTTGCGACATTTACATAATCAATGTAATCTATGTTTTCTCCAACGTAGTGCTTCTCTGGTATACGCTTAATAATTCCCCCATAATATATTTTCATGGTGATAAACGAAGCCTCGGTTATTGAATATGAAACTACAAATAGTAAACTTCATAAGGTGTCGTTGTAGACAAGAATAATACAAGATAGTTGTTTATCGAAAACGAACCAGCAAAATTAACAATTGGAAAGTTTTCAAGAGTAGAGAAATACAAAAGGTTTAACAAAAACAAGATGAGAAACGCAAGGCTTCATACTGTAACAACAGAATTCTTCAATATGAAAATTGAGAGGAAACTCTCACCATAAAAATAAGGTGATTCTCTTCCAGCGTTGCACCTTAAGAGAATTGTTACTTCCTAATAATTGATTCTGCTACATATGCGATTAGGGCTAGGTATGATTTACGATCGAAGATTTGGCTCTAACAGGGCTTGGTATTAGTCGCTTCGCAAGAAAGGAAGACAGAGGGACATAGTACCTGTTCATTTGGAGGGAAAAATAAATCATGTAATATGCACGTGCGTTGAGTCCCGGTAAAAAACTAACTATGTTTAGGATTGTGATTAAAAGTACACCACTTTGTTAAAGAAAAAGGATTATTAGTGCACCATGTTAAAGAATGTGTATTATTTTAAGTCTAAAGCTAAAGATGATGTATTATTTTGGGCTTTTCCTCACAAAAATTAGAGTAAAAAGCAAAAAAGGACAAAAAAGATAAATGTCTTTTCAAGTCTAAGGGAAGTGCCATGTCAGCATCTATTGGCTCTCTTTTATATATAGATAGATTTAAAACATCCACATGGAGCAACTCTATGTTGCAAATGCTACTCTTTCATATTGATCTCATTGCATAAGTAGAAATGAAGGGAAACTTGAGACCGAGAGGTTGGGTTTGATAGAAATTTCCTCAACTTATAATATGTAACGATCCGACCGGTCATTTTGAGCTTTAGCGTGTCATTTGGCAGTTTGAGACCTTGAGTAGCTTCAGTTCAGGTATTATGACTTGTACGTATGGTCGGAATCGAATTTTGGGAAGTTCAGGATTGATTTAGAAAGAAAATTTTAATTTCGGAAGCTTTAAGTCGGAAGAATTGACTAAGGTTTGACTTTTGAGTAAATGACCAAGGAATCAGGATTTGAAGGTTCTAATAGGTTCATATAATTATTTTGGATTTGGGAGTATGTTCGGGTTGAGTATCGGATCACCCAAGAGCATTTCGGCGTTTATTATGGAGAGTTAGCATTTTTAAAGTTTAAGAATTTCTTAAGTTTGATTTGGAGTGGGATTTGGTGTTATCAATGTCCGTTTGGGATTCCGAGCCTTGAAATTGGTTCGTATCGTGATTTTTGACCGGTGCGCAAAGTTTGGCTTCATTCCGGAGTATTTTGATATGAATCAGACGCATTCGTAGAAATTTGAAAGTTTGAAAATTAAAGAAGGATTTCGATCGTCGATTCATAGTTTCGATCCTATTTGGCGTGATTTGAGGCCTCAACTAAGTTCGTAAGGTGTTTTTGGATGCGTTTGTCATGCCCCAACCTCGGGGAGCACTACCGGCGTTCAACTGAGTGGACCCGATCGAGCAAGCCTGATAGACACTATCTACCCGACTTACCTATGATCCAGAGAAGACATGCTCTCATTAGTTAGGCAGTAGAAAGTTCATACATATATACATTACTAAGTCGTTTTATTTTGTTACATCATTGTTAAGTTCCAAAATACATACATCCTTATGACTGGGCGGAATAAGAGCCCAAAACACAACATGATCCGTTGACCTTTCTAACACCCATATACAACCCACATAGTGTCTACGGAGCCTTTAAAGATACAAAAGAAAGTAAAGATGGTTCCGGCAACAAGGCCCCGACTATACCTCAAAAAGTGACCACAATATAAATAAAAGGTACAATATATGACCCCGGAATGAAATGTGGGTCCCCGAGTGTGCTGAGAAGAGGATGCAACACTATCTGTGATCAACATTGTCTGCTATAGAACCACCTGTATCCATTTCGCTCACAGCCTTCCCACAAATTTCAAGAATACATGCATGCAAGACAACAACCCTGACACCCAATAATTGTCTCCTTAATTACCCCATTTTTGTAAATTTTTGAAATTAAGAGCTGGGGCATAGATTCTTACCTCTTGGGATGAAGACATAAGGTGATTCTCTTGTGAATTGAAGAGAATGTTTTGATGAAGATTACTTTCTCCCTCTAGGACTCTCTCTCTCTCACTGTAAAGGTATAAAAATAAGCTCAAAATGGTATATGGGATGTGTTTACACGGAATAGAATCGGGTTTACAAATCCCAAAAATGAAGCTCCGGAACAGGTTTTGCGGTTGCATATGCGACCGCATAATGATTATGCGGTCCGCGAAATGACCGCAAAATTTGGGTGCCAAAATTGGAAAGGAACTGACCAGGTCTACGGTCACTATGCGGGCCGCAGACTTGTTCTGCGGTCGCATAATGCACCGCAGAACGGTTCTACGGTCACATAGTGCACCGCAGAACCTCCCTTCGAAAAATTACAAAGCGGGATATGGGACAAGAATGTGGCCCGCGAAATGGTTTTGCGGTTGCATAATGGGCCGCAAAAATGAAATTAAGAATGTCCCAAAAGACTTCTCCACTCTGCGGCCATTCTGCGGTCCGCAGAGTGGTTCTACGGTTGCAGAACAGACCGCAGAAATGCCTACTTCTGCCCAACATTTTCCTTCAACTCTCCGGCGCACTGTTCAATCCAAAAAGTCTGAACCGCGGCGAGCAAGCTTGCCTTGAAGAATTTCTACTATTATTATCCTCTACGCCTATTTTGGCATCACGGAATCTGGGTTTTTAGGAAATATTTTACGGGGCCTTACATCCTCCCCCACTTAAGATCATTTGTCCTCGAATGAGGATCAAGGTCCATTATTAGCACCTTATACAACTCAGCTTTTCATACCCCACACTAGTAGCCCCCAAATTTAACTAACTCCCCAAGTTTCCAAAACTTTCGCCAGAGTTTTCTTTGTAACTAGGCCTATGGACCTGCCAGAGAGCCCCAGAATCACATCCTAGAAACATGTACACAATCCAACGATGTAACATAACTCATAACAATACCAACCGTGGCCTCATGTAAACAACATATAATCAAAAGGAACACCTTTACATTAACTGAACAAGTGATACAAAATTCGTAAGCGACAAGTTCATAAAAAAGATTGCACAACTATTCAAAATGGTAAAGGTGAGAAGAGGATGAAACACTATCTGTGATCAACACTGTCTGCTATGGAACCACCTGCATCCATTTTAAGATGCAGCGCCCCGGCAAAAAGGGATATTAGTACTGTCGAATAGTACTAGTATGTAAAACTAAAACACCGTCTCAATAGAATGAACAATAATAAGGGGGAAACAGTCAAGAATGCAATATGAGCTTTAAATACCACTAAAACATCAAGTTATGGATCATATTGATTTTTAAGTCAATCCCCGCAATATTAGGTTGGATGGTTTTTAGTGCCAATATGCCACAATCCACAATACTATCATTTTCTTACACGGAGTCCGATCTCGGCCCGATCGGGTAGGACATCTCATTTGAGACATCAACCATATTCATAATTTCATCCACAATACCACCGTGTTATTACACGGAGTCTGATCTCGGCCAGATCGGCTAAGCCATCTCATTTGAGACCACCCTTTTTTCAATTAGTCATCTCACTTCGTATTTCTTTCCCATCTTTTCAATACAATGGCACGAGTGGCCCTAATTATAAAGTTATTCTTGGTGCTTGGGCGTATTCATAGGTGGTAGCTCAAGCTTGTATGCCACCTGACCGATCCTCTAGATGATTTTGTACGGCCCGACATACCTCGGACTCAATTTCCCTTTCTTACCAAATCACATTACGCCTTTCATGGGGGAAATATTCAAGAATACCCTATCATCTTCTTTGAACTCCAAATCCCTACGACGAACATCCGAATAGGAATTCTAACGACTCTGAGAAGTCTTCAACCTCTCCTTAATGGTCTTAACGTTTTCCATAGCCTGATGCACGAGGTCTGGCCCTATCAACTCTGCTTCCCTAATTTTGAAATACCCATTGGGAGATCTACATCTCTTACCATACAATGCCTCAAAGGGTGCCATCTGAATACTATCATGAAAGCTGTTATTATAAGCAAACTCTATGAGTGGCAAATGATCATCTTAACTACCCTTAAAATCAAGAACACAAGCACGTAACATGTCCTCAAGCATTTGAATAGTCCGTTCTTCTTACACGGCAGTTTGTGGATGGAAGGCTGTACTAAGATTTACCTGAGTATCCAAGCCTTGCTGAAATATCTTCCAAACATTTGTCGTGAACTGAGCCCCCCCAATCGGAGATGATAGAAACTAGAGTTCCATGCAGCATGACTATTTCCTTGATATACAATTGAGCATACTGTTCCGCTGTGTCGGTAAATTTAACTGGCAAGAAATGTGCTGATTTCATGAGCTGATCCACAGTCACCCAAATTGAGTCAAACTTGCACGGAGTGCGTGGTAATCCTACCACAAAATCCATATTAATCATTTCCCATTTCCACATTGGAATTTCTATGTTTTGTGCCAACCCACCAGGCCATTGATGTCCGGCCTTCACTTGCTGACAATTCAGACACCTTGCCACAAAGTTCGCCACATTCCTTTTCATGTCATTCCACCAATAAACTTCCTTGAGATCATGATACATCTTTGTAGAACCTGGATGCACAGAATACCTAGAAGCTTGAGCCTCGGTCATGATTCTTTCCCAGAGACCATCTATATTCGGAACACATAGTCGCCCTTGGTACCTCAGCGTACCATCATCCATGCCAAGCGCAAAAGTATAGTCTTATGTTTATGAATCCTCTCCTTCAGCTTTACCAATAATGGATCGTTGTATTGCTTCTCTTTGACTTCCACAACAAGCGATGATTCAGCCATATTTTGCACAATTACTCTTCCTTCACTAGAGTCCGCAAGACGAACTCCCAAACTGGCTAGCTGATGAACCTCCCTGGCCAACGGCCTTTGACATGCCTCCAAGAGAGCCAAACTACCCAAATATTTCTGGCTAAGAGCATCTGCCACAACATTGGCTTTCCCTGGGTGATACAGAATATTGATGTCGTAATCCTTGAGTAACTCAAGCCATTTTCTTTGCATCAAATTCAACTCCTTTTGCTTGAAAATATATTGAAGACTCTTGTGGTCCGTGAATACATCCACATGGACCCAATACAAATAATGACGCCAAATCTTCAAAGCAAAAACCTCCACCGCAAGTTCTAAGCCATGAGTTGGATAGTTCTTTTCATGATTCTTGATTTGCCTAGAAGCATAAGCTATAACCTTGCCGTTTTGCATTAATACACACCCAAGCCCGATCCTTGAAGCATCGCAATATACCACAAACCCTTCCGTACCCTCTGGCAGGGTTAACACCGGCGCCGTAGTCAATCTCGATTTTAACTCCTGGAAGATCCTTTCACAAGCATCGGACCATTGGAACTTAACCGTTTTTTGGGTCAGTTTAGTCAACGGAGAGGCAAGAGTAGAAAACCCCTCCACAAACTTCCTGTAATACCCTGCTAAGCCCAAGAAGCTGCGAATCTCGGTTGGCGTTGTAGGTCTAAGCCAATTCTTTACTGCTGAAATCTTTTGAGGATCAACCTTAATTCCTTCTCTAGAGACAACATGACCCAAGGACGTGACAGATTCGAGCCAAAATTCACACTTTGAATATTTCGTGTACAATTGGTACTGATGAAGAGTCTGCAACACTACCCTGATATGATCGGTATGGTCCTCCCGACCTCGTGAATATAGAAGAATATCGTCAATGAATACTATCACAAAGGAATCGAGAAAAGGCTGGAAATCCCGATTATAAGATCCATGAAAGCTGACAGGGCATTTGTTAGCCCAAAATACAATACCAGAAATTCAAAGTGCCCATACCGAGTTTTGAAAGCTATTTTCGGAATATCTTCCTCCTTGATCTTCAATTGGTGGTACCCGGACCGTAAATCAATTTTTGAGAAGTACCTAGCACCCTGTAACTGATTAAACAAATCATCTATTCTTGGTAACAGGTACTTATTTTTTATTGTGACTTTGTTGAGCTGCCGGTAGTCAATACACATATGTAGTGACCCATCTTTCTTCCTCACAAAGAGAACCGGTGCGCCCCATGGCGACACACTCGGTCGGATGAAACCCTTCTCTAACAAATCCTTCAATTGCTCCTTTAACTCCTTCAATTCTGCTGGTGCCATCCTATAGGGCGGAATAGATATAGGCTGCGTGCCTGGCATCACATTAATCCCAAAATCAATCTCCCTATCTGGCAGAATCCCATGGAGTTCATCAGGAAAGACCTCTGGAAATTCATTCACAACTGGCACAAACTCAAGTGTAGGTGCCTCAGCGTCAGTGTTCGTAACCCGGACCAAGTGATAGATACACCCCTTGTTAATCATCTTCGTAGCCTTGAGGTAAGAAATAAACGTACCCTTCGGCACCACATTATCCCCCTTCCACTCAACAACTGGATCATATGGAAATTCAAGCCTCACGGTTCTAGTTCGGCAGTCGAGCTTAGAAAAACATAAATAAAGCCAATCCATCCCCATAATTACATCAAAATCGACCATCCCCAACTCAATGAGATCGGCAACGGTGTCCCGACCACGTATCATGACAATACAACCCCAATAAACCCATGAGGCCACAATGGACTCGCTAACCAGAGTAGATACAGAGAACGGCTCATGAAGATCTTCCAGTTCTATCCCGAATTCCCTAGCAACATAAGGGGTAACATAGGACAAGGTGGAACCGGGATCAATAAGAGCATACACATCATGGGTTTTGACAGTCAATATACATGTGACAATATCTGGAGAAGCCTCTACACTCTAGCGACCACTCATAGTGTAGAAACGGCTGGGTCCTCCTGAACTCTGCGCACCACCCCTAGCTGCACCACGCCCTACTGGTGCTGGAGTGCCTCGAGCTGGAGAGGGTGCTAAAGATTTAGCAGCTGTAGAACTGGATGGCTGTGTTATGCCCCTGCCCGCACCCTTGCGGGATAAATGACACCTCATTCCGCACTCGTAACATACCGGCAGGTCCTGGTAGCAGATCCTTATATGAATCCTCCTACACTTGGGGCATAGGGGCCTTCGCTGCTGCTGGAATCTCCTTCCTGATCAGCCCTAAGGCGACATTGGCTCCTTGGCCAGTTCTAGCTCTATTCTTAGGTGCCATATACTGAAAGTTAAAGTAATGCATGAGTTAGAGGAGGAATAGTTGCACAATTAGTTTCATCGCACGATCCAGAATATCAAAGAACGGTATTGTTCCTAAAGGACTCTACCAGACCCAGATAAGAAGGACTCTACCAGACCTAAATCTTAGACATCCTAGGACACTTTAAAACCTTTGGCTCTGATACCAAGTTTGTCATGTCCCAACCTTGGGGAGCGCGACCGGCGCTTAACCGAGTGGACTCGGTCGAGCAAAACTGTTAGATACTATCTACCCGACTCACGTATGATCCAGAGGAGGCATGCTCTAATTAGTTAGGCAGTAGAAAGTTCATACATATATACATTACTAAGTCGTTTCATTTTGTTACATCATTGTTAAGTTCCAAAATACATACATCCTTATGACCGAGCGGAACAAGAGCCCAAAACACAACATGATTCGTTGACCTTTCTAACACCCATATACAACCCACATAGTGTCTAATGAGCCTCTAAAGATACAAAATAGAGTAAAGATAGTTTCGGTAACAAGGCCCCGACTATACATCAAAAAGTGACCACAATATAAAAAGGTACAATACATGACCCCGGAATGAAATGGGGCTTACTGAGTCCGCTGAGAAGAGGATGAAGCACTATATGTGATCAACACTGTCTACTATGCAACCACCTGCATCCATTTAAAGATGTAGCACCCCGGCAAAAGGGACGTTAGTACTGTCGAATAGTACTAGTATGTAAAACTAAAACACCGTCTCAATAGAATGAACAATAATATAGGAGGAAAAAGTAAAGAATGCAATATGAGCTTTAAATAACACTAAAACAAAAAGTTAAGGATCAAATAGATTTTTAAGTCAATCCCCGCAATATTAGGTTGGATGGTTTTTAGTGCCAATATGCCACAAATGTGAGACTTGTTCTTACACGGAGTCCGATATCCGCCCTGTTCTTACACAGAGTCCGATATCGGCCCGATCGGATAATCCATCTTATTTGAGACTTCACCCTTTTTCAATCAGTCATCTCACTTCGTATTTCTTTCCCATCATTTCAATACAATGACACGAGTGGCCCCAATTATAAAGTTATTCTTTGCACTTGGCCGTATTACATGATTCAAGTTCTTTTCCATATTCCAACATATTTATTATCATCAAAAACAATAAGGCTTCCCATTCTAGACATTAAATTCATATATGAGCAATTTGGAATCCAAGGCACATATAGGCTTTTCACACAATTTGGCATAACAGTCTTTATTCAAAATTTGACTTGAAGTCTAGGCATTTTTAGCACATATTCTAAGTTTTGAACTTTTCCTCAGATGACGAGATAACATGATGAAAGCATGGGAATATATATTACACATATATTTTCAAAACAAGCACATTTGGGATATCAATTTCTAGGATGTTCATTTTGGGACTTGCATCGATTTCATGAATACCATGGGATGAAATTCTAAGTAAAGGGGGTTTAGCCAACATACCTCAATTGAGTTTCTTAAAACTCTAAGATGTTCTGGAATATTAGCAACTTCAATCTATTTTAGCTATATAGCAAATTCGAGCCAAATATTAGGAAAACGCTCATGATTCTAGCTCACTTGAGCAAATTATCAAACACTAGGTGAGCATCAATGTTTTAAGGCCCTTTATGGAAGATTCCATCATTCCCAACCCATTCTCTACCATTTTTCGCTCACAGCCTTCCCACAAACTTCAAGAATACATGCATGCAAGACAACAACCCTGACACCCAATAATTATCTCCTTAATTACCCTATTTTTGTAAATTTTCGAAATTAAGAGATGGGGCAAAGATTCTTACCTCTTGGGATGAAGACATAGGGTGCTTCTCTTGCTAATCTTCAAAGGTTTAAGCAAGAATTGAAGAGAATTTTTTGATGAAGATTACTTTCTCCCTCTAGGACTCTCACTCTTACTGTAAAGGTATTCAAAATAAGCTCAAAATGGTCTATGGGATGTGTTTTAATAGAATAGTGTCGGGTTTAAAAATCCCAAAAATGAAGCTCCGAAATAGGTTCTGCGGTCGCATATGTGACCGCATAATGATTATGAGGTCCGCGAGATGACCGCGAAATTTGGATGCCAAAACTAGAAGGAACTGACCAGGTCTGCGGTCACTATGTGGCCCGCAGACCTGTTCTACGGTCGCATAATACACCGCAGAATGGTTCTGCGGTCGCATAGTGCACTGCACAACCTCCCTCCAAAAAAATCCCAAAGCGGTATATGGACCGTAGAAATGCCTACTTCTACCAAACATTATTAACCTCTATGCCTACTTCGGCATCACGAAATCCGGGTTTTTAGGAAAAATGTTACGGGGCCTTACAGCGTTGGTAAATTTGGTCGAGGTCCCGGGGTCCATGGGTGGATTTCGGATGGTTAACGAATCGGATTTTGGACATAAGGAAAAGCTAGAGGATTCTAATTGCTGGTGCAACCGCTTTTGCGGAAGCTTCATCGCAGAAGCGGTCTCGCAGAAGTGAGGCGGTGGACCGCAAAAATGGCTAGAAGGGAGCTGGAAAGAGGCCACAGGTGCAAAGGAATTGCCGCACCTGCGGGACCACAGAAGCGGCCTAGGGGTCGCAGAAGCAGTAGGGAGTGAGGCAGGTTGGAGGCACAGATGTGAGGTTGGTGCCGCACCTTCGAGACCGCAGAAGCGGACTCTTGGTCACAGGTGCGACTCTGTAGAAGTGGAGTTTGGTCCGCATATGCGAAGGCAAGGGGGCTGAAGGGGGACCGCAGAAGTGGTATTTTGGCTGCACCTGCAGAACCTCAAAAGAGGTCAAATGGCCGCAGGTGCGAGAGGTCGCTGGGCAGTGTTCTTTTAAGAATGAGATTTGGCCCATTTTCTTCCATTTTCACTTGGTTGGGGCGATTTGGAGAGCTTCAAAGGGATATTTTTATCAAGCAACACAAGAAAAGTGATTCCCACCTATTACAAGTTAAATGCATGGTTTGTATATGGATTTAAACATGAAAATATGTAAAAACTTGGGATTTTGTTAGAAATCCTAGAATTTGGTATTTTTGGATTTTGACCACGAAATTGGACATGGAATTTGGAATAAATTACATATTTTAGTTCGTGGTGTTATGGGTAAAGTTTATCTTTGGAAAGTTTTGAAATCTGGGCACGTAAGCCCGAGGGTTGTCCTTGTTGGCTTTTGAGCGGAGTTGTGAATCATTTTAAATTGTTAGATTATACGTATTGGGGTATCTTTTGATTTGTTTGCACGTTCTTTGGCTAGTTTTGAAGAGACGGGCATTGGGTTGAGGTGTTTGAGTGGCGTTATAGCCAGTTATGGAACTTCAGAGCGAGGTAAGTCTCATGTCTAACCTTGTGAGGGGGAAACTACCCCTAGGTGATATTTATTGTTATGTGCAACTAGTTGTGGGTGCTACGTACGCACGAGGTGACGAGAGTCCGTATGTAGCTAAAACATGTTCATGTCCTAGTAGACATAGGATCTTATCCTATAATATTTGAATTATTTGAACTAATTTTGTGGCTTAATTAATTGAAGTTAAAAATGAAATTGATTTAGAAAGAAATATATGTATACAGGACAAGACTTAACACTTTGAGTTGTGGGCGAGTTATTTCAGAAACGGTAAGGATTATATCCATTTGGTACTCATGTACGGTATTGTAAACACGTGTCTCGTAATTCAGTAACTTCCGTCCTTATCTTGTGGAGCGGGCAGAATACCTCAACAGTATATAGATGCATCTATGGTTCGTGCCTGCTCGACCTTCAGCAGTGTACATATTATTCTGGATTTGGCCGAACGACCTCGGCAAAATCATGCATTATATCTCTAGTAGTCCGAATATTCATGAGCTAATCTCCCCACTGGTGTCCGACATTTTATATGGTATTCCTTATTTATTTGATAATGACACTTGACATTTTTCTGAGTTGTTAAGGTAGAATACAAGATTTAGGAATTTATGCTTTGAAACAAGAAATTGGAAGATTATATAACTTACACATTTACCCCATCATTGTCGTATGCCTCATATCTGCCTATGTTTTATTACATTATTTTATTGGACCTTTAGTAAGTGTCGATGTCGACCCATCGTTAATACTTCTCCAAGGTTAGGCTAGATACTTACTGGGTACGCGTTGATTTAAATACTCATACTGTACTTCTTCTCTAAATGTGCAGGATCTGACAGGTTAATTTGATGATTACCTTGGCGCGTAGACGCACTTGTTGAGGAGACTTTATATGAGCTGCATTCCACGCTACGCATCACAGTCCACCGGTGTTTATTTTATTCTGTCTTACTACATTCGGGACATATGTTGTATTATTATTCTACTCCTTAGAAAAATGCTCATGCATTTATGATACCGGATTTTGGGGGTTCCTACTGGTTGTTCGTTATTGTAGTTCACGTAGTTATTATATTTTTACCCTATAAGTTCCATTTTATACTATTTAAGTAATGGAGATTATGATCTCGAAAGTAATAAAATGAGTAAATAAATTGATAAATTAATGTTGGCTTGCCTGACGGCGTCATTAGGTGCCATCACGACCTCTGGTGGATTTTAGGTCGTGACAACTTGGTATCGGAGCGTTAGGTTCACTTAGGTCTCATGAGTCATGATCAAGTCTAGTAGAGTCTTGCGGATCGGTACATAGACGTTTCTACTTATCTTCGAGAGGCTACATGGCTGTTTGGAATGATGGTTACTGTATGTAGAAAGATTGAATATGGCAGAAAGGAGTTTGCTTGAAATGAAGAGGGGTGTGGAGATTTGATTATCATTTCAGATGCTATATGACTTGAGTGTGGAAAGTATTGTTGAACTTTCAGTTGATGTCAATGTGGAAGGAACAGACTTATACAGCTGGTGGGTGAGCATGGGCTCAGGAGGGTTTACTGAATGCGTGGTAGTTGTACCCAGTGAAACGTCGTTGGAAGATGTCGGCATGGAATTCCACAGGCGAGTTATCTCCTGTGAGTAGGTTAGCGATTGTGTAATGTTGCTACCCGGTAAGAGGTCGAATGTGTGATTATGACTAATGATTCGGAATGTTCATGAACAGTTTAACAAAAGACTTCTAAAAACTTTTGGCGGGTTAACGATACGAGATCATGGTAATTGAGAAGGAGGAATAATTGTGGGCTCTACATTATGTGATGGTAGCTTAAAGCTAAGTGGGGCAGTCCCACCATCTACGATTGGATCGCATGGTTGTCTGCTTGTGCGGTTTCTGGTTATTGATGTGTTGGTTGATTATTGATGATTAAGAAAAAGGAAATGTCAGGAGTGAGTCAAACAAAGAATTGGATGAATGTGTGCTATACTTCACCTAATCGATTGAGGTGCAGGATTTGGGAAGACTCTGAGTTTATGCTTCTTGTGGATATAATATACAAGGGAAAGAATTCAGCCGGTCGCTTCTTTGAGAGGGTGTTCATGTGCTAGCAGAGCATTGAAATTTGGTAATATTTGGGATCATGTCAGAGTGAGTGACTCTCAACAACTGTTCTAATGGGTTCAAGAATTAAAGTGCAGTGCCTAAGGATTTCGGGTCCGTTGTGTAGTTAAGGATCGAGTATTCACAGTGGATTGCGAATGAGACTTGGAATGTTCTATGTTATTATAGGGTATGTGGTGTAGTATTGGAGGAAAGGAAGAAATAGCTTCGGATTTGCGGAAGGTATTACAGAATGTGTAAGGCCCCGTAAAATTTTGCAAAGGAAAAATAATATTTCATGGTGCCGAGGAATAGACGAAGAAGAAGTATCCTCACTTATTTGAATAGCTGTGTAATCCTTTTACGAACTTGTCGTCTATGAACTTTGTATCATTTATTCAGTTAATGTAAAGGTGTTCCTTTTGATTATATATTGTTTACATGAGGCCACAGTTGGTGTTGATATGAGTTATGTTGCATCGTTGGATTCTGTATATATTTGTAAGATGTGTTTCTGGGGCTTTCTGACAGGTGGATAGGCCTAGTTACAAAGGAAACTCCGGCGTAATGTTTTGAAATTTAGGGAGTTAGTCAAATTTGGGGCTGCTGGTGTGTGGTATGAAAACCTGAGTTGCATAAGATGCTAATAACGGATTTTGACCCTTATTCGAGGACGAATGATCCTAGGTGGGGGAGAATGTAAGGCCCCGTAAAATTTTGCAAAGGAAAAATAATGTTTCATGATGCCGGACTAGGCTCACGTGTTTGTGGATATCTCGGACTTTTTGGGTTGAACAATGCATCGGAAAGTAAAGGAAAATGTTTGGCAGTGAAATGCCTATCTACGGTCCATTATGCGACTGCAGAATCACTCTGCGAACCGCATAATGGCCGCAGAGTGAGGCAGATGAGGGTCAGTTTGGAAGAAATTACGCGGTCGACTATGCGACCGCATAGTACCTGCAGATACAGACAAATTTTTGAGTCATTTTGGTTCACAATTATGCGACCGATATGCGGTCCGCATATCAATTATGCGATCGCAGACCTTGTTCCGGAGCTTCATTTTTGGGATTTTTAAACCCGACGCTTTTTCATTAAAACACACTCCATGGACCATTTTGATCATAGTTTCTGATAATTTTAGAGTGAGAGAGAGGGTCCTAGTGGGATAAGTGATCTTCATCACATTGCTCTTCAATTCTCACTTAAAATCTTGAAGATTATCAAGAGAGGCACCTAGGTTTTTTTCCTAAGAGGTAAGATTCTATCACCCAAACTCTTAATTTCAAAATGTAACTAGAATGGGCCATTAGTGGGGTAATTCATGGGGATGGGAGTGCTTACTTTGCATGCATATGTTCCTAAGATATGTGGGAAGTGTGTGAGCTAAAAATGATTGAGAATGGGTTGGGTAAAGATGGAATCTTCCACAAAGAGGGGCTTAAAATATTGATACACACCTGGTGTTTGATAATATGCTTAAATGAGCTAAAACCATGTTCATCTTCCTAATTTTGGTTCAATGTTGTTATATTGCTAAAATAGATTGAAGTGGCTAATATTCCGGAATATCTTAGAGTTTTAAGGAGCTCAATTAAGGTATGTTGGCAAAACCTCATTCTTCTTATAATCGAACCCCACGATGAGCATGTAATTGGAGTAAGCCCTTGATCATTATAGAATTGGCGATTTCTAACGTGTTTATGTCGAAGGATGTAAGTTCAATATTTATTCTAAATGCTTCATCATGCTATCTTTTTATTGAGGATGTGTTCAAAACTGTGGAATATGTGCTAGAAATATTAAAACATCATGTCAAGATCGAAATAAAGGTTGTTGTGCCAAATTGTATGAAAAGACTCTATGTGCCTTAGATTCCTATATTGCTCATATGTGAATTTAATTTCTTGAATGGGAAGCCTTATTGTTGTTGATAATGATATTGAATGTGGAAAAGGGGTCTGGAACTATGGGATGCGGCCAAGTGCTAAGAATGACTTTGTAATTGTTAAGAAGTACGATGTGAGATGATAGACTAATGCAATTGTGGTAATGTCTCAAATGAGACAGCCTAGCCGATCGGGCCGATATCGGACTCAGTGGAAGAATGGTATTGTGAATTATGGAATATCAATACTAAAGATCACCAATCTAATAATATGGAAATTGACTTGGAAAACGTATATGATCTTTTACTTGTTGTTTTAATATTATATGACTCTTGACTGTTCCTCTTGTATTATTATTATTCATTTTATTGAATTGGTATTTAAATATACATACTAGTGCTATTCGACGGTACTGACGTCCCTTTTGCCGAGGGCGCTGCATCTTTAAATTGATGTAGGTGGTTACATAGCAGACAACGTTGATCGCAGATAGTGTTTCATCCCCTTCTCAGCGGACTTGGTGAGCCCCATTTCATCCTGGGGTCATGTATTATACCTTTTGTTTATATTATGGTCACTTTTGAGGTATAGTCGGGGCATTGTTACCGGCACCATCCTTACTATCGTTTGTATCTTTAGAGGCTCCGTAGACACTATGTGGTTTGTTTATAGGTTTTGGGAATGTTATAAGTTATGTTGTGTTTGATCACTTATTCTACTTGAACTATAGGAAATATGCATTTTGAGACTTAAAGGCGCAATGACTAATGAAATGATTTGGGATTGTATGAATGAGACTCCTACTGTATAATTAATGAAATCACGCCTTTTCTTGATCATGGGTTAATTGGCTAGAAAGTATCTAATAGGCTTGCTTGGTCGGGTTCACTCTGTTGAGCGTCGGTCATGCTTCCTGGGGATGGGGCGTGACAGAATGGGTGTACCAGAGCCTAAGGTTTTAAAGTGTCCTAGGATGTCTCGGAGCCGTGTCTGGTAGAGTCCTTCTTATCGGTGTGTTGTCGACCACATCTATAAGATGGAGGCTACTTGGACATTTAGGAATAATACCCTTATTTGATATTCTGGATCGTGCGATGAAACTGATTGTGAAACTGTTCCTCCTCTAACTCGCGCATTCCTTTAACTTTTAGTACATGGCACCTAAGAAGAGAGCTAGAACTGGCCAAGGAGCCAATGCCGCCTTAGGAGGGGCAGTTGATCCTTTATTTGGTGAGGTGGGTGAACTCCCGAAGGGTAAGGATAATCCCCCGACTACTACATTGCCTGATTCCACTACACCTGACCAAGCCACACAAGTTCCTGTACCTACTGAGGGTGCAGCAGTTCCTCCAACTGATATTCCGGTTCGACCAGCAGCTCCAGCTTCCGATTCTGGTGTTTCTGATGTAGATCTTAGGGGAGCTATTAAGATGCTGACTCAGATAGTGTCTTCTCACGCCTAGAGATCAAATGTTGCACCCACTTCTTTTAGCCAACAAGGAGATTCTAGTGGTTCTAGGGTGAACAGGTTTCTGTAGTTAGATCCTCCGGTGTTCACGGGTGCTAATCCTGAGGAGGATCCACACGACTTCATTGATGAGATGCATAAGACTCTCCGGGTTATTCGTACTACTGAGACGGAGGGAGTGGAGTTGGCCGCCTACCGCCTGAAAGGAGTGGCCTATTATTGGTTTGAGCTGTGGGAGGACTCTCGGGAGGAGGGGATCCCTCCAACTAGATGGAGTGAGTTTGTTGATGCCTTTATAGACCCTTTCTTGCCTGGCGAGACTAGGGCAGCCCGTGCCGCAGAGTTTAAGAATCTTAAGCAAGGGAGTAAGAGTGTGTGGGAGTATCACATAGAGTTCGCGCGTCTGTCTAAATATGCCATTCTTATGTTGCCTTCTATGGAGGCTAGAGTGCTTATTTTGGATTGATATCGATTGTGCACATCGGTCCAAGTAATGGCTGGGTACTCGATCAGATTTTGCTTCAGCCGACGTGAAATCATCGAGCTCCGCTCGTTTAGACCTTTAGTGAAAGCTTGAACAGCCCAATCGTCTTTGACTGATGGCAGATCCATTCGTTCTATTTGAAAACGAGCTACGAACTCCCTTAGCATCTCGTTATCCTTTTGTATTACCTTGAACAAGTCCGACTTTCTGGTTTCGACCTTTATGGCCCCAGCATGTGCTTTTACGAAGCAATCTGCAAGCATAGCAAAAGAATCAATAGAGTTAGATGGTAAATTATGATACCATACCATTGCCCCCTTTGACAGGGTTTCACCGAATGTTTTCAATAATACAGATTTGATCTCATCATCTTCCAAATCATTGCCCTTGATGGCACACGTGTAAGAAGTGATGTGCTCGTTGGGGTCGGTCGTTCCATTATATTTGGGTATTTCGGGCATACAAAATTTTTTGGTGATTGGTTTTGGGGCAGCACTCGAGGGAAAAGGCTTTTGAATGAATTTTTTCAAATCTAGCCCTTTTATCATTGGTGGAGCTCCCGGGATCTAATCGACCCTAGAATTATATGTTTTTACTTTTTTATCGTTGGCTTCGACTCGTTTTGTGAGTTCCTCGAGCAATTTAGTAATTTCAGGAGTAGCCCCCGATTCTGGCTCATTTAACTTCACTATGGATGGTTCCGTTCTGTGGGTGATTTCTCGAAGCGGATTGGGCTTGTAACATTTCGAAGATCACCCGTAAGATGACTTCGATCTCCTCCACATTATCGGTGTCTCGAGCTAAGGACCGAGTACCGCCCTGAATAATTTTTTCCGGTTCGGAACATTGGTTCGCCTCAAGAGCCACTTGTGAATTGACATCTAGCAGTACTTAGACTCGAGTTTCAGTAACATCGTTAATTTGCCTTTCGGCCCTTGGTGTCAAGTCGTTGGTTTCATCTTGAAGGCCAGCTTCGTGGTCGATAGGTATAGCCATCAATTGAGGGTTTGCCATTGTTGATCTGAAGTTGTAAACTGGTGTGTATTGCAGATTTGTATCAAACAACCACTATTACCCTTAGCCCCATGGTGGGCGCCAAACTGTTTACCTAAAAATTGGATAACGTTAGATTTGTGTATGGTTCTAAGGATATGTGATACAATTTGATATAAATCGTGTAGAGAAATAAAAGTATGTGTATTCTTAGATCTGTATACGGTCAAAACCGATTCGAGTCAGTCGTACGGACTGATCAAGACGATAATGTTTCGATCAAAGGATATCTGCATGACAAGCTCGGTCAAGATCTGTAGTAAGGGCGGCAAACTTCGAGCTCAAAGACCTGTCAAATGACAAGCTCGATATGATTATCGAGCCCATATCCAAATCGAACTATGAGGCAAAGCAGAGATTATCAAAGATGCATGGACCAGCCAAAATTCACCCTGAATACCGAGACCCCAAGTCAGAATCGAGCTCGGACCAAGGCCGAGAGCTCGATCCAACACTGAGCTCGAGCCAGTATCGAGCTCGCAGATTAGGGCCGTTGCAACCGCACTATGGGAGAGAATCTTGGCGGAAATTGAGGAGAAGACAATATATCATTGGCTCTCTACTACGTATTTTTTATTGTATATAAAGTAGGATCCCTCTACTATAAGAGGGAGAATCCCTGATGCTTGTTGGACAGAGAGATTCTTTTTGCTTACTATTTTTCATTTTCATAGTTAAGAATACACATACTTTTATTTCTCTACATGATTTATATCAAATTGTATCGCATATCCTTAGAACCATACACAAATCTAACGTTATCCGATTTTCGGGTAAATATCGATCCTCGACAGTTTTGGAGACTCGCTTGATTTGTCTCCATGAAGTGCATACCGACATAATGAACTTATAATGTAAGATTCCTTCTCTTGAAGCTGAGGAAAGGGATATTTGGAGGCGGCTTGGTCTTCCTTCCCCTAATAGGCGAAAGCGCGACACTGAGTCGTACGAAGATGATATCGATGGTGAAGATGGTGAAGAATAGGAGATTACCTCTCATATTGAGTCTTCACCTCCTCCACTTGTTGTGGCTGCTTCTAATCTGGATGCACCTTCAACCACTGGTCCTAGAAGCCGGTGTTAGATTCTAGTTATGGGCCTCAAGTTCCCTCTTAGGCATTTTCCTGTAATCTTTGATTTTGGGCCCCCGTGATTTATAAATAAAATATTTTTCACGAATTTCATAGTGCCTTTTACATTTGAATTGAATGCTTATCACACTTGAAAATATTTTCATGTTTCCTTTTTGGCTTTGGTTTCATAGACTTAGAAGTTTTTACGATCCGTTGTGCAGTAAGCAATTGTTGCTAGTCATGATTTAGCATTTTGTGCATAAAAGTAACCCTTTGTATGTCTATTCGGCGCAGATGAAGATGACATATCATCTTCACTTAGGCACAAAGAAGTGAGGAGATTTGGCCCAAGTAGACGCTCGTCCCAAAATAAAGTGCTAAAAAAAAGCTTGTAAGGTAAAAATGAAATGTAAGTACGAAAGAAAATAGAATTCTCATTTACTCTAGTAGGGTAATCAATCCAAGTACATTATTGAGTCACTATTTGACTTAACATCTCAGATGAGATTCGGGTAAACGACTAGTATGGCCTCTATTGGACCATATGCACATGTATTCCATTTTTCGGAATAACTTTGTCCTAAATTATCTAAAGATCTTGTGAGATTTTGTAATATTCCAATATCCCAATTTGCATATTTAGATACCATTTTCTCCATGCGGATTTTTGTCTCCATGACTTGCAATTCCATATGGTATAGTACCCACAATGTTCGAGTTTGAAGAACGAAAACTCGAGCACTTGTATTGTGGCTCACCAGTGTCTAGTTAAGCATTTGGTCCTACTGTGATATTCCTCTCCTGATGGTCTTGCTCTTGTGAAAGGAAGTAATGGGACGGGGGGGGGGGGGGGATTTTAGGTGGCGGCAGTGCTAGAGCCCTTTTAATCAGACAATTTGACCTTGGCTGGGAACTACGGCGGTTCTAGAACATTGTCAAGGGTCAATGTAGTCATCACCCAAGTCAGGTTGGCTTAATTCCAATCATCTAAAATGTTATTAAAATAAAATAAAATTAATGTGACTGCATAGAGAAGGAAGTTGAACCATTGTGGTGCTCAAAAGTAGAACCGTTTGAGGTGTTCCACGTTCCAGTTTACATTCATTGGTCTACAATCCATCTTCTAGAGCTTGTACGACCCTTTGCATATTATATCAACGATCCAGTAGGATCCTTACCAGTTGGGTCCAAGATTTCCCATATTCGGCTCATGGGACACTAAAAATATGCTTCGTAGCGCGTAGTCCCCCACTTTGAAGTGTAGAAGGTTTTCCTTTGTATTGTAATACTTCTCGATTCTTTATTTTAGTGCCATCCAGATCAAGGCCATTTATCTCCGTCCTTCTAATGGGTCCAAGTCGGTGGCTACAGTCTCGGTTGTTTGACTCTTAGGTGGTGTCAGCTAACCTTAAGCTTGGTTCTCCTATCTCGATCGGGATGAGTGTTTCAGATCTGTACACGAGGAAAAAAGAGATCTCCTCTATGCTTGACTTTATCGCATGGTAGGCCCATAATACTCTATGCAACTCTTTTGGCCATCTTACCTTGACTACTTCTAACCTCTTCTTTAAACTGTTAAGCAAGACTTTGTTAGAGGACCCAGCTTGCCTATTTGCTCCCATGTGTTATGGTGTGGAAGTGATCCTTTTGATGTGTCACTCTTTAAAGAATTTTGTTACTTTGGCCCTAATAACTCTGGCCCGTTTTCATATGCAATTTATTTAAGGACTCTGAATGTACATATAATATTTCTCCAAATGAAGTCCATGGCTTCTTTTTATTTGATTTGCCTGAATGCATCTGCTTCCACCCACTTGAAAAACTAATCAGTTAGAATAAGTAAGAATTTTACCTACCCAGATCTTGTGGTAATGGATCTACTATGTCCATCCCTCGTTTCATGAAAAGTCATGGGGTAGGTATGGAATGAAGTGTTTCGGCTGGTTAATGTAGTCGATGAGTAAACCGTTGACACTTGTCACATCTTTTGACAAAAGTAGTCCATCCTGCTCTATTCTGGGCCAATAATACTCGACTCTAATCAGTGTTTGGACCAGTGATCTATCTTTGAAATGATTGCCATAAAGCCCTTCATAAACTTTCCTTCTCGCGTAGTCTGTGTCTCCGGGCCCTGGGCATTTAGCTAATGGATCAATGGACGTCCTTCAATATAAGCCCCAATATTAGCTAAATCATCTTCTTCTACATTTTCTTCTTGGGGTATTTGGGTTGCTTCCATTTATTGAACTTATTTAGGGGTTCCATAATATTGTCCAGGTACTGCTGTATGTGTGCTTTTATACTATGTAGGTCACATGTAATGAGTTCACTGCCATATTAGAATCACTCTTTATGTCTGTAGGTCAGCCCCGAGTCCTCGGATTAATTCGAGTCCAACAACAAGAACCTCATATTCTGCTTCATTTTTAGTTATGGAATGGCATTTGATATCCTATCGCATCGTTTCCCAGTTAGGGTGATAAGCAGAATTCCAAGCCCGAACCCTTTCACAATGGATGGACATTTGCATAAAGGGTCTAGGTTCCTATAATTCTCCTGGAAGAAATTATCGCTTCTTTTTCTACTTTGAGAAGTATAACCATACTGAAATTAGCGACAAATTCTGCTGTGACTTGTGACTTGATGACAGTATGGCGTTGATAAGAAATGTCATATGAACTCAACTTGAATGCCCATTTGGCAAGTCATCCCTATAGTTTAGGCTTGTGTAGGATACTTCGTAACAAAAAATGGTAACTACAAAAATAGGATTGCACTGAAAGTAGGGTCTTAATTTTCTAATAGTTACTATGAGTGGTAGTGCTAATTTCTCTAAGTGAGAATACTCAGTTTCAGTGTCTAACAGTTTTTTGGTGACATAATAAATTGGGGATTGTGTATCTTTGTCTTCTAGTACCAACACCGCACATACTAAAACTTCAGACAGTGCCAAATAAATCAGCAATTGCTTTCCTTCTCAGGGTTTGGCTAGCAACTATGGGTTCGACAAATATCTCTTTAATTCCTTCAATGCTAGCTGACATTCCAGGGTCCACTCTAAATTCTTTTGCTTTTTAGGACTGAGAAGCAATGGTTTCTATTCGGCATGTTAAACTTTTTACTTCCTTCTTGTCAGCCAGCATGTTGAGTATGTCTTCAATGGCCTTGATTTGAGCTGTGTTGACCTCTATCCCCCTATATATTCCAAGAAACATAAAAATTTACCCGACGTCACTCCGAAAGCACATGTTTTTAGATTCAGCTTCATGTTGTACTTTCGAAGTGTAGAAAAAATATTTCCTTTAGGTGGTCTAGGTGGTCTAAGTGGTCCTTCGCCTGTAGTGACTTGACTATCATGTAATCCATATAGACTTCCATAGACTTTTCGATGTAAATTTTGAACATCGTATTGACCAGCTTCTGATATGTTGCTCCCGCATTCTTTAGACCGAATGGCATCACATTATAACAATAAGTTCTCTTTTCGGTTATGAAGGATATTTTCTCTTGATCTTCTGGATCCATTCTAATATGGTTGTACTCAGAATAGGCATCCAATAAGCTCAGCAGTTTGTGGCCAGCAGTAACATTTATGAGTTGATCAATATGGACCAAAGGAAAAGAATCTTTAGGACATACTTTGTTTAAGTCGGTGTAGTTGGTACTCACTCTCCATTTGCCATTATCTTTTGGTATCACAACAGCGTTTTTCAACTATTTTGGATACTTGACATCTCTTATTGAATTAATTTTCATTTGAGAGCCTTCGTTATTGATGACCTCATTCTGGTGCGACCCTTGCTTCCACTTTCTTCTTGACTGGCTGGTAATTGGGATATATGTTGAATTTGTGAGTCATTACTTCTAGGAAAGTCCTGGTCATGTTTGCATATGACCAAACAAAACAATCTGTATAAGCACGTAAAAATTAGATTAACTTATGTTTCAACTCGGGGTGAGTCCCAACCATACATACACCTTCCTTTTCGGTAAGCCGATGAGAAGGATCACTTCTTCTAGTTCTTCAGTAGTTAATTTGGAGTAATCAGTCTATTCTGGTTCGACGATCTTATCTATAATATTTCAATTTCTGGTTCAGAATCACAAGACTTGGTTTTCTCTAATGCTCTGGGATTTGGCAGATTTGGTTGCTATTTGGTCGGTTCATCTTTAGGGAGGCTACTTGTAGCTGCAATTGAGTTATCTATTGGAATGCTCTTTGTTTTCCTCATATTTCTTGGATTCCCAACTTTGATAGGAACTTTATTACTTTGTGTAGTGTTGATGGAACTGCATCCATCTCATGAATCCATAGTCTCACCAGGATAGCGTTGTAGGCCTTGTCTCCATCTACTACTTGGAATGGAGTTTCTCTAACCACCCTCTCTACAATGTTTGTCCAGATCGCTTCTCCTCTGGTCATCTCGCTAGAGTTGTTGAACCTGAAAGGTAACCATGCCTTTGAGATAGTTTGGCTCATGAGCTGTATTTCTTCAACCACCTGCAATTGGATGATGTTCTCCGATCCGTCTGGATCAAACAAAACTAGTTTAGCTTTAGTGTCTAGAATGCATAGAGTTATTACAGGGTATCGTTGTACGGAATATCAAGCCATCCTCATCCTCGCTATCTAAAGTTATGCGCTCTCCAGTAAGACTACATTCTTTGCTGCCATGAAAGTCACCCTATTCACCTCTTCTCCCCCGGATGTGATGTTGACTACATTTTGGCGACGGGACCCGTAGTGGTTCTTTCTTACTTCTGTTCTTCATATGTGATTTCTTTACTTCTTGCTAAAGATCTTAGTGAGATATTTTTATTTGAGAAGACGGTCTATTTTTTTTAAGGACTCTATAGTCGGTGGTCTTGTATCCATGATCAATGTGGAACTCGCACCATAATTTCTAACACCCTACTAGGATCCTCTTCATTTCTTTTGGGCAAATCACTTTGTTTCTCAGATATTTGAGGACCACCACCAATTTTATGGTATTGACATTGAAGTTGTAGTCGGCTAGCTTTGGCCTATAGTGATAGTCACTGATTTTTGGTGCTTTCGGTTCATTCCCTGGTTGGTCTGGTGTGATATTAATCTTTCACCTAGAGCCTCTATCATCGTTATTAGAGACTTGGTTTTCACTAAAAGTATCTGTAAGTTCAACAAAAGAACTAATATAGTTTTCTGGTAAGTGTGAGTACAAAGTTAGAGCTCCTTTGTTCAAGATCTCTCTGAATTTCTTGATGAGTATAAAATAGATTTCTTCCTTTGTGAGATCATCCTTTTTGATTTCGATCGTATAATCCATGAAATGATCACACGAGTCCGAGTTTATGTCATATTTTTGAATGTTTGGTATTTTGAACTTCTTTGGGATTGGTAATAGGGTCGCACTTTTTTTTCACGGTTGCCGAGAGTATTTATTTTTATCGATTCTGTTCAAAACAAGTGGAACTCCTAGAATCTATTCGATCATGTTGTTCTGCTCGTTATTCTATAACTCAGTATTTTCGGAAACACCTGAACCTCCTGCGTCTGCATCATTTGAAAGCCCCCCTTTGATGTATTCATTAATTTTGAGTTGGGGTTTCCATGCCAATACGAATCTTTCAAAATCTCACCAATGATCGTGATGGCACCTAACCTCTAAGATTAGGTAAGCCAATCATACAAAGATATAATATATTGAATAAGATATGATAACTCTGAATTTTAACATAAATTGCAGAATTAAGTCTCAATGAAGCCATAACTTAAGTACATAAGTCAATTTCCTAAAATCAGGTAATACAGAGTCAAGATCTCTAAATAGAATACATAGCGAGTCTCAATAAGTATAATATTGTTTGAAAGGAAATACAACAATATAAATAAGAGAAGAAGACTCTAAGGATTTGCGGTGTCCATGCAATACTACCTTGAATCTTCTCGATTCTTCACAAGCTCACTCACTAGGTCTGCTACCTCCAGCATCTGGAACTGCACAAAAATATGTAAAAGTGTAGTATGTGTATACCACAATCAGTACCCACTAAGTATCAAGACTAACCTCCGTGAAGTAGTGATGAGGTTCAAGTCATGTGATACTCACTAGTTAAGGACCATATACATTATATATATATATATATATATATATATATATATATATATATATATATATATATATATATATATATTGGGTGAGAATGAGACAATATATAAGTGAGTACAATATCAACAATCTTGGTAAAGCGGGTGATAACAACTCAATGTAAGAAAATCCATTTTTTGAAAAACAAATCATCAAATAGAAATAGAGGCATATGTAACCTCGTACACTCTATTTTATCACAATAATAATGTCACCTTATCGCTCCGTAAACAACAATATCTACCATTATCTGATACGAACGCGGAAGTAAAAACAATAAGAACACAAATAAAAAGCGAGAATGATATTTATCAAAGAACTAACTAGGAAATTTGAAGAACACTTGAAATCAAACACAAATACCCTTCTATTTAAATCTTAATCAACCCTAAACTATAGGATAACCCTCATGGAGAAGAATTCTCATAAAAGCTACCTTAAAGATTTTCAATCAACAATGGAATTCATCCATAACACTCACTCAATGAGTTCATAATCTCAATATCAAAATAATCTAAGTCTAAAATAAGAGCCTTAAGGGTTATTTATACTTGGGAGCTAGCTATTACAAGTATAGGCACTAAATATAATGTAGTCTTTAATTGTTGGTGAAATTGTACATGTAGCAGCCCTGTTATGAAAGTAGTCTCCATTTAGAATCCAAATTGCTCGATGACTATGTAGATTGCATCATCCTCCCTCCCTTAAAAGAAATCCATCCTCGAATTTGGACCTTTAAATAAAAGAAATGGAGCTTCCATTAGTAAAATTTTAACTTGAACATAAACAAGTACCTCAAAGTAACAACCAAACCATATTTTAACAAATTTATGGTAAATCCAAGCATCCAAGCCAATAAGTAAGACAAATCTACACTTCAAACAAAAATCTAATGATACCCATGGACAAAACGAAGCATAAAAGCTAAGAAAAATATGAGAATTGTCATGAAATACCTCCAATCTGCACACCAAGTGTGCCCCAATATAAGAATCATCAAGAAAAGCATTAACTCTCATAGTTTTATCAAGTCCAAGCATAAGCAAAAGCTAAATAAACAAGTCATTCTTGAATCCAAGTCGACATGAGAAATCAAGAAAAAGAATGACAAGTTCAAACAAAACAAGTCTCTTCGCTTCACCAATATTATCATTCAAGAAAGATTTAGCTTGCTTTTTCTTAAACTCATCACACCAATCCATATGAAAAATATCAACTTATTTTAAACTCAAAACAGTAGTGTAGTATAACACATTATCTCTATAAAATATATGAGTGCAAAAATTTAGAAAGTTTACACCAAGTAAAGAACATTCGTCTTTGTCCAAAAGCTTAGCTTCCAAAACAATCTTGTTAGTAATCTCAAACGACTTCTCAAAAATGGAACCTTTGATCGGTAAATCCAAATCAAACTCAAAAGATCCCATATCACAATCAAGCAAGAAAGAATCAAATGGCTTAAAACTTGAAACTTTATCACTCAATTCACCTTCAAATAAGCAATCATCACCAATTAAGGAATGATCCTCAAAATAGAAAGCATGAACAATAATAATCAATGGATCAAACTCAAAAAAGTCACATAAAGATGCAACCTTTACGCATTTCTCAACCTCAATCAATGCTTCTTCATAAGCAAATAGGTCATTTCAGCCATCAAAATAACTTGAATCGCTTTCTAGTGTATCTTCACAACTCAAAGAATCATTAGAATCAACAAATGTACCCAAACTAACCCTTGAAGCATCACTATGCTCATCACAAAAAGAAAAAGTGTTAAGCTGAGCAATCATACCTTAATGCACTTCTAAGAATTCTATTTTACCTCCTTAAATAATGAAAGAATCTTCACTTTGGGATAGGGCGGATTCGGTAACCTCACTTGGACTTATTTCTTGAAGACTTCTACTTCAATTTTTCTTCAAATGATCTACACATATGATGACCCGATAGGTCATTTTGAGATTTAGCCTCTATTTTTGTATTTTAAGACATTGAGTAGCATCGTTCAGTATTTCTCATATTGCGTGCGCAGTTCATGTCTCATTTCAGGAAGTCTTGATATGAAACAAATTGAAGAAAAATGTGAATTTTTGCCTTAAAATGGTTTGAGTTGACTACGGTCAATATTTTTTTGTAAATGGACCCGGATTATTATTTGATGGCCTCGATGGATCCAAATCATGATTTAGAACTTGGGCATATGCCTGGAACTGAATTCGAAAGTCCCCAACATGTTTCGACTAATTTTGTCGAAAACTAACATTTTTGAAAGTTAAAAATTATGAAGTTTGAATGTAAGTTGACTTCTTAGCTAACGGGCTTGGATTTTGATGTTGAAAATTGAAATAGTTTTTTATTGCTAATCTAAACTTGTGTGAAAAATTTGGTTCAATTCGGAATTGATTTGACGTGATTCGGACGTCCGGCTGTAAATTTAAAGTTCTTGAGTTTCTTTAAAAATTTCATACATTTTGATGTCCGATTCATAGTTCTATAGACTATTTTGGTATTTTGATCATGTGAAGGAGTTCGTATGATTTTTTTACACTTGTGTGCATGTTTGGTTCGGAGCCCGAGAGGCTCAGGGGAAGTTACGGATAGGCTAAGGATTGATTTTTGGACTTTGGAGATAACTGATGATTTCTCTGTTGCTAATGTGCTCTGCAGATCTCGCATTTGCGAGGTCTAGCTCGAAAATGTGAGCCTCACTTTTGCAATCAAGATATAGCATTTGCGAGCAGGGTCCTAGGCTGGGTGAACTTGCATTTGCGAGGAATTATTTGCATTTGCGAACTGTGGACTTTCGCTTTTGCGAAGGAAGAGGTCGCAATTGCGACCAGTGACCACTGGAGTCTGCTTCTCATTTGCGAAAATTCTTGTCACATCTGCGATGGGTTCTACAAGTTCGTTGTTATGGGTAGTTCCTACAAAGGATCAGACTAATGACGTATACAATACTTAGAAAATTCATGATTTATTTGAGAAAGAATTCTATAATAAATAAAATCATGGTAAGTTCGCAATTTTGATCTAAATGTCGCATTTGCGACTTCTATTCTTTTTTGATAGGGTTCGCATTTGCAACCCTTATCTAGCATTTGTGATGTTCGCAATTGTAAATTAGATATCAGAATTGCGACATCTGCAACTAGGTAAAAGAGGGGGAAAACGGGACTTAGCTCATTTTACACCATTTCTCAACCCTAGATACTCTAGAGGCAATTTTCCAATAGACTTTTCTTCCCTAATTTTCCAAGAGACTTTTCAATTACCCATTACTTTTCATTAGATTTCAACTTCAAATTTAGGATTTGCATGGTAGAAATTAGGAATTTGGGTAGACTTAGGAATTTTTTTAAAATTGAGATTTAGATCTCCAATTGAGGTCCAATCTCGAAATAAATCATATAACTGGGCTCGGGGGTTAATGGGTAATGGAGTTTTGGTTTGAATCTCGGGTTTTGACCAAGCGTTCCTGGTGTTGACTTTTTCAAAACCATTAAAGATTGAATCTTTTTCACTCATGGGTAATTCCTAGAGCTCATTTTGAATTATTTGAACTATATCTTGTTAGATTTGATTGCTGGCAAATTTTAGAGGAAAGGCTCCAGTTGAGCTTTGATTTGACTGCGGAGCGACGTAAGTTTTGGATCTAACCTTGAATAGAGGGAATTAGGAATTTTTAAACTATGTGTTATGTGGATTATGTCAAAAAATGGCGTCTATGCGAGGTGACGAGTGTATATGCGCCATTAAGATATTCATTTACATGTTTCTTGTTATTTTATGATTTATCTTATTCCATGCCTTAATTGTTACATGCTTTAATTGCTTTCTATGCCGTAATTTTCTATTCGTCATTTAATTAGTCTTGTATTGAATTGTTCATCCCTTCTATGACTCCTTCCATGACTCCGTGCTTATTTGCTACTTGCCCTAACTGTTTTACTTGCACATCTTAATTGTCACGTGTTTTACTTGTCCTGTTATTTTTATAATATTTTTGCATTCCTTTAATTATTACATGGTTCCTTTATTGCCTTGCATTGATACCCTTTGATTGTAGAAATTTCTGGTAAATTGAGTTATTGGATTATTTATGTTTACTGGAATTGTTTGTGTAACGGGTTACACGCCCCAACAAGAAGTGAAAGATAATAAAATTGAAATGGTGTAATAAGGGAGGATTATGATATTGATAAATGATAATATGTTGGGATTGGGTTGTGTGCTGTAACGGTTTGTGTATGTAATACTTGATATTGACAAATGATGATATGGTGGAATATGGGAGGATTATGATATTGATTATGATGATATGGTGGGATCGGGTTGCGTGTCGCAATGGATTGTATACGTGATACTTTATATTGATAAATGATGCTATGGTGAAATAAGGCAGGATTGTGTGTGTACAGTGGGATCGAGTAGCACGCCGCATCAGATTGTGTTTGTTGTACTTGTTGTTGTTATTGTGTTAGTTTCAGCATTTTTATATGAAATTACGAGGTTTGTTATTTTGGGCTCTTTGATTGTGAGGTTTGAGGTCATTTTTAAAAATTAACTGCTTTACTTTCAATTCCTATTTTCTTTCCCTATCATTGTTATTATTACTGCGTACAGTTTATTGTATGTGGCCTACTTTAGCCTCGTCACAATTTCGTCGAGGATAGGCTCGGCACTTATGGAGTACATGGGTCGTTGTACTCATACTATACTCTGCAATTCTTGTGCAGATACCAGAGTGATTCCTAGCGGCGTTCAGTAGTTTTTGCTCG
This sequence comes from Nicotiana tabacum, assembly GCF_000715075.1. Taxonomy (NCBI): domain Eukaryota; kingdom Viridiplantae; phylum Streptophyta; class Magnoliopsida; order Solanales; family Solanaceae; genus Nicotiana; species Nicotiana tabacum. Next base: position 48,662,700 of record NC_134093.1, on the reverse strand, counting down.
GATCCAGCCGTTGACGGAGACTTGAGGTACAGTTGCACAGTGTTCGTAGACTTAAAATCCCCTTCCCTTCTATCTTTACTATTTTTCTGAGTTTCAAAATAGTGTATTTTATTCAGACCATGTTTGTTGCATTCTAGATGTTCATGTACTCATGACACCAGTTTTTGGGTTATGTTTAGACTTGCTATTCAGTATTATTATACTATGCTTCAGACTTATTACATTTTCATTATTATTATCTTGTAATAAATTGAAAAACAAATCAGTAAATTTTTCTATTCACATCAGCTTGCCTAGCATGTAGATGTTAGGCGCCATCATAACTCCGAGGTTAGGATTCCGGTTCATGACAAGATGTTATTAGAGTACCAGGTTGCCTAGGTCTCACGAGCCATGAGCAAGCCTAGTAGAGTCTGGATGATCGGTACGGAAATGTAGTACTTATCTTCTAGAGGCTATGGAGATTTAGGAAAAATCTCACACCTTTGTTTCCCTATCATGCGATTTCATTCTATCATTGATGATTAGGCCATTATATTCTTGTTCTCTCGTTAATGGTGAGAACACGCACAACATCTGCAGAGGAGATTCATTGATGGGCTTAATTTCAGCATCAGGCTATAGATGTCCAAGGAAACTGGAGATGATAATTCCTTCCAAAGGGCCTTAGATATTGCTAGGCGGATAGAGATGGTTCGTAGTTAGGAGAGGGGGCTGGTGTCTGATAAGAGGCCTCGTCGTTCCGGTGGTTTGGTAGGGGCCATTCTCCTACGCCATATCAGCCTGCGCTTTATGAATCCCATAATGCTTCGGGTAGCCGTGGTCCTTATAAGGCAGCCAGCCTATAGTGCACCATCAGCTATTACTAGTGTGCTTCTGATCCAGAGCTACCATTATGGTTATCAGGCCCGTTCGGGTCAGCTTCCGCTTCAGCAGCCACATCAGCGGGAAGGGTGTTTTGAGTGTAGAGGAGCGGGTCACATAAGGAGGTACTAGATTTTTGAGCAGCATGCCACAACAGAGTTCTCGTGCCATGGTTTCGGCACCGATTGCTTCACTTTCCACTCAGCTAGCCAGAGGTAGAGTTCATGCCATTATAGGTGGAGGTCAGGTCGTTAGAGCTGGAGGCCAGCTAGCTAGAGGTTGTCCGAGAGGCGGAGGTCAAAGTTATGGGGCCCAACCTCATTTTTATGCATTACCGGCTAGACCTGAGGCAGATTCATCTGACGCCGTTATCACATGTTGTTCTAGTTTACCATAGAGATGCTTCAGTTCTATTTGATCCGTGCTCTACTTATTCGTACGTGTCATCCTATTTAGCTTCATATTTGGTTGTGCCTCGTGATTCTTTGAGTGCTCCTGTGTATGTGTCCACGCCTGTGGGAGATTCTATTATTGTACACCGTGTTTATCGCTCGTGTATGATTACTATTGGAAGTCTTTTGACTAGTGTAGATCTCCTAGTTCTTGATATAGTAGACTTTATGTTATTTTGGGCATAGACTGGCTGTTACCTTATCATGCTATATTGAATTGTCATGCCAAGGCGGTGACCTTAGCCATCCTAGGGTTGCCTCGGTTAGAGTGGAGAGGAACTCTTGGACATTCTACCAGCAGGGTTATTTCTTATGTGAAGGCCTAGCGTATGATAGAGAAGGGATTTCTATCTTATTTGTCCTATGTTCGTGATTCTAGTGCGGAGGTTCCTTCCACGGATTCAGTACCTGTTGTGCGTTAATTTTCAGAGGTGTTTCCCTCTGACCTGCCAGGGATGCCACCCGACATGGATATTGGTTTTTGTATTGACTTGGCTCCGGTCACTCAACCCATTTCCTTTCCACCATACCAAATGGCGCCACCTCAGTTGAAGGAACTAAAGGAACAATTGTAGGATTTGCTTGATAAGGGACTTATTAGACCTAGCGTCTCACCTTGGGGTGCACCCATGTTGTTCGTGAAGAATAAGGATGGTACGATGACGATATGCATAGACAATCGCCAGTTTAACAAAGTCACTATCAAGAACAAGTATCCGTTGCTGAGGATTGATGACTTATTTAATAAGCTTCAGGGTGCCAAAGTGTTTTCGAAGATTGATTTGAGGTCTGGCCACCATCAGTGGAAGATTAGGGCATCATATCCCTAAGATAACTTTTCGGACTCGGTATGGGCATTATGAGTTCTTAGTGATGTCATTTGGGTTGACAAATGCCCCCGCATCATTTATGGATTTGATGAACCGGGTATTTAATCCCTATTTGGATTATTTTGTGATCGTATTCATTGATGATATCTTGATCTACTCCTGCAGTCAAGAGGAGCATGAACAACATCTTTAGATTGTACTCCAAACTCTGAGATATAGTGAGTTAAATGGCAAGTTTTTAAAGTGTGAGTTTTGTTTGGACTCAGACGTCTTTTCGGGGCATGTTGTATCGGCCGAGGGCATTAAAGTGGATCCAAAGAAGATTGAGGCATTTCAGAACTGGCCTAGACCTACTTCACCTACAAATGATCCCTGGAAGGCCAATGTGGTGGCCGATGCCTTGAGTAGAAAAGGCTGCAAGTATGGGTAGCGTTGCGTATATTCTAGGTTGTGAGAGATCGCTAGCACTAGATGTTTAGACCTTGGCCAATCAGTTCATAAGGTTAGATGTTTCGAAGCCCAGATGTGTTCTAGCTTGCACGGTCACTTGGTCTTCTTTGTATTATCACTTTAGAGAGTGTCAGTGTGACGACCCCCATTTGCTTGTCCACAAGGACACGGTGTGGCACAGTGGTGCCAAGCAGGTAACTATCGGAGATGATAGATGTAACGACCCGACCGGTCATTTTGCTTTTTAGAACCACGTTCCCCTAAATAAGACTCCCTATACGTGCTTCTACTATTTTATGTCTTACGGGGGTAGTTAGTTCTGGATTTAGAAGGGTTCAGGTTGAAATCGGAATGCTTGGTTCCTTAAGGTTGGCTAAAGAGGCAAAGTTTAACTTCGGTCAATATTTCGAGTAAACAACCTCGGAATCGGTATTTGATGAGTCCAATAGGTTCGTATGATGATTTTGGACTTGGGCATATGTTCGGATCAGGTTTTGGATGACTCGAGAGCATTTCAACGCCTAATAGTGAAAATAAGTTCTTTGAAGGTTTTTGAAGTTCTTTAAATTCGGTTTGAAGTAGGCTTTGGTGTTATCGGGGTCCAAATGGAATTCCGAGACCCGGAATAGGTTCGTAACATCATTTAAGACTTGCACGCAAAATTTGGGGTCATTCTAAATAGTTTAAGCATGTTTTGGCGCAATGGGAGTAAATTAAAGAACTCGAAGTTCATATTTTGATTCAATTGGTTTGGGGTGTGATTCTTAGTTTTGATGTTGTTTTGTATGTTTCGAGAGTTTGAGCGAGTTCGTTTCATGATTCCAAACTTGTTGGTATGTTTGGACGGGGCCTCGGGGGCCCCGGATGCCATTCGGACGATGCGCAGATTGAGTTTCAAACTAAAGAGGGCTGCTGTTTGCACCAGTTCTGGTGTAACCGCACCTGCGATCCTTAGGCCGTAGGTGCGAGCCCGCATATGCGTGGATCTTGCCGCTGAAGCGGCAGGGAGCATTTTGGCCATGGACCGCAGATGCGTACGATTTTGCGCAGGTGCACGTCGGTGGTCGTAGGAGCGGTCACGCAGAAGCGTCTCCAGCTTCGCAGATGTGAACATTGGCCGGCTGGAGGAGGACCGCACCTGCAAGATTTCCTCCGCAGAAGCGGCACCGCAGGTGCGAGATTCGCTGGGCAGTGAGGTTGTTATAAATACGGGACTTAGCATTTTGCCCACTTCTTACACTTCTTGGGGGCGATTTTGGAGCTGGTTAAAGAGGGGATTTTCATCAACTAATTGAGGTAAGTGATTCCTATCAAATGTGAATGTTATACATAGATTATGGATAGATTGACATGTACAAATTTGGTCAAATCAAGGGTTTAGCTGCAAACCTAGGTTTTTGATAAAAATGGGATTTGAGCACGAAATTGATTATGGAATTAGATAAAAATCATATATTTGAGTTCATGAGGTTATGGGTAACAATTTTCTTCAAATATTTCTGGAATCCGGGCACGTGGTCCCGGGAGTGAGTTTTATGGATTTTTCAAATGGGCTTGGGAAATCACTTTGATAGTTAAGATGGGAACTTTTGAATAGGTATTGATTATTTTATATAATATTTGATTAGTTTCGAGTCATTTTGGCACCAAATTGAGGGTTTGAGCACAAATCTTGGATCGGAAGTAGGCTTGAGACAAGGTAAGTCTCTTTTCTAACCTTGTAAGAGGGAATTAACCCCATAGGCGAATTGAATTAAAATGTGCTTCTATTTGTGGGGGCTACGTATGCGCAAGGTGACGAGAGTCCGTACGTTGCTACTACTCATGCTTATGTCCGGGTAGTTTTAGGTTTTACCATGTTTTGTTGACACCACTATTTGATTATGCTTATTAATTATATTGAATAGAGTTGAGGTTGAGGATATCAAGATTTTAAGAGTTTCTAGTTGATTTCTTATTTTAGAAAGAATTGAGGGATATTATGATAACTTGATAAAAAAATCTATGTTCAACCGCGTCGGAAGTATATTCCGCGAGCGGGGTAAATTTCCACTACTCTCATGGGAGCGGGTCATTCGCCTCGGCAGGTTAATAGATGCATCTATGATTCCTGCCGTTCGACCCTTGGCAGTGCACACAGTTTATGTTTATATATATTTGGATCGGATCGTACGTCCTCGGCATAATTCGTGCGGGATAATATTGAAGCCCTCTTATATTTGATATCGTTTCATTGACTTGAGAGGTTAAATAGTTAAATTGAGGGAAACGATTTTGTTTCATTTTTACTATGGTAAAAGTATTGTTTAATTATTCTTGCTCCATGTTCTATTGTCATCTATATATATCATGTTTAATTAGAATTTCATAGTATATTATATTGTTAGCCCATAGTAAGTGTTGAAGTCGACCCCTCGTCACTACTTTTTTGAGGTTAGACTGCATACTTACTGGATATATGTTGTTTATGTACTCACGCTACACTTCTGCACTGAATCTGCAGGATCTGAGGCAGGTGCATCTGGATATCAGTCCGGCGCGCACACTTGATTACTACTTTGGGGCTTCACGGTGAGCTGCCTTCGGAGCCCGTTCTAAAGTAGCCAGAGTCTTTCTGTCTATTTCACTTCGGATAGTAGACTAGTATTCTTTTGTATATTCTACTAGATGCTCATACACTTGTGACACCAGATCTTGGCACACACTTGTAGACTTTCGATTTTGGTTTTATTCTATGATTATGATTGCTCACAATTGCTTTCGTGTTATTCGTTTTTGATTTGTTATATCTCAAATCGTTTTAATTTAAGGAAAGATTAATTACTTGGAAAAGAATTTGTTAAAAAGAGGAAATCACGTGACTAGTTCACAGTGGCTTGCCTAGCGGCAACGTTAAGTGCCATCACGGCCTAGTATGAAATTGGGTCGTGACAACATGGTATCAGAGCACTAGGTTCACGTAGGTCTCACAAGTTATGGGCTGGGCTAATAGAGTATTGCAGATCGGTGCGGAGACGTCCGTACTTATCTTTGAGAGGCAGTAGGCTGTTAGGAAACCACTCTTTATTCATCTTCTATCGTGCAGTTGATGGTGTACTAAGTTTCTTCCTATTATTCTCTCACAGATGGTGAGAACGCGCACGACAGACATTCTTGACCCGGGAGAGGCTGCTCCCCTTGTTGCTAGAGGCCAAGGCGGAGGCCGAGGAAGGGCACCCGCCCGAGGTAGAGTACGAGGATGTCCCAGAGTTTCCCCAGTTGCACCAATAGCGGATCCAGTAGAGGATCTCATTGTTGAGGAGCAGGGCAAGGTACCCGCATCAGAGCCAGTCCCGGTCGATTTTATGTCAACATCGGGCTTTTAGGAGGTTATGGGCCGTATGCTACGGTTCATGGATACTATGACCCAGGATGGTTTATTTTTAGCCGACCCAACCATATCTCAGGCGGGAGGGGGAGCACAGACCCCTACTGTTCAGGCCCCAGGGCATGCGGCCGCCGTATATCAGACCCTGGGTGCACTACCCGTAGGTGGTGCCTAGCCAGTTACAGCAGCGACACCTGAGCCTAGACCAGCTGCAGCTGGCAAGCCAAAAAATCTATTGGACAGATGGACTAGGCTACACCCTCCTGTCTTCGAAGGTGAGCGACATGAGGATCCTGGGACTTCATTGATCGGTGCAGGGATAGACTGTACAAAGTGAGGATATTGGAGTCCTATGGGATGGATTTCGCTACCTTCCAGCTGGAGGGCAGGGCTCGAAGGTGGTGGTAGTCTTATCTTCTTGGTAGACCAGTAGGTTCTCCCCTCATGACTTGGGACTAGTTTACACATCTATTCTTGGACAGGTATATCCCATCCTCTCAGAGGGAAGATTTGCGGTTCCAGTTTGAGCAACTCCAGCAGGGTCAGATGTCAGTGACCGATTATGAGGCGAGATTCTCTTAGTTGTCTCGCTATTCACTTATGATACTCCCTACTGAGGCGGAGCGATTACAGAGGTTTGTTATGGGGTTGCACTCAGGTATTCAGTCTACTATGGCCGAAGAGGTTGAGATGGGGACTTCCTATCAGATAGTAGTGTAGATAGCTTGGAGGATTGAGGAATATCGTGAGAGAGGTAGAGAGCAGATGCAGAGGGAGAAGAGGGTCCATTATTCTGCGGAGTTTAGAGTTGCCCCGGCAGGGGGCCGAGGCCAGTTTAAGAGGGGTCGGGCTAATAGGCCCACATATCCAGCACCACCACATCCTCGAAGTGCTACTTCGAGACCCTATTTCAGTGCCATACCGGAGAGTTCTTACAACCCACCAGCTATTCAGGGTTCTTCCGGTGGGTATTCAGTCCATCAGGGTCAAACTTCAGGGTAGTAGTCCACCGCTCTGAGGGGTTGTTACGAGTGTGGATATCCTAGTCACTTAAAGAGATTTTGTCCCAGACTCCGGGACAAGGCGGTTCACCAGAGTCAACAACCCATGATTACCGCACTAGTAGCCACACTAGCTATCTGGTCGCCCAGAGGCAGAAGGCAGGTGGGTAGAGGCCGTCCTAGAGGTGGAGGCCAGGCAGGTGAAGGCCAACCAGGTGGCACTCCAGTTAGGTTCTATGCTTTCCCAGCCAAACCAGATGCAGTGGCCTCAGATACCTTGATCACATGTATTATGTCTGTCTGCGGTGGGGATGCTTCGATATTATTTGATACAGGGTCCACCTATTCATATGTGTTATCTCCGTTTGCTCGTTTCCTGTATATTCCTCGTGAGTCCTTGGGCACTCCTCTTTATGTGTCCACTCCTGTGGGCGACTCGATTATTTTGGATCGCACCTATGTGGTCACATTTTGTGGATACGATACTAGAGCGGATCTTTAATTGCTTGATATGACCAACTTTGAGGTCATTTTGGGCATGGACTGGCTATCCCCATATCACGCCATCCTTGATTTCCATGCCAAGACTATTACCTTAGTGATGCCAGAGTTGCCTAAATTGGAGTGGAAGGGTTCGCCTGTCAGTGCATCTAGCCGGGTTATCTCTTTTCTAAAGGCTTGACATATGGTCGACAAGGATTGTTTGGCTTATCTAGATTATATTCGAGACACTACCGTAGAGACTCCGGCGATTGATTCGGTTCCAGTAGTCCGGGAGTTCTCCGATGTGTTTCCTTCTGACCTTCCAGGCATGCCACCAGATAGTGATATCAATTTCTGTATTGATTTGGCTCTAGGTACCCAACCAATATCTATCCTACCGTACCGTATGGCTCCGAAAGGGTTGAGGGAGTTGAAGGAGCAACTTGAGGAATTTCTAGCAAATCGGTTTGTCAGGCCTAATGCATCTCCTTGGGGTGCACCGGTTTTATTTGTGAAGAAGAAAGATGGGACTATGCGGATGTACATTGATTACCGCCAATTGAACAAGGTCACCATCAAGAACAAGTACACGTTTGACCAGTTGAAGGGTGCTAGGGTGATCTCTAAGATCAACTTGAGATCAGGCTACCATCAGTTGAAGATTCGGGACTCGGATGTTCCGAAGACTGCTTTTCGTACCAGATATGGCCATTATCAGTTTCTAGTGATGTTCTTCGGCTTGACTAACGCCCCAACGGTGTTTATGGATTTGATGAACAAGCTGTTCAGGCCATATACTGATTCATTTGTCATTGTCTTCATTGATGACATTTTGGTCTACTCGCATAGCATGGAGGAGCACGTGCAACATCCGAGAGTGGCGCTTCAGACCTTATGGTAACAAAAGCTATATGCTAAGTTCTCCAAGTGTGAGTTTTGGCTAGATTCTGTAGCATTCTTGGTATATGTTGTATCAGGCGACGGTATTAAGGTGGACCCCAAGAAGATTGAGGCAGGTCAGAGTTGGCCTCATCCTACTACGACGACTGAGATCAGGTGCTTCTTGGGGTTAGCAGGCTTTTATCGCCGGTTCGTGGAGGGTTTCTCATCTATTGCAACACCTTTGACTAGATTGACCAAGAAGGGTGCTCCATTCCTGTCATGCCCTGAACGCAGGGAGCACGACCGACGCTCAACCGAGTAAACCTAGTCGAGAAAGCCTAATTTACATTAACCTCTTATCATTACTCATGCATGATTTACTATAACATAATTAGATCTTGACTTTTAAATCGAATACATTTGGCTCAATGGCCTACAATCTTTCTCATGATGGGTGCGTAGCCTCATAAATACTGTGAACATAAATACATGACAAAACTCAAATCCTTAATTACATTACCCACAGTGTACATGGAGCTTCTATTAAAATAGATACCTAAATACATAAAATGAACAAGACCCAAACACCCATTAGGACTGTAGCGGGCTCACCATAAGCTGAGTAGTGAAGAAGATACCTATCAAAGATCCATATCATCATAAGTACCCATTTGATTAGTTGAAGGGTACTAAGGTGATCTCTAAGATCGACTTGAGATTAGGCTACCATCAGTTGAAGATTCGGGACTCGGATATTCCGAAGACTGCTTTACGTGCCAGATATGACCATTATTAGTTTCTAGTGATGTTCTTCAGCTTGACTAACGCCCCAACAATGTTTATGGATTTGATGAACAAGGTGTTCAGGCCATATATTGATTTGTTTGTCATTGTCTTCATTGATGACATTTTGGTCTACTCGCGTAGCATGGAGGAGCACGTGCAACATTTGAGAGTGGTGCTTCAGACCTTACTGTAACAGAAGTTATATGCTAAGTTCTCTAAGTGTGTGTTTTGGCTAGATTCTGTAGCATTCTTGGGACATGATGTATCAGGCGACAGTATTAAGGTGGACCCTAAGAAGATTGAGGCAGGTCAGAGTTGGCCTCGTCCTACTACGACGACTGAGATCAGGTGCTTCTTGGGGTTAGCAGGCTATTATCGCCGGTTCGTGGAGGGTTTCTCATCTATTGCAGCACCTTTGACTAGATTGACCTAGAAGGGTGCTCCGTTCCTCTCACGCCCCGAATGCATGGAGCATGACCGACGGTCAACCGAGTAAACCCAATCGAGCAAGCCTAATTTATATTAACTTCTTATCATTACTCATGCATGATTTACAATAACATAATTAGATCTTGACTTTTAAATCGAATACATTTGGCTCAATGGCCTACATTCTTTCTCATGATTGGTGCGTAGCCTCATAAATATTGTGAACATAAATACATGACAAAACTCAAATCCTTAATTACATTATCCACAATGTACATGGAGCTTCTATGACAATAGATACCTAAATACATAAAATGAACAAGACCCAAACACCCATTAGAACTGTAGCGGGCTCACCATAAGCTGAGTAGTGAAGAAGATCCCTATCAAAGATACATATCATCCAGTAGAAGTATACCTGCATCCATTAAAAGATGTAGTGTCCCCGGCAAAAGGGATGTGAGTATATGTGGAATATTACGGGTATGTAAGACAGTCAAAACAACATATAAAAATACGGTAACTCAAATATGAGGAAAATAAAATACATCAAGAAACTACGAAATATCTCATAAAATCACATTTCAAGTCTAATTATACTTGCATCATTCTAAACTTCTTTTAGGATCAACTGAGCCATATAAACTATATGTGGAATACATTATATAATGCAATTGTAACAACATGTACAAACAAGATCAATGAAAGTGGCACATTATTCTCTTGTTTTACACATATACATTTCATAGATCGTCCTTAGTGTTCACATATAATATTATACACCTATGCGTCTCATAAACCGTTCACAGTCTTTACTTACACAATACAAATACACCTATTCAAGGGCTTGGAATACAACATGAATATTATTAATCATGGTAACAATAAATGGGCTTAGATAGCCATCAACGTCGAGCCAATTTACTAAGAGCTTCCATTAATCATTTATAGATATCAAGTAGGGGATCCTCTATAACCACCTTCACACAAAGAAGCCCTACCGCCTCACCCCAACATATGCGGCTTGAGGTGTATCACATACCACAATCTCTACACAAAGAGGCCCTACCGCCTCACCCAAATATATGCGGGTGGATGTATATCACAATACCACAATCCCTATACAAAGCGGCCGTACTACCTCACCCCAATATATGCGGGTGGAGGTGTATCATAATACCACAATCCTAACATAAAGCGGCCCTACTGCCTCACCCTAATATGTGCGGGTGGAGGTGTGTCACAATACCACAATACCAATACAAAGCGGCCCTACCGCCTCACCCCAATATATGCGGGTGGAGGTGATTCACAATACCACAATCCCAATACAAAGTGGACCTACTGCCTCACCCCAATATATGAGGGTGGAGGTGTATCACAATGCCACAATCCTAACACAAAGTGGCCCTACCGCCTCACCCCAATGTATGCGGGTGGAGGCGTATCACAATCCCACAATCCCAACACAAAGCGGCCCTACCGCCTCACCCACAATATATGCGGGTGGAGGTGTATCACAATACCATAATCCCAACACAAAAAGGCCCTACCGCCTCACCCAATATAAAAAGGTGGAGGTGTATTACAATACCACAATCCGAACTCAAAGCGGCACTACCGCCTCACCCCAATATATGCAGGTGGAGGTGTATCACAATGCCACAATCCCAACACAAAGCGGCCATACCTCCTCGTCCAAATGTATGCGGGTGGAGGTGTATCATAATACCATATATAAACTCAAATCATTGCATTAGAACATACATGGTAAATCAATAAGTCGATTACAATGGTGCATGGACCAAATACGATATCCATAAGATTTATCGTCTCTTAGCATAAGAGATCTCTCTTCCACTACATTATATACTCTCTTGTCATCTTAAGGTCATTAGCTAAGTTCATGATTCTTGGGGGCTTAACATCGAAGTCATTTACATACATTATTTCAGAAGCATACAACTATAGTTGAAACCATTGGGACATATAACACCTCATAATTTTCATTTAGGCAAACGTCCACACTTCATATTCATACCATCACTTACTTGTACTTGCCATGGGTGATCCTAGGAAATCAAGAACATTTTAAATATTTAGGAACACCATAGCCTCTCCTCATGATGGCGTAGGACCTTATAACACATTGGAAACATAAGTACAAATACGTTCATCTCATAACATTTCATACCATATATCACTTCACAATTTCTTTCAACTACTTACACATCATTATTTCATTGGATCTCTTGGCCATACCTATTATTCTTCATTCATGAAACTGTGGCTGTATATCATATTCTGCACTTTGATTTCTTTACTTTCAAGGATTATCATTATAAACATCATCATATAGAATACTCTTGACGTACTTTTCCCTAAAAGGGTAATACACAATTTTAACTTATGAATATGTAAGAACTCAAAACATATTAGAAATACCTACCAAACATAGCATTAGTTAGAACAACCACCTTTGGACATGACTTGAGTACATAAGATTTTGGATAATTCTATTTTCGAAGTCAATCTGGAATAGTTGAATCAAGGCTCATTTCATAATAGTTCACACATGATTTCATTTCATCGGCTCTATTGGCCACAAGTATAACTTTCATTCTTGGAACGGTGTTCACACTTTATATCCCCAACTCACTACTTCACACTTTATATCCTCAACTCACTACTTCACACTTTATATCCCCAACTCACTACTTTCACTTTCAAGCATCTATATAGATTACTGACAACAAGGAATCCCTAATCACGACTTTTAGTACACCTATGAGCAATTAAGAGTCTTATGCACATCGAGACTTCTTACACAATTTGGCATAATAGCCTCCACTTGAAACGCTATTTGGAGTCATAACAGTTTTATACCCAACTCATGCTTTGAACACATTTCGAAGGATAACATCATATGATAAGAGCATCCGGATTAGATTTTGAACATATACCTTTCAACACAAATCTTAAAGAATAACTCGGGACTTACAAGAACATCATGGAATTCAATTATAGGAAAGAAGTTTAGACAACATACCTGGAATTCGCCCCTTAATAATACTACGACGTTCTACCACACTAAACAACTTCAATCTACAACAATGCAATACAATTGCACCAATATTAGCAAGATTTCTATATTTTAAGTCATTTAGACTTTTTATCAAACACTAGATGTAAAAATTTAACTACAAGGTTCTTCTACAATATTTCCTTCACTCCTCAACCCAATCTTTACTTATTTTAGCTCAACAATCATCCCACAAACCTTATTGGTATAAGAAAATATAATTAATACTCTTACACCCAAGGATCATACTCCCAATCACCCATCTTTTACCTCAAACTCGAAATTGAAGACTGGGGGTTTGAATCTTACCTCTTGAAAGAAGATCTTGTGAGATTTCCTTGTTGGATTTCAAGGCTTGAACAAGATCTTGATGAACAAAACACTTTATCTACTTCTTCTTTCTAGAACACTCTCACTTCTCTCTAAAATATTAGGTGTTAGCTCAAGAAATGACTTAACCCCTCTCTCTACCCCGTCTTAGGGTTATTTAATGGGTTTCTACGTGTGCGGCCGCGCACCTGGGCATGTGGACGCGCATCTGGCCGCGCACTTGAGGCAGAAACTCTCAAATATGCACGGTCACGCTTCTGGGGATGCATATGATACAGGTCCAGTAAAAATGGCCATACCTCTCTGTATACATATCCAAATAATGAATGGTTTGATGAGTTAGAAACTAGACTCAAAGGGATTTAATTGGATATGTTATACACCATATAACTCTTCATATGTTGAGAGTTATGCTCATTTGAAGTTAGGTCTTGAGCGAACTCACTTGAAACTTTATTCCATCATATAATTTTCAACTTGACTTAGCCTTAGGGCTCTTCTTAGACCATAAAACATTCTTAATGTACCTAATACATATATTATCATGATCAATTGATATCATTCATGTAATAGTCCTTGTCTTCACACAAAATAATACAATTAGCGTACATCAACTTTCTTAATAGCGCTTAAGTACTTCAAAATGTTTTGGGGTGTTACAGTTCCGTTGGTCCGATGATTATGAGGCGAACTTCTAGAAGCTCAAGACAGTTGTGACTATTGCGCCCGTTCTAGTGTTACCTTTCAGCTCGGGGATGCATATTGTGTATTGCGACACTTCAAGCGTTAGACTGGGTTGTGTATTGATGCAGGAAGGATGAGTTATAGCATATGCTTCGCGTTAGCTGAAGCCCCATGAGAAGAATTTTCATGTGCACGATTTGGAGTTGGCCACGATTGTTCATGCTCTTAAGATCTCGAGGCATTATCTTTATGGAGTATTCTGTGCAGTTTACACTGATCATCGCAACTTGAGGCATTTGTTCAAACAAAAGGATCTCAAGTTCTTGCATGTGTCGTTGCCCAGTCTTCACTATTGGAGCAGATCAAGGCTCGACAACTTGATGATCCGCACTTGTTGGTCCTCAGATAGACGGTACTACAGGGTGGTGCCAAAGAGGTTACTATCGGCGAGGATGGTTTTTTGCGACTCCTGGGTCATCTATGTGTTCCCAATGTGGATGTCTTAAGTGAGAGGATTCTAGAGGAAGCACACAACTCTCGGTATTCCATTCACCCAGGTGCTACAAAGATGTATCGCAACTTGATGCATCATTATTGGTGACAGCCGATAAAGAAAGACATAGTTGAGTATGTAGGTAGGTGCCTAAATTGCCAGCAGGTTATGTATGAGCACCAGAGTCTAGGTGGCCTACTCCAGTAGATGACTATACCTGAGTGGAAGTGGGAGCACATTACTATGGATTTCGTAGTTAGGTTGCAGCGGACTTTGCGGAAGTTTGATGTCGTTTGGGTCATTGTTGATAGATTGACCAAGTCGGCGCACTTCACTCAGATTGTGACTACGTATACTTCAGAGAGGTTGGCCCAGATCTATATTCAGGAGATAGTTTGGTTGCATGGTGTGCCTCTTTCCATCATATCAGAGGGAGGCCCTCAGTTCACCTCACATTTTTGGAGAGCAGTACAGAGTGAGTTAGGGACCCGTGTAGAGCTCAGCACAACATTTCATCTACATACCGACGGACAGTCGGAGCTGACAGTTCAGATCTTGGATGACATGCTCAGAGCATGTGTTCTTGACTTTGGAGGGCAGTGGGATTGATTCTTGACCTTGGCTGATTTTGCTTACAATAACAGTTATCAGTCCAGCATCGAGATGGCTCCATTTGAGGCTTTATATGGTCGACGATGTCGTTCTCCCATCAGGTGGTTTGATCCCGGCAAGGCTAAGTTCTATGATACTGATTTGGTAAAGGATACCTTGGAAAATGTAAGGTTGATTCAAGAGCGACTTCGCACGAAACAGTCAAGACTGAAGGGTTACGCGGATCAGAAGGCAAGTGATTTATCATTTATGGTGGGTGAAAAAGTTCTCTTGAAGGTTTCGTCGATAAAGGGAATCATGAGGTTCGGGAAGAAGGAAAAGTTGAGCCCAAGGTTTATAGGCCCATTTGAGGTGTTGAAACGAGTTGGGGAGGTTGCTTACGAGCTTGCTTTGCCACCCAGTTTATCGGGAGTTCATCCAGTTTTCCAAGTATCTATGCTCCGGAAGTATCATGCCGACCTGTCACATGTGTTGGACTTCAGCACGATTCAGTTAGATGAGAGCCTGGGTTATGAGGATGACCCAGTTGCCATTATTGATAGGCAGGTTCGCCAGTAGAGGTCCAAGAGAATTTTTGCGGTAAAGGTTCAGTGAAGGGGCCAACCAATCAAGGAGGCGATTTGGGAGTCCGAGGAGGACATACGGAGTAGATATCCACACTTATTCAGCACTCCAGGTATGATTCTAAACCCGTTCGAGGACGAATATTTGTTTAAGAGGTGGAGAATGTAAAGACTAGACCAGTCATTTTGCTTTTTAGAAACCCATTCCCTTAAATAAGACTCCTCGTACATGCATCAACTGTTTTATGGCTTGCGTGGATGGTTAGTTTGGAATTTTGAAGTTCGGGTTGAAATCGGAACGCTTGGTTCCATAAGGTTGGCTAAAGAGGCTAAGTTTGACTTCGGTCAACGTTTCGAGTAAACATCCTCGTAAGCGGGATTTGATTGTTCCAATAGGTCCGTATGTTGATTTTGGACTTGGGCTTATGTCCGGATCGTATTTTGGATGACCCGGGAGTATTTCGGCGCCTAATAGTGAAAGTTGGTTCTTTGAAGGTGTTTGAAGTACTTTAAATTCGGTTTGGAGTAGGTTTTGGTGTTATCGGGGTCCAAATGGAATTCTGAGACCAGGAATAGTTCTGTAATATCATTTAAGACTTGCACGCAAAATTTTGTGTCCTTCCGAGTAGTTTAAGCACGTTTCGGGGCGATGGGAGTAAATTAAAGAACTTCAAGTTCATATTTTGATTCAATTAGTTTGTGTGCGATTCTTAGTTATGATGTTGTTTTGTATGTTCCAAGAGTTTGAACGGGTCCGTTTCATAATTCCAAACTTTTTGGTATGTTTGGACGGGGCCTCGGTGGCCCCGGATACTGTTCGGACGATGCACGGATTGAGTTTCAAACTAAAGAAGGCTGCTTGTTGCACCAGTTCTTGTGTAACCGCACCTGCGAGCCTTGGACCATAGGTGCGAGACCGTAGATGCGTGGTTCATGCCGCAAAAGCATCTGCGAGAATTTGGCCATGGACCGCAGATGCGTGCGAGTTTGCGCACCTGTGAACGCGTAGGTGCGATGGCAGAAACTGCAGAAGCGGCTATGTCCGCAGGCGCGCGTCGGTGGTCGTCAGGGCGATCGTGCAGGAGTGGCTCCATCTCCGCAGATGCGAACGTTGGCCGGCTGGGGGATGACCGCACCTGCGAAATTTCCTCTGCAGAAGCGGCACCGCAGGTACGACAGTGACCTCGCAGGTGTGAGATTCACTAGGTAGTAGGGTTGTTTTAAATACGGGACTTAGGCATTTTTCCCACTTCTTGAGGGCGATTTTGGAGCTGGTTAACGAGGGGATTTTCATCAACTAATTGAGGTAAGTGATTCCTATCAAATGTGAAGTTAATACATACATTATGGGTAGATTAACATGTAACAATTTGGTAAAATCAATTGTTTAGATGAAAACCTAGGTTTTGGATAAAAATGGGATTTGACCACGAAATTGATTATGGAATTAGATAAAAATCATATATTTGAGTTCATGAGGTTATGGGTAATAATTTTCTTCAAAGATTTCTGGAATCCGGGCACGTGGGCCCGGGGTGAGTTTTAGGGATTTTTCAAATGGGCTTGGGAAATCACTTTGATAGTTAGGATGGGAACTTTTGAATAGGTATTGACCATTTTATATAATATTTGACTAGTTTTGAGGCGTTTGGCACCAAATTGAGGGTTTAAGCACAATCTTAGATCGGAAGTAGGCTTGAGACAAGGCAAGTCTCTTTTCTAACCTTGTAAGAGGGAATTAACCCCATATATGAACTTAATTCATATGTGCTTCTATTTGTGGGGGTCTACGTACGCGCGAGGTGATGAGAGTCCGTATGTTGCTACTACTCATGCTTATGTCCGGGTAGTTTTAGGTTTCACTATGTTTTGTTGACACCGTTATTTGATTATGCTTATTAATTGTCTTGAATAAAGTTGAGGTTGAGGATATCAAGATTTCAAGAGTTTCTAGTTGAATTTCTTATTTTGGAAAGAATTGAGGGATATTATGATAACTTGATTAAAAAATATATGTTCAACCGTGTCACAAGTATATTTCGCGAGGGGGGTAAATTTTCACTACTCTCATGGGAGCGGGCCGTTTGCCTCGGCAGGTTAATAGATGCATCTATGGTTCGTGCCGTTCGACCCTCGGCAATGCACACATTTTATGTTTATATATATTTGGATCGGGTCGTACGTCCTCGGCATAATTCGTGCATGATTATACTGAAGCCCTCTTATATTTGATATCGTTTCATTGACTTGAGAGGTTAAATAGTTAAATTTAGGGAAAATAGTTGGTTTCTTTTTACTACGGTAAAAGTATTGTTTAATTATTCTTGCCCCATGTTCTGTTCACTATTGCGTTGTTACTGATGTATTCCATGCCTATTTATAGTTTCTGCACTTTATTTCTTGACCCTTAGTAAGTGTCGATGTCGACCCTCTCCACTACTTCTTCGAGGTTAGACTAGATACTTATTGGGTACATGTTGTTTATGTACTCACGCTACACTTCTGTACTGAATCTGCAGGATCTGAGGCAGGTGCATTTGGATATCATTCTGGTACGCACACTTGATTACTACTTTGGGGCTTCACGGTGAGCTTCCTTCAGAGCCCGTTCTGCAGCAGCCAGAGTCTTTCTTTTGATTGTATTTTTCTGTCTCATTCACTTCGGACAGTAGACTAGTATTCTTTTGTATATTCTACTAGATTCTCATACACTTGTGACACCAGGTCTTGGCACACACTAGTAGACTTGCGGTCTTAGTTTTATTCTATGATTATGATTGCACACAGTTCCTTTCGTGTTATTTATTTTTGATCTGTTATTTCTCAAATCCTTTTAATTTAAGAAAAGTTTAATTACTTGGCAAATAATTTGTTAATAAGAGGAAATCACGTGAATAGTTCACAGTTGTCTTGCCTAGCGGTGGCGTTAGGCGCCATCACGGCCTAATATGAAATTTTATCGTGACGATGGAGTGTTGTGGATTCAAGGTCGAATTTGTGTGCCCAATGTGGATGGGCTACATGAGTTGATTCTTGAGGAGGCACACAGTTCGCAGTATTCCATTTATCTGGGTGCCATCAAGATGTATCAGGATTTGTGGCAGTATTATTGTTGGAGAAGATATATGGCTCGGTGTTTGAATTATTAGCAAGTGAAGTACGAGCATCAGAGGCCTAAAGATTTTCTTCAGAAGCTTGAGATTCTTGAGTGAAAATAGGAGCGTATTACCATAGATTTTTTTTATGTGGACAGGTTAACCAAGTTGGCACATTTCATTCCAGTAGTAGTTACCTATTCTTCAAAGCGGTTAGCTGAGATATATATCTGCAAGATCGTTCATCTTCACCGTGTGCCGGTATCCATCATTTCAGATCGAGGTACGTAGTTCACATCGCACTTCCGGAGAGCCGTACAATGTGAGTTAAGCACACGGGCTGAGTTGAGTAGATCATTCCACCCCCAGACGGATGGTCAGTCCGAGCGCACCATACAGTTTTGGAGGATATTCTTCACGCCTGTTTTATGGATTTGGGGGGTTCTTGGGATCAGTTCTTGCCGCTTGCGGAGCTTGCCTACAACAACAACTACCAATCGAGTATTGAGATGGCTCCCTATGAGGAACTATAAGGGAGGTGGTTTCATTCGCCAATTTGTTGGTTTGAGCCGGGAGAGGCTCAATTGTTGGGTACCGATTTAGTTCAAGATGCCCTGGAAAAGGTCAAGATGATTCAGGATTGACTTCACATAGCTCAGTCTAGATAGAAGAGTTATGCCGATCGTAGAGTTCGTGATATTGCATTCATGGTTGGAGAGAGGGTATTTCTTTGGGTTTCACCCATCAAGGGTCTGATGAGGGTCCTAAAGAAGGGCAAGTTGAGCCCTAGGTATATCCGACACTTTGAGATTCTTGAGAGAGTGCGTGAGGTGGCCTAAAAGCTTGCGTTGCCACCTAACTTATCAGCAACCCATGCGGTGTTTCACATATCTATGCTATGAATGTATCACGATGATCCGTTCCATGTATTATATTTTAGATCAGTCCTATTGGACAAGGATTTAACTTACAAGGAGAGCCGGTGGCCATTTTAGCACGACAAGACCGGAAGTTGAGGTCTAAGAGTTACCCTTCAGTTTGAGTGCAGTGTAGAGGTCAGCCGATCTAGGCATCTACGTGGGAATCCGAGTCCGACATGCAGAGTAGATAGCCATACCTTTTCACCAGTTCAGATACGTTTCTATGTCGGTTTGATGACGAACAATTGTTATAGAGGTGGAGAATATGATGACCCGATAGGTTATTTTGAGATTTAGCCTATATTTCCATGTTTCGATACCTCGAGTAGCTCCGTTTAGCATTTCTCGAGTTGAGTGCGCAATCCGTGTCTTATTTCAGGAAGTCTTTAAGTGAAACAAATTGTCAAAAAATGTGAATTTTTGCCTTTAAAATGGTTTGAGTTGAATACAATCAACATTTTGTATAAACGGATATGGATCAGTGTTTGATAGTCCTACTGGGTCCGTATCGTGATAAGGTACTTGCGCGTATGCCCGAAATTAAATTCAGAAGTCCCTAACTTGTTTTGACTCATTTTGCCGAAAACTAGCATTTTCGAAAGTTGAAAATTACTAAGTTTGACAATAAGTTGACTTCTTAGCTAACGGGCTTGGATTTTGATGTTGAAACTTGGAATAGTTAAGTATTGCTAATCGAAACTTGTCTGCAAAATTTGGTTCAATTCGGAATTGATTTGTCATGATTCGGATGTCCGGATGTAAATTTAAAGTTCTTGAGTTTCTTTAAACACTTCATGCATTTTGATGTTTGGTTCGTAGTTCTAAATGCTATTTTGATGTTTTGATCACGCGAACAAGTTCGTATGATGTTATTACACTTATGTGCATGTTTGGTTTGGAGCCCGAGAGGCTCGGGTCAGTTACAGATAGGCTACGAATTCGTTTTTGGACTTTGGAGATAGATGGTGATTTCTCTATTACTGGTGTGGTCTACAGATCTCGCATTTGCAAGGCCTGGCTCGCAAATGCGAGCCTCACTTTTGCAATCAAGATATCGCATATACGAGCAGGGGCCTAGTCTAGGTGAACTCTAGGTGAACTCGCATTTGCGAGGAATTGTTATCATTTGCATATTGTTGACTTTTGCGTTTGCAAAGGAAGAGGTCGTAATTGCGACCACTGACCACTGGAGTCTAGTTCGCATTTGCGAAGATTCTGGTCCCATTTTGCGATGGTGGTAAATTCACAATTTCAATATAAATGTCTCATTTGCAACTTCTGTTCTTCTTTGACAAGGTTAGGGTTTGCGACCCTTGTCTCGCATTTGAGGTTTTTGCAATTGCGAACAAGACATCGCAATTGCGACATCTGCAGCTCGGTAAAATAGGGGGAAAACGGGACTTAGCTCATTTTACACCATTTCTCAACTCTAAACACCCTAGAGGCATTTTGCCAAGAGACCTTTCTTCCAAAATTCGTTGGCAAGTCACTTTAACATTTCTTTTTCAATTACCCATCACTTTTCATGAGATTTCAACATCAAAATTAGGATTTTCATGGTAGAAATTAGGGATTTGGGTTGACTTAGGGATTTTTTAAAATTGAGATGTAGGCCTCAAATTGAGGTGAGATTTCGAAACAAATCACATAACCGGGATCGGGGGTGAATGGGTAATCGGGTTTTTGTCCGAATATTGGATTTTGACCAAGCGGGCCTGGGTTGACTTTTTCCAAAAACATTAAAGATTGAATCTTTTTTTGTCATGACCCGAAATCCATTAAAGGTCGTGATAGCGCCTAACACCGCTGTCAGGCAAGAGAACAATAATTAATTAACTTAATTACTCATTTTAGTATTTTCAAATCATAATTTCCTTCAATTAAATAGTAAAAGATAGAACTTACGGAGTAAATGATAATATTTTCGCAACTAAAATACTGAACAACCCATAACCACTCCCAAAAATCCGGTGTCACAAGTGCATGAACATTAACTAGGGAGTAAAATAAAATACAGCATCTGTTCGGAATACAAATTAGACAGGAAAGATATAAATAACTCTGATGGAGACTCTGCTGGTTACGGATCGTAATATAGAATGCAGCTCGCCTAAGTCCCCGCATTAACCACACCTCTGCGCCCACAAGGCCACTAGACATATATGTACCTGCACAAAAATGTGTAGCAAGTATAGTATGAGTACGTAAATCAACGCGTACCCAATAAGTATCCAGTCTAACCTCGAAGAAGTAGTGACGAGGGATCGACTCCGACATTTACTATGGGCTAACAATAAGATACCGATATTATAATTAAGCATGGATTGTATAAAACAACTGAAAACCCAATAAACAAGAGGTAAGTAAACAATTCCTTTAATAATAGGAAGTTTCCAAATTTATTTTTCGTCATTTAACAATTTATATGTCAAGCCAATGAAGCAATATCAATGATTAATTATTCCAAAGATTTATCATGCACAAATCATGTCGAGGTTGTACGGCCCGATCCAACATAATATTTAAACTGTGCACTACCGAGGGTCTAACAACATGAACCATAGATGTATCTATCTGCTACCGAGGCGTTCGGCCCACTCCACAAAAGAAAAAATACATTTACAACAACCAATTCAAGATTTATTAAGGGGCAATTATTCAAGGGAATACCAAATTCTTATTAACGGTCAAGAAAATGAAGTTTATCCATTTATAATTCCTTTATCAAGTTTCAATATGATTTAAGCAATTAAATTAACAAGTAGGGTACAGACATTTGTAAGTATATCATGATGTGGGTCCTAGACTACCCGGACAATAGCATAATTAGTAGCTACGTACGGATTCCAGTCACCTCGTGCGTACGTAGCCCCCACAAATAGAAGCACATTTTAATTCAATTCACCTATGGGGTTAATTCCCTCTTACAAGGTTACAAAAGAGACTTACTTCGCTCCGAAATTCCATAACCGGTTCCAAAGCCTTTCCAATAGCTCAAACCGATGCTCATCGCTCCAAAACTAGTCAATAAATGTGCAAATCCATAAATATATATACTCTAATACTCATTATAATCCAATTTACAACAATTCCCACCTCCGCTCAAAAAGTCTATAAAAATCACCCTCGGGCCCACGTGTCCGGATTGCGAAAATTTTCGAAGATAAATATTTTCCATAGCCTCACGAACTCAAATATAAAGATTATTCTCATTTTTATGCCTAAATTCGTGGTCAAAATCCAAAAATATCAATTTCTAGGTTTTCCACCAAAACCCCAAATTTCTACAATCTTCATGAATTTCAATGTTAAATTATATGTATAATCCAAGTATTTAACTCAAAATACACGGGAATCACTTACCTCTTTGATGTTGATGGAACCCCTCTCAAGATGCTCTCAAAAATCGCCTAAGTCAAAGTGGCAAATGAGGGAAATGAGCTAAGTCCCGAAATAAAAGCCCCTGCTCCAGTCGCAGACATCGCATTTGCGACATCTGGTTCGCAAATGCGATGGTCGCAATTGCGACAAAAGCATCGCAAATGCAAAGGAGAGCCACCTCTACCAAGGTCGCATTTGCAACCAAAACCTTCGCAAATGCAAAAATGGCAGATTCGCAAAAGTGATAAAATGTTTGCAAATTCGAATCCCTCAGAATTTACCACCCTCTCAAATGCGAACACCTTCCTCGCAAATGCGATCAAAATCTCGCATTTGGGAGACCTGCAACCCAGACCCAAAAACCAGCAACAACTTTTCATCCAAAAATTGATCTGAAACCACCTCGGAACACACCCGATGCCCCCGGGACCCCGTCCAATCACATCAACCTATCCCAAAACATGACACGAACTTACTCGAGGCCTCAAATCATGTCAAACAATGTCGAAATCACGAGTCACACCCCAATTCGATCTTAATGAACTTCAGAACTTCAAACTTCTACATTCGATGCCGAAACTAATTCCGATTGACCTCAAAGTTTGCACACAAGTCACATTTGAAATTACGGACCTACTCCAACTTATGGAATCAGAATCCAATCCCGATATCAAAAAGTCCACTCCCGGTCAAACTTCTCAAAATCATCCAAATTTCCAACTTCCGCCAATTAATGCCGAAATGACCTACAGACCTCCAAATCACCGTCCGGACTCGCACCTAAGACAAAAATTATCATACGGAGCCATTCCCAGGCTGGGCATCCCAAACGGACGTCGATACCGTTGAAATACACTTCAACCCAAATTCATAAAATTCTTTCAAAATGCCAACCTTCCACAATAGCCGTCGAAATGCTCCCGGGTCGTCCAAAACTCGATCCTGGCATACGCCCAAGTCTAAAATTATCATACAAATCTGTTGGAACCTTCAAATCTTGATTCCGAGATCGTTTACTCAAAATTTAAACATTAGTCAATTCCTTCAACTTAAACCTTCCGAATTTAAAATTTTCTTTCCAAATCGACTCCGAACTTCCCGAAATTCAATTCCGATCACACGTACAAGTCATAATACAAGAAGTGAAGTTGCTCATGGCCTCAAACTGCTGAACGACACACTAGAGCTCAAAACGACCGGTTGGGTCATTACATTCTCCCCCATTTAAAAATTAGAACCATTCGTCCTCGAACGTGCTAAGAACTATTATGGAGTTGTCTGAAATCATAGTTTAACACCTCGTGCACCTACCCGTGCTATCACAACTCAGTTGAACACATTAGCTCGAGCCAATTTGAAGCTCTTCCCCTTTATTTAGTCAAGTAAGCCTTAGAGTCAAATTCTAACATCCGGAATTCTCCACCAGGCATGTTTCTAACATACGAACATCGTATCAATCACTACACACTGCACCAAACACGATTGTATACCCTTACTGAATTCTTACTATGCACCGTGTAACTCATTTGCCCAAGGCAATATTTTCAAAGCACAACAACTAAACTTTCAACTGACCTGAAGCCCGTAGTGTACCTCATGACCAATTAAGCCTTGCTTTAACTTTCGCAATATAGCCACGACAAAGAAGATGTGTAGAACTCATAACCACCTGCCGAATCACAATTTATGGAGCCTCTCCTCCCGACAAGAACCATTACCTCATTCTAGACTGAATAACAATATTTACTCTTTAATATGCCTTATATAAATCTGATCGCACTGATCCCAGATCCAATAATCTCGTTTCACCCAGTACAAGCTGCTCAGGAAATAAAGCACCTCAGATACTACAAAAGCCTCATATGATGCCACATTGTGCTAACAAGTTACAAACTCGAATGTGATACATAAGGAAAACGAACTCTGGAATGAACTACTCAACCCACGTAACTAGTTTAATAACCGAAAAGACGTTATGAACCTTCCTCAGAAATGAGACACAAAACGCATAAGAATAGCTATGGGAAACTGTACTCAACGTCACACTGTTGCGGTGTGCAACCCGATCCACACATGATACCGTTGCGATGTGCAACCCGATCCAACTATGATACCCGTGGTGGCGTGCCACCCGATACACACATAATAATCTAAAGAAAACACACATCGAGCCGTAACACTTCTGCTTACGAAATGCCCGAATATCAACCATAAGAACTCCAAGTGCATAATACAAATCCTGTGGAGACGGGTAGCGTCATACGCTATAAAACTCAAGCACAACTAAGGTGCGATATATGATCTGCATCTCGAGAGCCATCCTGCTCACATAACAACACCGCTACGTGGGACCTCAACACATTGTACAAATAATCAAGCTCTCTCACAACCCTCATGGCACAATAGAGTATTACATGAAATAGCTGGCGATGAAATTAACATCCCACACTCGAATACTCTTCCATAAGGAATGCTATGCTGAATGAACACACCAGGCTGGTGTAGAGTACACATCCACATTTGGATGCATCAACGAACCTTAAACCGATTCTGATCATACCATGCTTGGGCAAATAACGTCTAAAGGATCCACAATGACCCTTTTCCCCTGACACGCAAGAACAACCATAGAATCCGAAACAAACTTCCACAATTCAGAACCAACTGAATAGAGCGCCTTTCAGGCATAAATTCTCACAATAGCGATAGTGCCACAATCTCCATACTTGGTTCCAATCTTTAATCAATCAAGTAACTACATGTCACACTTATACAATCCTCCTATGGGATACGCTCCCACAGCCTTCCGCACCAGGTAACAAGTCTGCACATCTATACCACCGGTCATACTAATGTCGTAAGGCGAATCAAGGATCCACAAATCACTACACAAAGCATCTTACACATGACACTGATCTCAGGTGACGCTGAAGAGAGTACCAACTTACTCTAAACATCTGAATTCTTTCCTACTCATCCGAGCTCGTGACATTCTTGTCGACACCAAACTGCAACCTTGATCCGCAACTTCAAATTCCCAAGCCGCTCACTGCACCAAACATGCCAATACGTGAGAGTATAAGAATTTCATCTTAAATCCTGAACCACTAGTAGGATACACATTTCATCATATAGGAATCTTTCACTTAACTCATTTCAGGAGAACCATAGCAACACACGACCAGATTCACATTACCGCAAAAATTACAATCCTCAATTAATGGTCTAAACCGCAATAACTCTTCCGGGATCCATCCATACATAACATGCCATAATACTCGAATGTCTCCAAATAAAATCAATTACAGCGGCCGTCAAGCCTCGCACATACCGCCACAACCCCCTATAAAACTGAACACATTGAAGGAACTAATCATTGACACATCATGCCGATTCAACCATTGCTAACCGATCCAACTTCTTCTAATTTACTCTGGAATTGCCTTAGGAATAATAATAGATCCATCCAAAACATGACGAACCCAATTCACACTCATCCCTAAGGACCCAATTTCACGGGACCACGTTGTCTCAAAATCCACAAACTATCTCATACCCTCCTTGTGCGCACATTCGCATCTTCAACTGGTACACCCATTCTAATATTCCTTTATGAATCCGAAGTTATTTTCTCCCATTCCTCCAGTGCTATACCACATACCGATGATAACATAGAACACTCCAATCCTTTTTTTCGTAGTCCGCTGCAATGCCCGATACTTAACCATACTACAGACTCGAAATCTTTAGGCACCGCACTTTAAGTTTTTTGAATCCACTTGGACTGTTGTTGAGAATCACCCACTCTGACTTGTTCCCAAATACGATCAAACTCCAAGGATCTACTAGCACTTGAACACCTCATCAAAGATGCACCCGGCCGACTCACTTTCTTGTACATCACATCTACACGAAGCATAAACTATAAGTCTTCCCAAACCCTGAACATGAATCGATAAGGCCAATTATAGTACACATTACTCAAATCCTTTGCTCAAATCACCACTGATGTTCTCTTTCCTTAGTCGTAATAACCCACCAATATGTCGATAACTCGAAACCTCACAAGTAGACAACCATGCAATCCAATCGTAGGTGGTGAGGCTCTCCTACTTAGCTTAGAGCTACAATTGCATAATCCTGGAACCCACCAAATTTCCTTCTTCCTTATTAGCATGATCTCGTACAATCGACTTGCCAAATTCCTTGGAATCATCCTGTTAAACATTTCATGAACATTCTGAATCACTAGCCACATTCACATATTCGACCTCTTACTGGATAGCTAGTAAAATTCTTCGTAGAAGATTCATCAACACCACGCCACTACTAGCCTGCTCATAGGAGATAACCCACATGTGGAAAGTCCGTATCGACAGCTTCCAACAACGCTGCACCGAGTACAATCACCACGAAACCAATAAACCATCTTGAGCCCGTGCTCATTCACCAGTTGTACAAGTTCGTTCACTCCTCATGCACGTCAACTAAAGGTGCGACAATACATTCCAATCCAAAGTCATGTTATATCCTTCTTCATATCAAGCAACTCCGTTCAGTCGTATCCAACCTTTCTCCGTATAGCAGCCAATATTCCAAATTAAGTTCGTAGACTTAGTCACTATCCACCATGAGTTCCAAATCACTTTAAACTTTCCTCAACGCGTATAGCTATCCTACCATAGAACCCATATGTTACCCGGCCACTCTGCCACTTTGGTCAGACCCTCTCCTTTAAGCAACTACTCGACTTCTGTTTTCTTACACTTGGTTATCTAGAAGTTTAACCACCGCAAGACACCTTGCATATGTCCTTCCTCATCCTTCACTGCCCAGTTGCTACCTTAAACAAAAATTCATCTCTGTAGCATACGAGCCAACAGATCACCGCCAACTCTAAACGTCCTCGAAGATTATCTTCCTTGATCCATCAACATTAGGATCACCGATTCGATTCTGAACCACAGCACACTCTGACCTCTAACAGCCGCTTTCCCAGCACCATGCACAATACTCTACCCCAAACCCAGCCGACTCGCTTTCTCGGCCATAACACTGGCGAGCTTAACATATTCAATCAAGGACGACAACACCACATCACAGATAAAGATTCTACCACGCTCAAAAATACCAAGTCTCGTTACTCCATCAACCCAAACCTAACCAATCTTAGTCCGATTGCCTTTCCTTCGCTGGAAATACAATACTGATCCTTTGAGTCATGCATTGAGAAAAAACACCTTTCGAATCATTCATTGCCCCGACACGTAGAAAAGTATCCTACCAATACATCAATGTTGTGCTATAATAACTCATATATATCGTAGCAACCCGTGCACAGTCTCGGAACCATAAGAAACACCGATAATAAGTTGGAGCAAAAGAACATCCTTCCGCAAGGCGACGACATTGGCCCAATCGAATATGCAGGGAGAAACATCCCGCATTACATCTGTAGTGCCATTAAAATTCCTCGATTCCCAATTGATAACAAGCGCTTCACATCGCATAAGATTGAATAGGAAAGAGACAAAGGAATAAGCCTCAAAGGAATCAAATCGCACAATGAGGAATCAAGAAAAGAAAGTGCTCCTAACAGCCCTGTAGCCTCTCGAAGCTAAGTACAGACGTCTCCATACTGATCTACAAGACTCTACTAAACTTGCTCATGACTCGTGAGACCTAAGTGAACCTAGTGCTCTGATACCCCCTTACTCAACCTCAACATCTATAAAAAAGCATGTTGTCATGACCCAAAATTCATTAAAAGTCGTGATGACGCCTAACACTGCTGTCAGTCAAGCCAATAATAATTAATTAACTTAATTACCCATTTTCATATTTTCAAATCGTAATTTCCTTCAATAAATAGTAAAAGATAGAACTTATGGAGTAAATGATAATATTTTCGCAATTAACATACTGAACAACCCATAACCACTCTCAAAACCCGGTGTCACAAGTGCATGAACATTAACTAGGGAGTAAAATAAAATAAAGCATCTATAAGGAATACAAATTAGATGGAAAAGATATAAATAACTCTGATGGAGACACTGTTACGGATCGTAATATAGAATGCAGCTCGCCTAAGTCCCCGCATTAACCACACCTTTGCGCCCACAAGGCCACTAGACATATATGTACCTGCATAAAAATGTGCAGCAAGTATAGTATGAGTATGTAAATCAACGCATACCCAGTAAGTATCCAGTCTAACCTCGAAGAAATAATGACGAGGGATCGACTCCGACACTTACTATGGGCTAACAATAAGATACCGAAATTATAATTAAGCATGGATTGTATAAAACAACTGAAAACCCAATAAACAAGAGGTAAGTAAACAATTCCTTTAATAATAGGAAGTTTCCAAATTTATTTTTTGTCATTTAACAATTTATATCTCAAATCAGTGAAGCAATATCAATTATTACTAGTTCCAAAGATGTATCATGCGCAAATCATGTCGAGGTTGTACGGCCCGATCCAACATAATATTTAAATTGTGCACTACCGAGGATCTAACGGTACGAACCATAGATGCATCTATCTGCTACCGAGGCGTTCGGCCCGCTCCATAAAAGAAAAAATACATTTACAACAACCAATTCAAGAATTATTAAGGGGCAATTATTCAAGGGAATACCAAATTCTTATTAACGGTCAAGAAAATGAAGTTTAACCATTTACAATTCCTTTATCAAGTTTCAATATGATTTAAACAATTAAATTAACAAGTAGGGTACAAACATTTGTAAGTATATCATGATATGGGTTCTAGACTACCCGGACAATACCATAATTAGTAGCTACGTACGGACTCTCGTCACCTCGTGCGTACGTAGCCCTCACAAATAGAAGCACATTTTAATTCAATTCACCTATGGGGTTAATTCCTTCTTACAAGGTTACAAAAGAGACTTACGTCGCTCCGAAATTTCATAACCGGTTACAAATCCTTTCCAACAGCTTAAACTGATGCCCATCGCTCCAAAACTAGTCAATAAATATGCAAATCCATAAATATATACTCTAATACTCATTATAATCCAACTTACAACAATTCCCACCTCCGCCCGAAAAGTCAAAAAAAAACCACTCTCGGGCCCATGTGCCCGTATTGTGAAAATTTTCAAAGATAAGTATTTTCCATAGCCTCACGAACTCAAATATAAAGATTATTCTCAATTTTATGCCCAAATTCGTGGTCAAAATTCAAAAATACCAATTTCTAGGTTTTCCACCAAAACCCCAAATTTCTACAATCTTTCATGAATTTTCATGTTGAAATATATGTATAATCCAAGTATTTAACTCAAAATACAAGGGAATCACTTACCTCTTTGATGTTGATGGAACCCCTCTCAAGATGCTCCCAAAAATCGCCTATGTCCAAGTGGCAAATGAAGGAAATGAGCTAAGTCCCGAAATAAAAGCCCCTGCTTCAGTCGCAGACATCACATTTGTGACATCTGGTTCGCAAATGCGATGGTCGCAATTGTGACAAAAGCATCGCAAATGCAAAGGAGAGACACCCCTACCAAGGTCGCATTTGCGACCAAAATCTTCGCAAATGCAAAGAGGATAGATTCGCAAAAGTGATAAAATGTTCGCAAATGCGAACCCCTTAGAATTTCCCACCCTCGCAAATGCGAACTCCTTCCTCGCAAATGCGATCAAAACCTCGCATTTGCGAGACCTGCAGCTCATACCCAAAAAGGAGCAGAACCAGCAACAGCTTTTCATCCAAATATTGATCCGAAACCACCCCGGAACACACCCGACACCCCCGGGACCCCGTCCAATCACATCAACCTGTCCCAAAACATGACACAAACTTGCTTGAGGCCTCAAATCACGTCAAACAACGTCAAAATCATGAGTCACACCCCAAATCGATCTTAATGAACTTTAGATCTTCAAACGTCTACATTTGATGTCGAAACCTATCAAATCTCGTCGGATTGACCTCTAATTTTTTCCCACAAGTCATATTTGACATTACGGACCTACTTCAACTTCCGGAATCAGAATCCGACTCCGATATCAAAAAGTCCACTCCCTGTAAAATTTCTCAAAATCATCCAAATTTTTAACTTCCGCCAGTTGACGCCGAAATAACCTACAGACCTCCAAATCAACGTCTAGACACGCACCTAAGACCAAAATTATCATACGGTGCCATTCCCAAGCTCGGAATCCCAAACGGATGTGGATAACATTGAAATACACTTCAACCCAAATTCACGAAATTCTTTCAAAATGCCAACCTTCCACAATAGGCGCTGAAACGCTCCCGGGTTGTCTAAAACCTGATCCGGACATACGCCCAAGTCCAAAATCATCATACGAACATGTTAAAATATTCAAATCCTGATTTCGAGGTCGTTTAGTCAAAATTCAATCATTAGTCAATTCCTCCAACTTAAAGCTTCCAAATTTAGAATTTTCTTTCCAAATCGACTCCGAACTTCCCGAAACTCAATTCCAACCACACGTACAAGTCATAATACTAGAAGTGAAGCTGCTCATGGCCTAAAACCACTGAATGCCACGCTAGAGCTCAAAAAGACTGGTCTGGTCGTTATATTTTCACTCATGGGTAGTTCCTAAAGCTTATTTTGAATTGTTTGAGCCATATCTGATTAGATTTGATTGCTTTGGAGGCGAATATTAAATGAAATTCCCCGATTAAGGTTTGATTTGATTGTGGAGAATGGTAAGTGTTGGATTTATCCTTGACTTGAGTGAATTAGGAATTTTTGAATTATGTGTTATGTGGATTATGTGAGAAAATGGTGAATATGCGAGGTGACGAGTGTATATGCGTCGTTAAGATATTCGTTTCCATGTTTCTCATTATTTTATGATTTATCTTATTCCATGCCTTAGTTGTCACATGCTTTAATTGCTTTCTATGCCGTAATTTGCTATTCGTCATTTAATTATTCTTGTATTGATTTGGTCGTCTCTTCCATGATTCCGTGCTTCTTTGCTGCTTGCCTTAACATCTTTACTTGCACACCTTACTTGTCATGTGCTTTACTTGTCATGTTATTTTTGTAATATTTGTTGCATTCCTTTGATTATTACGTGGCTCCTTTATTGCCATGCATTGATACCTTTTGATTGTAGAAAATTATGGTAAATTGAGTTATTGAATTGTTTATGTTTATTGAAATTGTATGTGGAACGGGTTGCACGCCGCAACGAGAATTGAAAGATAATAAAATTGAAATGATAGAATAAGGGAGGATTATGATATTTATAAATGATGATATGGTGGGATCGGGTTGCGCGTCGTAATATTTTGTGTACATAATACTTAATATTGACAAATGATGATATGGTGGAATAAGGGAGGATTATGATATTGATTATGATTATATAATGGGATCGGCTTGCGCGCCGCAACGGATTGTATACATGATACTTGATATCGATAAATGATTCTATGGTGAAATAAGGGAAGATTGTGTATGTACGGTGGGATCGGGTTGCGCGCCGCAACGAATTGTCTGTGTTGTACTTGTGTGTTGTTGTTGTGTTAGTTTCAGCATTTTTATATGGAATTACTAGTTTTGTTTTTCTGGTTTCTCCTGTTGTGAGGTTTGAGGTCATTTTTATAAATTAACTATTTTACTTTCAATTCTTGTTTTCTTTCCCTACTACTACTACTACTACTACTACTAGTACTACTACTACTACTACTACTACTACTACTATTATTATTATTATTATTATTATTATTATTATTATTATTATTATTATTATTACTATTATTATTATTATTATTATTATTATTATTATTATTATTATTATTATTATTATTATTATTATTATTATTATTATTATTATTACAGGTTATTGTAAGTGGCCCGCTTTAACCTCGTCACTACTTTGTCGAGGTTAGGCTCAGCACTTACGGAGTGCATGGGGTCGGTTGTGCTCATATTACACTCTCCACTTCTTGTGCAAGATACCAGAGTGGGTCCTAGCGGCTTTCAGTAGTTTTTCTCAGATCTAGCTGTTGACGGAGACTTCAGGTACAACTGTACAGTGTGCGCTGCCCTAAAGTCCCCTTCCCTCCTATCTTTATTGTTTTTCTATATTTCAAAATAATGTATTTTATTCAGACCATGTTTGTAACACTCTAGATGTTCATGTACTCGTTACACCAGTTTTTGGGTAATGTTTAGACTTGCTATTCAGTATTATCATACTATGCTTCAGACTTACATCATTTTCATTGCTATTATCTTGTCATAAATTGAAAAGGCAATCAGTCATTTTTTTGATTCATGTGGGCTTGCCTAGAAAGTAGATGTTAGACGTCATCATGACCCCGAGGTTGGGATTCCGGGTCGTGACAACACAATAAGTCAAACAACTAGCAAGAAAAGCATTAGTCACGAAAGAATTATAACAAAAATGTTCCTCACTTGAACTCTCTTGTTCTCTCGCTTCTTTCTTTTCAATCTTTTCTTTTCCTTTTTTCTTGGCTCTCTCACTCAATTCTTTCATATGCCTATAGTCTTCACTAACTTGAAATGGAATCAAAGAGTAAGGACTATTTTTTTGCCATTTTTTTCAAAAGAATATTTATTAGTCCTTCCATCATGTAGAGCATCCTTGTCATATTGACATGGCCTCCCCAATGGCAAAATGACATGCTTGCATATGCACCACATCACAAAGAATATCATCAACATACTTTTTAATTTTGAAACTCACCAAGACTTGTCTAGTCACTTTAAGTTCACCACATTCATTAAGCCATTGGAGTTTATAAGGACGAGTATGTCCTGGAATCTTCAAGCTCAACTTGTCAACCATAGAAGCACTAGCAACATTAGCACAACTACCACCATCAATAATCAAAGAATACACTTGATCTTTAATCTTACACCTTCCATGGAATACGTTCTCTCTTTGGTTTATATCTTCTATCACTTGTGCACTCAACACTCTTCTAACAATATACAAAGATAAATTAGGAGTGCCATTCTACTTCATCATCACATTCGGTCTCCTCTTCTTCACATAATTCTCTACTTTCTTCCTTTCATAAGCTTCTTCCATAAGGATTATAGTTCTTCTATTATGACATTCACTCATTTTATGATCATATCCTTGACATTTGTAGCACCTATTAGAGTTAGGATTTTTGAAATAAGGTTTACAATTGTTATATCCCTCCTTAGCCTCCACCTTTGGTTTGCCTTTGTCATTTTGCCACTTGGAGTCAACTTTTGGCTTGTTGTCATTAGAAAGAGATTGCCAAGTTTTCTTATTTTTGCTCCATGGAGTGTTGTAAATTTTGAATTTTCTCTCTTTGAGTTGCCTTTGGAGTTTATTTTCAACCTTGATAGCCCCTTGGAGTTCCTCATGTATAGTAACAAATTTGTGCAAAGTCCTTTGGATAGAAATTTCATACTTAAGCCCCGCCAAAATCTAGAAATCATGAGTCTTCCATTATCATCAAGATTGGCTCTAACCCTAGTTGTCTCCAACTCTTCAAAGTAATCGTCCACATTATTGTTTCCTTGCTTCATGTTGTAAAAATTTGTAAGCAAGTCATTCACAGAGTCTTCGGGCGCAAATCTTGCTCTCATAACCACCCTAAGAAACCCCCAAGAATCAATAGCAATATCTCCATTTCTATTTATATCCTGTTTCTCTTTCTCCCACCAAGAATAAGCATAACCAACAAGTTTAGAAATGGCATGCTTGAACCTCTTTGCATCGGATACATTGTTAAGTTCAAACATCATTTTCATTTGTATTTTCCATTGTAAAAATTCATCGGGATCACTACTTCCCTTGAAAGTAGGAAGTCAAGTCTTGATGTTTTTAAGATGCCGGTCTTATTCATCTACCCACCTTCTACCATATTCTTCATTACTAATATTTCCATCATAACCATAATCATAAGCATCATTCAAGTTTCTACCTTGATAATCCATATCATGCCTTCCACCTCTCCCTCTAAATCCTCCATGTCCATTTCTTCTAGGTTGGACTCTAACCAATTCATCATATTGCTCGTCATAGTACAAATCATCATCAATGTTATTTTGCGGTTGTTGTGTCCTAAGAGGTTGTTGTTGATGCTCAACTTTGCTTTTCTACTTGTGATTGATTGATTAGCCTTGCAATATATGGTGCAATGGGAGTAGAACTAGTTTGTTGTGTTGCAGTAGTTCCTACTCCTTTGTTAGGATTAGGTGACAAGCCTTGCCATTGGTTAAGAATATTTTCATGAGACTTGGACCACTTGTTTCATGTTATCAACTTTCATAATCAAAGCTTGTAAAGCCTCCAAAATGGTCTCATTGGAGACTCCATCCCTTGGAGTTGTAGTATCTCCAATATTCTAAGACATAGTACCTACAAATAAAGAAAACAAGTTAAAAGTAAAAAAGACCTCTCCAATTCACTCCTTAGTGTATCCCTCAAAGATTGCACTCAAATTCTACCACTCGTGTATCACTCTTGTACACTTAGCTTTTAGGCAAACACTCTGTGAATCTCATCACTCAAGCCTTTTTTCGCTGTTGGATGAATATCCAAAGTTGATATCAAACTCAATCAAGTTACTTTCAAGTGGATCTTCCAACTTCGGGGCGAGAATGGAGTTTATGTGACTCAACAAAGAAGCTAAAATAACTATAGGATAATGAAACAAGAAATTAACAAAGAAATTAAAGAGAAACAAAAATACAAATAAATTAGCACAAAGTAAAAGAAAGCACACAAAAACTAGTTTATCACTAAGTATGAATTAATACTTAATTAAACTAGCTAAAATAAACAAGAAAATAAAGCAAGTGTACTCCTAACACCAATTAGAACAAACTTTAATAATCGATTTCTTCACATAACCACCAAAAAGTTAAAACCCATTTTCAATTTTCTTCTTCAAAACATCAAACTCTAACAATGGCTAAGCTCATACTGAAGGCAGCCTCTTTCTCCGAATCTCAGATCTATCACTTTTTCTTTAAACTCGAAGCTTCGCTTGAGCTTCAATGGCGTCTTACAACTCAAATCCTTACCCAATAAGTAGGCAATCATATTTTTCACCTCAAATAATACTAAGAATCAGTTATAGAACAACTACAAAACAACAATCAACTTTGTAACGAAGATTTCAAACCCAAATCTAGAGCTTCAATCTACGCACGAATTCACAAAGGGAGGAACCACATAATTTGACCTCCTATTTCCTTCAAGCCGATAAAACTCACGATTTCTAATTTTAAGGAATAAAGGCAAGTGTACTTGATTAAACAGAAAACTTTTTTTAAGTTTTTCTAATTTTTATTTTTCTGCTATTAAAATCATTGCAATAAATAAGGAATTTGTAGAAACAAATTCTTATCCTACGCTCTGATACCTAGATGATACGAACGCGGAAGCAAAAATAACAAGAACACAAATAAAAAGCGAGAAAGGTAGAATTTAGCAAAAAACTAATTAGGGAAACTAAAGAACACTTGAAATCAAACACAAATACCCTTCAATTTAAATCCTAATCAACCCTAAACTATAGGATAACCCTCAAGGGAAAGAATATAAAAGTCACCTTAAAGGTTTTAAATCAATAATTGAATTCATCCATAACACTCACTCAATGAGTTCCTAATCTCAATATCAAAATAAGCAAAGTCTAAAATGGGAGCTTTAAGGGATATTTATACTTGGGAGCTAGCTATTACAAGTATGGCCACCAAATATAACGTAGTCTTTAATTATTGGCGAAATTGCACATGTTGCCGCCCTGTTATGAAAGTACCCTCCAATTACAATCCCAATTGCTCGATGACTATCTAGATTGCATCATTATCACTCCATAATAAAAACATTCACTCTTATCGCTCTGTAATAACAATACTCATTCTTATCGCTGTGTAATAGCAATATTCCCTCTTATTGCTCTGATACAATAACAATATTAATCACAATCTCGCGGCAGAAACCTCTTGTTATCACCCAATTAATCCATCCATCATGTGTCACATGTGTAATAATGACAACAATGCAAGATAACAAATAATCATCAAGAATCATATCCTCACAACTCATCAATAAAGTGCACAAGGTCATGATAATAATAAATAATAACGGATAAGTGTTCAACATATAAGCACGACTATGACTAATCAATTTAGTAATAATTCCACAAATATCCAACTTGGCCAATTTAGAAAATTATAACCCTAAAACATGGTCTTTAGCATGGAAAGGATAAGCTCCCGTACTCATACAAGATTTACACATCTATCATAGAGAGCATACGAACAAATCAAGGCTTAGTAGAAACCTAGAGTCAAATCCTGTCATTTTTCATATATAGCATCCGCACATATACTTGTCGTCTCACATATACATTGCATCAAATACATTACAATTAGACAAATAAGGTCCAATCCTAAGAGTTATTCACTTACATAAGATTAGGCAAGATACTTACCCAAACAAGTCAAACTAATACTTTAAAAATACCTTTCCATTAAAATCACCTTCGTCCGGCTAAAAATCTAGCCAAAAAGCAACTCGCTAACATCAAATAATGCTAAAGGGATCAATTTCAAACAATAAAGTCTCAATATTTACCCAATTTCTAAAAGGTCAACAAAAGTCAACTCCCACCCATATCAAAAACCGAGTCAAGGGGTAGATTTTGACTACTCATAACCTTGCGAGTCCAAATATGTGATTAGATTCCAAACTCGACTCTCAAATCTACAATTTTTATTTTTCAAAACATAGTTAAAACCCCCAAAAATTCTCTTCAAAA
This sequence comes from Nicotiana tabacum, assembly GCF_000715075.1. Lineage (NCBI taxonomy): Eukaryota > Viridiplantae > Streptophyta > Magnoliopsida > Solanales > Solanaceae > Nicotiana > Nicotiana tabacum. Next base: position 48,625,190 of record NC_134093.1, on the reverse strand, counting down.
TTCCTTGAGTTAGGCGTAAAACTTCATGGAAAATCATGATATAATATCAAAATCAAGTGAATATCACTTACCGAATTTCCTTGTGTGAAAATCCTCTTCAAAAATCGCCCCTCTCCATGTCTAGAGCTCAAAATATGGTCTAAATCCAAAAATGCATAACTAATAACCAACTGAAGATGTCGCATTTTATCTACAACTAGAGGCTTGCAAATGAGGCCTCCGCAAATGCAATCCTAAGCTCGCAATTGCAAACCTAGACTGCCCCAGCAAATGTCGCAAAGGCAACCACAAACTGTGCAAATACGAAATGCACAGTCTGCCAACCAATGTCGCAAATGTGACAAAATCCCTCGCAAATGCAGTATCCTACATAGCAGCCAATAGACACAAATATGATGAGGAGTCCGAAATTGCGGTCCTTTGCAAATGCGAGCAGAACCTCACAAATGCGAGGTCTGCAGCATCAGCAAAACTGAAGCTTCACCAAACAACTCCAAAATCAATCTAAAACGCACCTGAGCCCCGTGGGCTCCATACCAAATATCCACACAATTGCATAAACCTCACACAAACTCTCTCTCAAGTTTAAAAGATCAAGATAACATTCAAAATCATGAGTCGAATACCAAAATACACCATGCAAGCCTTGAAACACAAGAACTTCAATATTCATAACCAAGTGTCTGATTCCTACCAAATCAATTCGGAATGAGAGAAAACTCTACACACAAGTTCCAAATGATAAAATTGACCTATTTCAAGTCCCAAAATAATAATATGAACCCAATAGCCTTAAAGTAAACTATTAGTCAAACTTATAAAGTTCCTAAACCTTCACTGTGCCAACTTTCGATAAAAAGACCCAAATCATCTTAGGGACCTCCAAATTTAAATCTGGATATACACCTAAGTCCAAAATCACCATACAAACTTATTTAACCATCAAAATACTAATCTGAGGTCGTTAACACAATTTAAACCTTGATTAGCTCTTGTAACTTAAGCATGCAATAATGAAATTATATGTTCCAATTCACCCCAAAACCTTTCCGGAACAGGACCAACCATCCCAACGAGTCACAAAATAACAATTAATCATATAGTAAGCATCAAATGGGGAAACAAGGCATAAATACACAAAACTATTTGTTAGGTCATTCCAGTTGGTGTTGCAGTAGTTGCACTGCTTTTCAGGGGCCTCCATGCCCCTTCGATCTGGGCATTTAACTGTTGTTGCTGCATCATGAAATATTTTACCGTCTCCTCTAACTCGTGTCGTTCATTTCCCCTACTAGTAGATATTGCAGAGAAATTATCCCTTGAATGGCATGGCGAGGTACAAGTTGATTGATCATTTAGGGTCCGTGCTCTTCTAGTTTGTTTCGCTGGTGAGCGATTGGGTCCACAAATTGGTTATTAATCCCACACATGGTGTGTCACGACCCAATTCCCACTATAGGTCGTAATGGTGCCCAACGTCACCATTAGGTTAGCCAACGGTGAACTACCAACTCAATGATTCAATTTATTATTTTCAAAATCATGAATTTTACTAGATAAACAAATGAATGCATTAAAATCATGGAAAACCTACAATTTAAATAGAATTAATAGTGAAAGTGTGTAAATGCTAAGCAAAACCATAAACAATCTCAGAACATCCCAAAAGCCAATGTCACAAGTGCATGAGCGTCTGCTAAAGAGTGCGATAATAATACAACATCTGTCTGAAATATAAAATAGACAGGATAAAGTAAATAAATAATATAGAGACTCTAAGGGAAGTGGTGCGTAGCATAGGAAGCAACTCACCATAAATTCCCCTCAGCGGTTGCACCTACGCGCTAGGATGACCACCCTTATCTTGAGTCAAGGGTCTATCGGAAACAACCTCTCTACCTCTCCAGGTAAGGGTAAGGTTTGCGTATACACTACCCTCCTCAGACCTCACTTGTGGGATTATACTAGGTATGTTATTGTTGTTGTTTGTTATATTAAAGAGAAAATGTCACTATTCAGTTCAGAATGAGGTAATGGTTCTTTCCAAGCTGAGAGACTCCATGATTTATTGATTTGGCAGGTGGTTATGAGCTTCTACATGTCGCTTTCTTCGTTGAAGTATCACGAGGGTTGGATCAGGTCTTATCCGCGTTATGGGGTATACTATGGGCATTAGGTTAGTGAATTTGCAGCTTCTACAGTTGGAGATGCTATTATGGGCAAACAAATTATGTGGTGCATTGTGTGGTTTCAGCATGTGTGCATGATCATATTTGGTACAACGTGTGGGGATTGATACAGTGCTCGTATGGTGGAATCGGGGCTCTTAGAGAATTTCGGATGTTGGAATTTGGTTCTAACGCTTGTAGGCTAAGGTAGCAAGAAGGATTTTCAGTTTGACTCGGGTTAATGTTTGCCTTTCATCATAGGGGTGGATAGATATTGTTGCCTTAAGGCTCCTTATCAAGAGGCTTTCATATTTTAGTACACACATGATCTACTGAAGACTTTACATTTACTCATCATAAGCATCATGAAAAATCGAGTTCCTCTGACTCAAATCTTCCATAGCCACATTCAGTCTCTTACCAACTGTCTTTCTGGATGTAGGTATCATCGTATTACGAATAGAATTTAGGAATTTGAATTCTTATAAGTGAGCTCTACCACACAATCTAGAGTAAGAAGAAAGAGTGACAGTCCTAAATGCCCTGTAGCCTCTTGCTTATAAGTGCGGTGCATAACATACCCATATACAAGACTCTACTGGACACGGCTTGTAGACTCCCTAGGACAGAACTGCTCTGATACCACTTTTGTCACGACCCAAATCGATGGGCCGCGACGGGCACCCGGTGCCTTACTCAATCGAGTACCAACATAACGTATCTTTTCGTATCATACTATCATAGATAACTGAGCCGGAGAGGTTGCCGTGAGATAAGTAGAATACAACATGAAATATCAACTTATACTTAAGATATACGGGCCTATACGGCCAAAATAAGCACTCTTACACTGAACATAGGCCGACAAGGCCATACAATCTTTCATATACCTGACATCTGTCTACAAGCCTCTAAGAGTATATAAAAATCATAAAGGTCGGGACAGAGCCCCGCCATACCAATCAATACATGTCATAATGATACTGACCAAATAGCAACTCCGGAGCAAATGGAGTGCACCAATATCTTCCGCTGAGCTGATAGCCTACTTGGAGGGCTCTCAGCCTGATTATCGGGACTGCGGGCATGAAACGCAGCATCCCCCGGCAAAGGGACGCCAGTACAAATAATATACCGAGTATGTAAGGAATGAAAATCAGTAAATAATAGACATGAGAGAAACATAGAGTAAAAGACTCAACACGTATGTCTGAATAGCTCTGTAAATCATTTCATATTTATAATGCCATGCATATGCGTATAAATGTCATACCATGCATAGGTATATGCGTTCATATCATCATTAAGCCTCTGAGGGAATCCCATCATATTATCTCGACCACTGTGGGCAAATCATCAACGTATACCAGCTGATCAGGCGGTGGTGTGTATATAACGCCATAACCTTTTCTCATATCCCATATACATATAACATACGCGTATATAACGCCATCTGGTCATGGGTCAATGTACATGTATAGATGCATAAGAATTACGTTAATAAGATTTCTTGGATTGTCATAAAATCAATATGCCTTTCGGATAAACTTTATCAAATACGTATTTTTCTGAGACCCATGAACAGAAGATATAATAATAATTTACATGGGGAATCAATAACATAGACAACCCTAATACTTCTATGAATAGAGTCATTTATGGAAGTTATGCATTTGCTCTTTTCGTTCGTGTCGTATAGATCATGCCAAAGAGAAAGAAGGGATAGCCTTAACATACCTGAACTGATTCTCTTGACGATTCCTCTAACACACGTCTTTTGCAAAAACATATAATGGCAGATCGAAGTAGGGGAAAATCCATATGATATTCTTGAGAAAGATTACACCGTACTTTCTTAGAATCGCAAAATATCACATTACAGCTCCGACCATTATAAATCACGTATGCAATCTCTCTGCAATGTGATGCTGTATCTTCTAATTTTGAGGGGGGGGGGGGTAAGAAAACATTAGCTTGCATTGCTAAAGTGAATGTATCTATGCAATTCACGTGCAGAAGGCTTAAAGAAATGTTAACCTTGTATGTACTCTAATAATGTAACACCTTGCTACATCTTGTATGAGTCACTTGGTGGCTTGTGTTAACCACTTCATGGGCTTCCATGTTGGTGGTAAGATCCATCAAGCTTATCCAATTTTAATTATTTATTAGTTTATTAATCTCCCACTAATCCATAATTAACTAATTACCTACATAATTAAGAATTATCTCAAATTACTTAAAATACTACTTACTTTTAACACACCTTATACACCTTACTATCATGATCATGTGGTACCTTGTATGACACTAGTCCATAAATACCGGGTATTTTGGCTCGGGCCGTATTTTATCCCAAAATATCAAACTTCGACGGAATTCATTTTCTTTGATTCGCTTACCCTCTCACCTTCACGAATTTACTTATCACTTGTTTGAAATAGCATAATACTTATAACCTCCAAATAATCTCATTCCCGAGCTTATGTCGATTAACTTACTATGAAACTTTAACGTATGAAAATGCTGGATGTAATATCTCATTTCCGAACTTTCATCAATTCACTTATGGCATACTTTCACGTACGAAAACATAGGGTGTAACAATCGGGCATATGAGTAAAAAGGGAATGAAGTTATTGGCATCCAAAGAAAAATTTCCAAACCTCAAGCATGTTGAATTAGATTTATGTGAAGATTGCATTTATGGGAAACAAAAGAGATTCAGTTCCTCAAAGACGAGATGGATACAAAAGAAAGAGAAGCTGGAACTAGTGCATGCGGATGTGTGGGTACTAGCTCATGTATTTATTTGGAGGCTCATGCTATTATGTTACCTTCATTAATTATTCCACAATAAAGGTATGGGTTTGTTTTATGAAAAATAAATCTGATTTGTTCGTTACCATTAAAAGATGGAAAGCCGAAGTTGAAAATTAGATGAGCCTGAAGATAAAATGATTAAAGTCTGACAATAGAGGAGAGTATGATAGTCAATAGTTCAAAGTATTCTACTTTGAGAACGGGATTAGAATGATCAAGAAAGTTCCTGGAACACCAGAACAAAATGGCATTGCTAAGAGGATGTTTGGGCCGACACGATTCACATGGCAGCTTATCTCATAAACATGGACCCTCTACACCGCTGTATTTTGAAATTTTCGAGGAGGTAATGGATAAGAAGGAGGTAATTCTTTCATATCTAAAAATCTTTGATTGTGTTGCTTATGCATGTAAACTCCAATGATTAAGATAAGCTTGATACTAAAAGCAAAAAATATTTCTGTATTGGCTATGATGATGATAATTTTGGTTATCAATTTTGGGATGATCAGAATAGAAAGATCATAAGACACACGAATGTCACATTCAATAAAAATATGATGTACAGGAACAAGCTTGGAGTAAAACCAACCGGCACTAGCAAACAGACATCAGAAACAGTTGAGTTGGACAAAATCTCTAAAAATAAAGTGGCTAGAAGGATTAGAACTGATTCTGATGCAGAACCAAAAGTAGAATCTGGATCAGAATCAAAACCAGAATCGGAGATAGAATTAGAATCAGAACCAGATATGGAGTTGGAGCTAAAATCAAATTCAGGATCAGTTACTCCCTGGACCTACATTAAGGAGATCTAAAAGATTCATTTATGCCCTAGATAGGTTTTCTCCATCTCTCCACTATTTACATCCAACTGATGTTGGAGAACCAAAGCATTTTACTAAAATAATGTAGGTGATTAACTCTAATAAGTGGAAGCTATCCATAAAAGAAGAGATAAATTCTCTTCAAAAGAATAAAACATGGACTCTTACAGAATTATTTAAAGGAAAGAAGGCATTGCAGAACAACTGGGTGTACATGTTATGTAACACTTCATAAATTCAGACTAGGTGTGGATGTGTTAAATGAGTATTATTGTGACATCTTAGACATATGAAGTCCTATTGGGATGAGTATGAGTGGAAATAGTTGTTTCGGAATCAAGATAGAGAGTGAGATACATAAGATTCGATAAAATCGACTAAGTTTATAGAAGGTCTGTCTTATAGCAAGGTTTAGTAACCATCTATTGAGAATTTGGAAAAACTTAAAACATGACAGTTGTAGCTCCTTTACATACCTTTCCAATGATATATTATGGATTCCGAACGGACCAGTTGTAGAGCCTCGACTCAAGATAAGGTGGAAAATAAGAAAAGGAAAAAACGAAGAAGAAGAAAGAGAAGAGAGAAAGAAAGAGGAGGGAGACAAAAGACGATAAGGAAAAATAGGAGAAAAGGTAGCATCCGATAGTAACAATCATGGAGCAACAATTTACAGTAAAAGAGAGAAAGAGTAGCATCAAATAGTAACAATCAGGGAGCGACAATTTCCAGTAGCAATTTTGAAAAATAATGGACGAGATCGTTATCGCTACTGGTAATACTAGGAGAAATTCACAACTATTGTCAACCCATCACCTTAATCCTCGACCTCCACACCTTCCTATCGCTAGTCATGTTCTAGGTTAAGTGAAGCACCGACATGTCCTACCTAATCACCTCTCTCCAATACTTCTTTGGCCTACCCCTGCCCTTCCTCAAGCCCGCAATGGTCAACCTCTCGATTCCCGCAACTTGGCTTCCATGGATGCCACTCCCACCTTGTCCCTTATAACTTCATTCCTGATCTTGTATTTCTTGGTATGTCCACACATCCATCTCAACATCCTCATTTCATCTATGCTCATCTTCTAGACATGGGACTTTTTGATGGGCCAACACTGAGCTCCATACAACATAGTCCGTCTAACCACCACCCTGTAGAATGCTCCCTTAAGTCTAGGCGGCACATTCTTATAGCATAAAACCCCCGAAGCTCACCTCCATCTTACCAAACCCACTCCAATACGGTGGGTAACATCCTCATCAATCTCCCTGTTGCCTTGTATAGACCCAAGACACTTGAAACTATCTCTCGTGGGAATGATTTGGGTATCAATCTTTACTTCCACTACTTCTTCATGCCTCTTATCACTAAACTTGCACTCCAAGTATTCAGTTTTCGACCTACTCAACTTGAAACCTTTGGACTCCAGCGTTTATCTCCAAACTTCCAACCTAGCTTTAACACCCACTTGCGTCTCGTCAATCAAAACTATGTCATCAGCAAATAATATACACCATTGCACCCTTCCTTGTATGTATCATGTCAGCACATCTAATAACATTTTCTCTTTAATATAGCTTATATAAATCCGATCGCACTAATTTCAGGTCCAATAACCCCATCTCACTCAGTACAAGCTGCTCAAGCAATAAGCCGCCTCAAACACTGTCTTAAATCTCATATGATGCCATCAATGCGCCAATAAGATAAAACTCAAATATGACCCATAAGGAAGAACAAACACTGGCAAAGAACTACCCAGCCCGCAAAAAGAATAAAATGGCTAAACAGATGCTATGAACCTATCTCAGAGATGACAAACAAGGCACACAAAATAAGTATAAGGAACCGTACTCAGCATCTTACTGTTACGACGTGAAACCCGATCCACACATGATACCATTGTGGCATGCAGCTCGATCCAAACATGATACCATTGCAGAGTGCAACCCGATCCAATCACCTTAGCCATGGCGACGTTCCACCTGGTCCACACATAGCAATCAATAAGGAAATACCCATCAAGACATAATGCTCATACCCACAAAATGCCCGAATATCGACCACAAGCATGCCAAGTGCATAAATACAACCACGGGGAAACGGATACCGCCATGTGCTACAAAAACTCAAGCACGACTAAGGTGCAATAAACGACCTGCATCTCGATAGCCATCTTGCTCATATAACACCACAAGCTATACGGGATCATAACACGTATGCGAATAATAAAGTCGTCTCATAACCCACATGGCATAATAGAAGATTACATAGAATATCTGACGACATGAATAACATCCAATGCCCGAAGACTCCTTTATACGCAATGTTATGTTGAATGAACACATTTGACCTGATGTAAAGCATACATTCACATTAGATCTACTAACGGACCTCAAGCCTATTCGGATCATCCAATACTGGGACAATAACCATTCAAGGATCCACAATGACCCTATTCATGACACATATGAGCAGTCGTCTGATCTGAAACAAACTCCCGCAGTCCACAACCAAAGGAATAGAGCGCCTATTCGTCATAACCTCTCCCATTAGCGATAGTACCAAAATCTGTATACCTGATTTCAATCTCTAACAATCAAACGAGTAACATGTCGCACTTATACGTTCTTCTCGTGGTACATACTCCCACAACCTTCTGCACCACGCAGTAAAATCTGAACATCAATGGCCATCGACCATTTTATTTCTATAGTGCTTGTTAAGCATCCGTATTTCAATACCCAACACTTCTTCCATTAAACAGACCATCCCCAGGCTGTCCAAAAATAGCGCCAGCATACTCTGAACATCTGATATCCTCCCCCGCTCCTCCGAGATCGTGACATTCTTATCAAAACCGAACCGCAACCTTGATCCTCAACTTCCAATTTCCATATCGATCACTGCACCTATCATGCCTCTACGCGAGAGTACAAGAATTTCATCATAACCCCTGAACCATTAGTACAATAAATACTCCATCGGCTAAAACCCCTTTCACTCCACTTATTTTTGAAGAACAATTGCAACGGGCAACCAAATCCCCATAACTGTAGAAAATGCAAACCACAATTCGGGGTCTAAACTGCCATAACTCTTCCGAGATCCATTTACACATAACAAGGCCATCAGAATCAAATACCTTCAAATCAATCAAATTGTGGTGGCTCTCAAGCTCGTACATACATCCACAAATCACCTGTATAGCCTTAACATGCCGAATGAATCGATCATTTCCATAGCCAGGCTGATTCAAACCATTACTAACTGAATCAACTTCTTCCAATTTACTCTTGACTTGATTTCAAAATAATAGCTCTATGCAAACACACAATGGACCTCAAACAACACTCATCCCGAGTGACCAAAATTACGAAACCACATTGTCTCAACACCCATAAGCCATTTAATAGCCTCCACATGCACTCAATAGTATCTCCAACTAATACACCCGCTCTAAAAGATCTTCTACGAATCTAAAGTTATTTCCTTCTATCTCTCCAACATCACACTGCAGACCCCGGTGCTAACATAGAAACACTCCAAGTCCTTTTTATAATTCGCCGCAAAAACTAAATCCTTGACCACACAACGGACCCAAAATCCTCAGACACTGCACTTTAATTCTTTGACACACTAGATCCATTATTGAGAGTCACCCGCCCTGACCTGGTCCCAAATATAACCAAACTCTAGTGCTTCGCAAGCATATGAACATTCCCAAAGAAGAACCCAGATGAATCATTTTTCCTTGTACATCACATCCACAAGAATCATAAACTTTGATTCATCCCAAAATCTGCACATGAATCAATAAGGCAAAATGTAGCACATATTCATCAAGTCCTTTTCCCTAATTACCCTTGATGTTTTCTTTTCTTAGTCGTAACTATTCCACTAATGCACCGTTAACCCGAAACTACACAGGCACTCAACCACGTGACTTTATCATAGACGGTGGGCTCCCCCACTTAGCTTTAAGCTACCATCACATAACTCTAGAACCCACAATGACTCCTCATTCTAAATTAGGATGATCTCGCACCATTAACCCGCCAAATATCTCGTAATCTCTTGTGAAAGTTTTCAAACATTCTGAATTATCAGCCACAATCACACATTTGACCTCCTGACAGCGGTACCATCTTCTTCAAGCTATCCAAGAGCACATTGCAGTACATGCCTCCCGCTGCGGAGAAAGTAGATGTCACGCCCCGAACCTAGGAGCGAGACAAGCACCCGGTGCCTCACCTAACCTGGCGTACCAAATTGCGACTAAGGGACTCTGAACACATAATGTCATACTTTGGCCATGGGGCCACCTTGCAAGACAATTTGCGAAGCAAAATATAAAACTAAATGGAAACTAGCGCTAACTAAACATCAATATAAAGCTAGGCTAAAAAGGCCGTCATAGCTACTACAGCTGACAAACCACCAAATTATACATACCAGGCCTACAAACCCAACATACTGCACTAACCAACAGGATATGTCTACAAGCCTCTACTGATAGATATATTGTGATCGGAACAGGGCCCCGACCTACCCATATTATATATATAAATACATACATAAGATGCACACAAAAACCTAGACCCGATAACTCCGAAGGATGTGGAGCTTATCGATCAGGCTAAACTCTGGAAACACCTACTGAGGAGGTCTACTCGTCTGTCTATCTGAACCTGCATGCATGAAATGCAGCATCCCCGAAAAAGGGACGTCAGTACGAAATAATGTACCGAGTATGTAAGGCAATAACATAACTGAAAATCAAAACTGAACTGATAATATAATAACTGGAAGTAACTGGGAGTCAAAGATGATCTGGAGATATACTTACCTGCTGATAGTGACTAAACTCCTTCAATATAGTAAGTAAAATAAATGTCCGGCCCTATAAGGCTCGGTACGTGTAACTGCTCGGCCGTAGTAGGCTCGCTCATAAGCGCTCGGCCATACTGGGCTCTGTACCTCGGCCATCCTGGGCTCGCTCATAGGCGCTCGGCCACAATAGGCTCGGTATATATAACTTACCATCTGATCAGAGGTTGCCCAATAGGGGCCTGCCCACCGATTATAGCTCGATGGTGGTGAAAATAGTGTAATATTGTATATATATATATATATAGACCCTCTGCTCTCTTGACTGAATAAAGACAAAACTAAACTGACTGAATAAAGACAAAACTAAACTGAATATGAAGTCTCCGATAAGGAATAATGTTGTAACTTATGAGACTAGAATAATGTGAATAAATTTATGAATACGAACTTCTCTTTATGTCTCATTATTAACACATGTAGCTACGAGATCATGCCAAAATGAAGGAAAGGCTTAGCCTTAACATACCTTATCACAATCTTTACAATCACCAAGTTGAACTCACCTCTTTGTACCTTAATCTACAAGAATGATAATAATACTATCGTTAAGTTACGAAAGGTACAACTATCGCACAACGAACGACAAACTTATTTTGTATTAAAACGGGCAGCATCTCCCCTATAATCCTTACTTCCTCCAAATTCAAGATAACACCAACAATACAAGAACAGAACAATAACAACATATATACATCATTTTCCAGCCCTATATGCGCCATCAAATACTACAAAACAGCCCAACACACCCCAATCTCTTCATACACAAAACGACCACCGTAGTAGTGTCAAACGACCCAGAAATATTATGACGAACGACCAGCCAACCACCCTACATTTATATGGTGTTTCTACACCCCCTTCCTCCTCCAAAACTCCATAAAACAGTAGGAAAACATGCAGCCCAACAGCAACACAAAACAGTCCACAAAACAGTCCGCTACAAGTGAATAACTCGAACTCACGGCTTCCGATCACCGTCCCGTGAGTTCTTACAAGTATAGAATGACTTACCATGAATTTACAGAAGAAAAAAATGGATGAAAGAGATCAGTAAACTCACCTTATTTGTTGGATAACTCAGCTCCTATCTTGGTTCTTCAAACTCTAGGTTTTACCTCCAATTAGAACTTGAAAGGGAGAGAAAATCAATTAGGGTTTGTGGAAAATATTTGGGAGGATTCTTTGCAGAGCTTATGTCTGGTTATTATGCTCTATTTTAAGTCTAATATATGAAGAAAATAGGCCTTTAAAAGGCCTCTTTGGACGACCCGAAATGGCCCATTTTTGGGCTTTCATTTAAGCAAGTAGGTGACACACCTACTTGTCACCTAGCAGCTTGCTCAGTATCGCACAAATGCCCGTATCTTTCTACTCCAATGTCGTATTGACAAACGGTTTAATGCGTTGGAAAATAGACTCATAGATATTTAATTTGATGGGTGGAACACCCCATACCTCTAAGTATATTGGGAGAAAATCGCAGTTACATTTGACCCAAAGTTTCAGTAAAACTTATGAATGTAACTTGTGATGACTTTCATCGACTTTTGTTCCACAACTCGCTTGACTTCAAAACATAACACACGGATGTCATACGACTAATATAAATCATAACATAATCTCCTTATCATGTTAATCACCCTAGTCTCACCCCAAAGGTACATGTTATAACATTTCCAACTTGTCGACTTTCGACGAAACATTATTTTATTTAATTGCTTTATCTTCTGAACTGTCCAACCCTCTTTGTACTTGTTGTTCATGATCTTCAATATTTGTAACCTCAGAGGTAACATGATTAACTTACTTTGTATACTTTTAAATATTATCTCATTTTTGGTCCTACATTAGTTTGCTTACAACGCATTTTTACGTACGAAAATATAGGGTGTAACAGTAGAACTCTTCGAAGGAAGTTCATCAAAAATCACTCAACCGCTGGCCTGCTCACAGGAGTTAGCCCACATGTGTAATTCCAAATCGACATCTTCCAACGACATTGCCCTGGTTACAACTACCACGAAATTTGTAAAACCTCCTGAGCACATGCTCGTCCACCAGCTTTAAGAGTACGTTCATTCCACATTAGCATCAACTGAAGGTCCAATTATACGTTCCAAAACTCAACGTCATGTTGCATCCCAAAATGATGATCAAGATTTCACACCCCTCTTCATTCCAGGAAAGCTCCTTTCCGTCATATTCAAAATTCCTCATTACAGTAGCCACCATCCCAAATGAAATTCATAGACTAAGTCAACCATGATCCCAAAATCTCTCTAAACTTTCTCAAAGCGTGCAGCTATCCTACCACAGAATCCATACGCTACTCTGCCACTCCCACTTCGGTTAAACTATCTTCTTAAGGAACTATTACGCCTTTGCTGGTAATACTTGACCTGCTACAAATTCAATCACCGCGATAAACCTCCCACCATGTCCTTCCTCCTCCTTCACTACCAAAATGCTGCCTTAAATCATAATCGCTCTTTGTAGTACCCGAACGGTTAAATTGCCACCAAATCTGAGCCTCCATAAAGATCTTCTTTCTCGAGATATCAACATTTGAAACACCGATTCGAACCTGATTCCGCCATACACCGCCATCTATAATAACCACTGCTTAGGCACCATTCCACTACATCCTTCCCCGAAGACAAATCAAAGGAGACCATAACACCGATGAACCTTAATGCGTCCCAACAAGGACGACGACACCACATCATAAATGAGTATGCCACCAAGTTAAAAAATATCAAGCCTCGCTACTTCGTCAACCAAGGCCTGATCATCCATAGTCCAATTGTCTTTCCTCCGCTGGAATTAAATGCCAAACCTCTAAACCATGAAACGAGGAATCCGCTTTCTGAGTCATTCACTACCATGACACATATATAAGCACCCTACTATTTACACAAACACAACGCGATAACATTGCACGAACATCATAATACACTATGCATAGCCTCAAAACCATAGGCAACACTAACATTATGCTGAAATGACAGAACACTGTTCCACAAGGCGACAATAGTAGCCCCCCTCCCCCGAATACACAAGGTGAAACATCCTGCACCGCATATGCAGTACCACTACAACTCCTTGATGCCCAATTAATAACAACCGCCCAATATCATATAAGAATGAGTAGGAAGGAAATGGAGGCATAAGCTTGAATGGACACAAACCGTACGATGAGGAATCAAGAAGGGAAGTGCTTGTAATAGCCCTGTAGCGTCGCGCATGTCTCCGTATCGATCCGTAAGACTCTATTAGACTTGATCATGACTCGTGAGACCTAAGTGAACCTAGTGCTCTCATACCAAGTTGTCACGACTCAATTTCCACTATAGATCATGATGGCGCCCAACATCGCCGTTAGGCAAGCAACGGAAAACTACCAACTTAATTATTCATTTTATTATTTTCAAAATCATGAATTTTACTAGATAAAGAAATTAATGCATTAAAATCATGAAAAACTTACAATTTAAATAGAATAAATAATGAAAGTGTGTAAATGCTAAGCAAAACCACAAACAATTTCTAGAACATCCCAAAACCCGATGTCACAAGTGCATGAGCGTCTGCTAAAGAGTGCGATAACAATACAACATCAGTCTAGAATATAAAATAGACAGGATAAAGTAAATAAATAAGATGGAGACTCTGAGGGTTGAGTGCGTAGCATAGGAAGCAGCTCACCATAAATTCCCCTCATCAGTTGCGCCTACGCGCCAGAATGACCACAAAATAAACCTATCTGATCCTAATACAGGGTGTAGCATGAATACATAAATCAATAAGTACCCAGTAAGTATCTAGCCTAATCCTGGAGAAGTAGTGACGAGGGGTCGACATCAACACTTACTAGTAGTCCAATAAATCAACATGATAAATCATAATATATATAAAGAACAATAGTAATAATCAGGTAAAAATAACAACTACCATAATACTCCAACATTTCTTTTGACAATATAAATATCTCGAATGTCATATGCTATCTCAACAGATCAGAAATATCAATTGTAGTCTCAAACGGATAAGGAATACCATATAAATGTCATGTCTCAACAAAAAGGGGGAATATCATGAACATCCGAACTGCTAGCGGTATCACGCATGATTATGCCTAAGTCGTATGACTCGATCCAGAGTGATGTGTGCATTGCTGAGGGTCGATCTGCGCGAACCAGAGATGCATCTCAATAAACTGCTGAGGCATTCGGGTTAATCCACAGGAAAGGAAGAAACTTATTGAATTACGAGTCGCGTGCTTACAACACAAGTACATGAGCATAATGTAAACTTGTCTTTTTACCGTTTATCAAATATATTGCCAAACAACTCAATATGATAAAGTTCCGCCTATTATATTCCCAAATAAATTCCAATTATAAATTCAGTTAGTTACGCCAGAAAATTGAGTTCAAATAATTAAAATATTACATGATAAAGTCCTAAGTCTACCCGGACATAGACATGCTTTAGCTATATACGGACTCTCGTCACCTCGTGCATACGTAGTACCCACAACTAGAACCACATAACAAGTTTTAACACCTATGGGGGAGTTTCCCCCTCACAAGGCTAGACTAGAGACTTACCTCGCTCCGAAGTTCCATAACCGTCTCCAACTCGTCCCTAACATCTCAACCGATGCCCATCGATCCTAACTAGTCAAACAACATGCAAACAATTCAAAATATACTCCAATACTCTTAATTAATCAATTTATAATAATTTCCAACTTCGCTCGAAAAGTCAACAAAGTCAACCTTCGGGCTCATGTGCCCGGATTTAAAATATTTTCGAAGATAAACTTTACCCGTAATACCATAAACACAAATAGATAATTTATTCCCAATTTCGTTGTCAAAATACAAAAAATACCAAATTCTAGGTTTTTTTCCAAAATCCACAATTTCCATAACTTTTCGTGTTTAAATCCACATATAATCCATGTAGTTAACTCACAATGTGTACTAATTTCTTACCTCAAGATTGATAATGAAAATGGCTCCTCCAAACCATCCTAAAAATCGCTCAAGCAAGAGAAAAATGAGAAAATCCCGACCTTGCAAACTTATAATCTGCCCAGGCGCCCTTCGTCGCAAACGCGGCATTACCCTCGCGTTTGCTAAGCACAACCAGCTTCTACTTCCAAATCCTTCTTCTTGATTGCGATGACAGGCTTGCGAACATAATGCCTTACCAGGCCTGACTACCGCGAATGTGTAGGCCAAGACTCTCGGGCCCAGCTTCTCTTACGTGAATGCGACCAGACAATCGCGAACGCGGAGCACCACTGCCCAAGACCATTGCGAACACGATTGACTTATCACAAATGCGTTGAAAAAAAGGCCTCCAACTCAAATCCTTCTTCATGAACGTGACTCTACATCCGCGTTCGCTAAGAACAAAATCAGCACAAGCAAACTAGCAATAGCAAATCAGCCCAACTTGGTCCAAAACCATCAAAAAAATAACATGCACCCGGGTCCCTGTCCAATCACACCAGCCTGTCCCAAGACATGACACGAACCTTTTTGTGGCCTAAAATCATACCAAACAATATCCAAACTACAAATTAACGATCAAAATCCTTCTTTTAAATTTCAAACCTTCAAACTTTTCCGAACTCATCCGAATAACACTTAGACATTCCGGAATGAGGCCAAACTTTATGTTCAAGCCACAAATCACGATATGAACCTATTCCAAGGCTCGGAATCTCAAACGGAGATTGATAACACCAAAGTCTACTTCAAACCAAACTTAAAAAATTCTAAAACCTTCAAAATGCCAACTTTCTACAACAGATGGAGACCACGATCTTAGGAGGGTTCCAAGTATGGTTGAGTTTGGGAGAGGAAGTACTTGATCTGCTCTGGGTGCATGCTCTTCCAGTTGCACTTATTTAGATTTGAATAGGTGGTCCTAGTCACAGCTCTTCTGCTCCCAAGTGTCGAGTTCCGTGCTCATGGATCCGAAACTGCTTTCACCATGTGTCACTATTTTATTGTACCATGTAGTAAGGACAAATATTACCAATACAAGGGGCGTAGTACCTGCCCTTTCAGGACTTTATGTGGTTATTAAGCTTTCTTCCCTTTCTCATAGGAAGTTGAGGAGCTTTTTCTAGGACTGTAACAAAAAGAACCTCTTCTGGGGGTGAAACAGAAAGAATATCTTCTAGATGATCAACGATATCATTTATTTGGTTTAGTGGGGGATGATCTACGACTGCTATAAGGTAAGGATTTTGAGAACCCATGAAAATTGCGAAAAGAGGAATAAGAAGAGCAGAGAAAGCTTAGCAAATGATGGGAATGTTGCCGAAGGAATCACTCCAACTAAATTGGCAAGCAATAGTGACTATATACACACACACACACACACACACACACACATATATATATATATATATATATATATATATATGAGAGAGGCGGGAAACTCACTTTTCATAATCGTCAAATTCGGGAAAGATTTTTATCATAAAAATAGTCATCATTACCTTAGAGACTGTAATCAACTACAGAGCCAGTTAGGAATTGTCACGTGTCCCATAGAATAAATAAAGACTACATACGCCATCCCAATCACAAGTATTATCTCTTTAATAGCATGATACTCCTGAGACTCCTTCTATGACAAGAAAGGATCCTGAGTCTTGTCAAAGGATTTTTACTTCTCGTGTATTTTTTGGAGAACTACCTGACAAGTGGGGAACTATCTATATTGATAAAATTTGGACTTACCAAACACAACAAAATGATGACACATGCTGCAAGCAGTTCCGTACCTCTCAGGGCAAAAGTCAATACCTAGGAGTATAAGCACCATGACCGAGACCGCCTATTAAATTTGAAACAAGAGAAACTGGAAGAGCATGCGCCCGGAGCAGATCAAATACTTTTGAGGCCCAACTCAGTTATACCTGGAGCCCTCCTAAGATCGTGATCTCTGACAGTTGTGCAATTATAGTTGTCGTTGCAGAGGATCTTGCCACCCCACTAATTGCATACCTAGCATACATGCTAGGAACTGGAACAATCTCATACCCTCTAAGTTATAAATATCCTATTCTATTTTTTTGTAGCAGATATGTAACAACAGATAAGAATGTATGACCAATCATCATATTCTTATTTTATCCAATAGCAAGATAATCTTTCCCTCTTACTGAGATTATCATCTATTTCGACAGAGCCATATCAGTTGGCCAATGATCAATATGATTTATCTTATCTTAATTTTCGTTCTACTTATCATTATTATTCTTTGATTTACTATACGCATTTTGGATTAATCTGTTTGTTAGTGGCCTTAAAATATAAATTAATTATTTATGTTAAAACCAGTTTGTGGGTTAAACAATTGATGCTCAACATTTGGTATCACTTGAGTACAAAGGAGATCAAATTCCAAAACTTAAAACATGTTCATCACTTTAATGCATATGAAGAATTCAAATCATTCTACTTCTAATGGAAGCAAGTCCTGGGATAATCAAGTAAAAGAATCAAAAGCCTACAAATTTGATTGGAGAAACTAGAGTCGGCAGCTTATGGACCTCTGATGAGGATTTGGCAATAAGGACGGTAAATATTTACCCGCACTGTGTGTTTGAACCTGATTTAGTTATATTAACCACACAAGACAAACTAAGGTCTAGAGTCATATTTTAAATAAAGAAAAAATAAAAAATAAAAAAGACGTGAAATCATTGGCTAACATTTACAATCAAATCCTAAATCCTAAACTAAGGTCTGAGGCGATTTTTCTCGCAGCTCCTCCTATGGCCTCACCGGCCATTGGACAGCCTCCAGTGGAGGTTGATCAGTTGTCTCTTGATCCCACACAGTCCCTCCAAATATCCACAAACCCTACTATGATCCCAAACTACGCAAATCTTCTAAAACTTCAAGCATTAAATACTCACATGTAAGTTACCAACATAAACCTAAAACTTGTAGAGTATTTACATGGAGAACCTATTGTTTGATGGAAAAAGATTGAAGTTAAGCACTCCATTGCTCAGCAAGGATTACAGTTAGCTATTTTGGGCAAGTTCTCTTACGAAATATCCGTGATTCAAGAGTTGAGGAAGGTCATTCCTATCAAGTGTGAGTTGAAAGGGACATGTTCGATAGGATTAATTGAAGATACTCATATCCTTATTAAACTATTGCTAATAGAAGACTAAATTCACCTTTATCCAAGCCTGCCTTTTACTTGAAGGCAAAAGGTGATTTATGGCAAATGCGATGCACTAAGTGGAACTCATGGTAGAACCCAGAAGAAGAGAAAACTATAGCCATTACGTTGTCACGCACCAAACTTAGGGAGGCGTGGACGGCACCCGGTGCAATACTAGGCCCGAGTGTACCACTCTGTAACAGTGGACTATGGAGGGCTATCCCTCAACTTAGGCCTATGAGGCCTACCTGTAAGCTGACAATACCAATCGAGGCCGATGGTGCCATATTCTGAATCATCTGAAAATAACGTCTCTCTCTTTTGAGGGGTAAACATACCCACAAGCTCTATACATAACTGTGTAGGCCGATGAGGCCACCATGAATGTCTCCAACCAGCAATACCAAACTGAACATATACACACGGCTGGCAAGGCCACAATACTGATATACAAAATACACATGACTAGTCTACAAGCCTCTAGAGATGACTGAACTGTATTATGGTCGGGACATGGCCTTGACCTAGCCATCAAACATGTATATATAAAATGGACTCCAAGGTCAATATCTGTTAACTGCGAGGAAGTGGAGCTTACCAATCAAGCTGTTGTTTGACTTTATCTACTGGGAAGGTCTATTCAGCTGTCTATTAGGACCTGCAGGCATAAAATGCAGTATCCCCGGCAAAAAGGACATCACTACAAAATAATGTACTGAGTATGTAAGGCAATAAAATAACTAATAGTTGAAACTGAACTGATAATATAATAACTGAAAGTAACTGGGAGTCAAAGATAATCTGAAGATATGCTTACATACTGATACTGACTCAATTCTCAAATTATAGTAAGTAAAATAGTTGTCTAGCCCTATAAGGATCGGTACGTGTAACTGCTCTGCCGCAGTAGGCTTGCTCATAGGCGCTCGGCCATACTAGGCTCTTTATCTCGGCTATTCTGGGCTCGCTCATAGGTGTTGGGCAACATTAGGCTCGGTATATAACTCGATAGTGGTGAAAATACTGTAATACTATATATATATATATATATATATATATATATCCTCTACTCTCTTGACTAAAAGGAGACAATAATTAACTGAATAGAAAGTCCCAACAAGGGAGAATATTATATCTTATGAGACTAGGATAATGTGAATAAATTCGGGAATACAAACTTCTCTTTACGTCTCGTTATCAAACACATGTAGTTACGAGATCATGCCAAAATGAAGGAAAGGTTTAGTATTAACATATCTTATCACAATCTGTCCAACAACTATGTTGAACTCATCTCGTTTCACCTTAATCTACAACAATGATAACAATATTATCATCAAGTTATAGGAGGTACAACTATCGTACAACGAATGGCAAGCTTATTTTATAATAAAACGGGCAGCATCTCCCCTATAATCTTTACTTCCTCCCAATTTAACATAACACCAACAACAATAGGAACACAACAATAACAACATTTATACATCATTTTCCAACATTATATCCATCACAAAATACCACAAAATAGCCCACACACCTCAATCAGTTCATACACAAAACGACAACCCTTGTAGTGTCAAACAACCCAAAAATGTAACGACGAACGACCAGCCAACCACCCTGAAATTATGTGGTGTTTCTCCACACCCTTTCTCCTAACAAACTCCATAAAAACAGTATCAAAAGAGACAACCCAACAACATTGCAAAACAACCCACAAAATAGTCCCACAAGTTCAGCAACTCAAAACTGATTTTTCAGTTTACTAAAACACGTTTCGACTTGTCTTTTTTTTCAAATTGAGCAACACAACCAACAGTACATAATTAATCCTTTTATCTTATAAACCAGCCATGAATTAAATTTAAAAATATGTTCACAGCCATCCAACAGTGACGCAACAACAAATAACATACCACTCTTTTGAAACTCGCTAGGTCTAGTCTTTACGGTCAAGTTACAACTCCTAGAAGCATAGATAATGGAAGGAGAAGCATAAATTTACCTAGGACTGAGTAGAACCCACGAAACCTATCCTTATTTCTCCAAAATAAGTTCCTCAACGCAGCTACATGAAGGAGAAAGAGAAACTAGCAAGCTGTCTCAGGTTTTCGCCATTAGAATCAAATTGTATCACCCGAATGTACTTAGGGTTTGTGTGAAATTTTTGGGAAAGAGTTTCAGGGGTTCAATCTGCTTTTGTTGGTCTGAGAATTGAGTGAAATAAATGAGTTAATAAGTCCTTTAAAGTCCCCTCTTTTCTGCCCCTCTCTAGTCACTTTAGGAGCTTTTAATTGAGGCCTCTATTTTTGGCAAGTAGGTGATACACCTACTTGTCACCTGCCAGTCTGTGTAGTCTTGCGAATATCTCTATACTAAATTGTTGTACTAATAAACGGTTTAATCCACTAGAAACTAGACTCGTAGTTCTACTGGGAAATATACTAGGAAAGCTACTCCTAAGAAGACTGAGATTCAAATTATGGCTAAAGATATTCCTAATCCTAGTGGCATTGGGATTGATGAGGCAAATAAAAATGAGTCCACAATTGAATGGGTTCAATGGAGATTTGTTACAAGCATGGAGGAACTAAGGGAACTCAATGTCACTATCAATCATTCATGCCATATGATTCAATCGCAAACATATGATGGTTATAAGGAATATGGTGCAAACAATGGAGTCAGTTATGGTAGATCTTTATGGAGTGATGAAGTAAAGAACATGGAGGGTACTACAACTACAAAAGTTAGTCTCATGAGCAAGGCCGAAAGAGTCAACACGCAAGAGCAACTAGCGGATGTTGTAATCCATAATGCTACAGTAAACCCTAAGGGTTCACAAACTAGGGTTGAAGTTGATGAAGGAAACTACCAGCTAATCTATCACTTAGAGCTGGGAAAGGACCATATAAAGAGGCTAGTTTCATTAGTGGATCACTAGGTGAGGCTTCAGCTAAGAAGAAAGGCAATGGAACAGTAAACCCTAGTGGTATTGTCCAAGTGTTGGCCAAAGATGGAGGTGTTTCGGTGGAGCTTTCAGGTGATGTCCAAGTTGGGCATGTTTAGGGAGAGGTATTAAAGCATACAGTGAGGTCAACTCATCAAACAACTACAAATAAGGTATCAAAAGAAAATGGAATAGTAACTTTGCTTTTCCTGCTACAGTGAATCCTAGGTTGGGTGATGTCTACAATCTTCAGTTCAAGGCAATACAAGAGGCAATGAGTGCTAAGGTATTGAATGCTGGGGTGTTAAAGGAGGCTACAGTGAAGTCACATGATCAAATTGAACTTTTTGCTAAGGCAGGTACATTTGAAACTGGCAGAGCAACAATGCCATTCAAATTGCAGCTCCTACAGTTGATGATCCTGGAATTTTAGCTGGAAAAACTTTCTGTGTTGCCAGTGGTATATTGGCTAAGGGAATTCTCTTTAAAAACATGGGTCAAAGGTAACTGGGAATAACAGCCAAAAATAATGAACCAAATCCCATGGCTCTTCACCTGGTAAATGATAACAAGGGTGAACAAGAAGACCTAGGTGAGGATATTGAAGAAGAATCAACGGCTACCAACTTTGAACAGGTAATTAGGGATGGAGACATCTCACCCAGAAGTGTTGACACAAAAATATCAACTGGGAAACATACAAGGAAACAAAAGGAGAAGACTGTACCTATAAGGGTGCAACCAAAGAGAAGTGGGATCTCTATGAAGAAATAATCCTATGGATAATGCTCTAGTTTGTAATGTGATGTCGATAAACACACAAAAATCTTTCAATAGGTTGCTTAACCTTCATAGAAAGTATAACTTTTATTTTATTGGATTGATGGAGCGTTGGCAAGACATTAACAAGCTTGAGTAGTATAGAAGAAAGTTAGGGATTCATTACACCTATGAAAATATGAATGAAAATATATGTTCTTTTGTTGATGCGGATATTTATTTGGACATTGTTATGGATATGGAACAACAAATGACTCTAAAGTTGTTTCATAGAATCCTAGGAAAAGAATTGATAGTTATACTTGTTTATACTAAATGTGATGCTATGAAGAGAATTGAACTATGGGACTCTATGTATCACCTTGCTTCTAACATGGACTCACCTTGGCTTGTTGGTGGTGATTTCAGTGTTATTCTATTTCAAGAGGAGAAGTATGGTGGTCTTCCTATTTATCTGAGTGAAGTAGAAGATTGTGTGGACACTTGTGCATTATATGATCTTGGGTTTAAAAGGAGTCTATATACTTGGTGGAATGGGAAGTCGGATGTGGATTGTATATTTAATAGACTTCCCAGGTACTTGGCTAATCAACAATTTCAAGACTTATTTTCAGCTTTGGAGGTTGAGCACTTGATCAAGTATGTTTCTGACCATGTTGTTTTACTATTATCTTGCAATGTTGACATTGTCCAAGTTAAGAAGCCATTCAAGTTTCTTAACTTTTGGACAAAGCATGATACTTTCCTGAAGGTTGTGAAGTAGAATTGGCACATTGATAGTATGGGCAACCCTTTCATTTTGTTTCAAAACAAGATAAAGAATGTAAAGAATGTATTGACAGTTTGGAGCAAGGAGATATTTAGTGACAAATTCAAACAGATTACAACCATGGAAGATGTTAAAAAGGGCATGAAATAGAGTTTGAGCTTCATCCAACAATGTAGAATAGAGCTAAATTACACGAGGTGGAAACTGATCTCACTAAATATTACCATCTAGTAGAAGAATTCTGGAGGCAAAAGGCTGGTATACAGTGGTTCAAGGATGGTGATAGGAATAGCAAATTCTTTCATGCTCATGTTAGAGGAAAAAGGAAGAAACTTCATGTGTCTAGAATCTTGGATAACAATGACAACTGGATTGAATCACAGGAGGACATAGCTAAGGAAGTTGTGGAGTTCATTCAAGCTCAATCACTGAATAAAGGACATCAACAACCTTTGACATAATCAATCATATACCAAAGATGATCTCTAAAAAATAAGATGATAGGTTGTGGGAAGAACCAACAATAGAGGAGGTCAAGGTTGTTGTTTATGGTCTAAATGGGGACAGTACAAGTGATCCAGATGTTTTCACTAGGCATTTCTATCATATTGCATGTGATATCATAGGTGAAGATGTACTGAACATGGTAAGGGCTTTCTTATGTGGTGCTGAGCTTCCAAAATTCATTATACATACCAACCTTATATTGCTGCCTAAGAAGAAGAATGTAGCTATTTTTTCTAATATGAAGCCAATTAGTTTGAGTAATTTATCAAACAAGATCATATCAAGGGTTATTCATGAAAGGTTGGTTTATCTATTACCTACTCTTATATCTCCTAATCAAGCTGCCTTTGTAAAGTGGATGAGTATAGTGGAGAACATTCTTTTAACACTAGAAATAGTAATTAAAATAAGACTAATAGGTAAGCCATCCAATGTGGTGATCAAACTGGACATGGCTAAGGCCTATGACGGTTTCATGGTTGTTTTTCACTAAAGTACTGAGGCAAATGGGATTTGGTGAGGTGTTCATGATATGGTGTTCAGACCGGTTTCAAATAAATGGTACTCAGTTTTATTCAATGGACAGGCAATTGATCCTCTATCCCCTCCTTTGCTCTTCTTAGCTGTTGAAGTGCTTGGTTGAGCATTGGATGCATTGTTTGATAACCCTAACTTTATAGGGTTTGGGATACCAAATTAGAGTCATAATATCAATTACCTCTCCTGTGCAGATGGGACAATTATCTTTAGTTCTTTACACTATGGGGCAATTCAATTGATCATGAATGAATTGGAGGAGTATGAACCAGCTTCAGGACAGAAGGGTCTCCTGCAGAAGAAGCTAACACAGTGCACCTCATTACTGAATTTTAGAGACACCCCTTCCCATTTACATATTTGGGATGTCCAATATTCTATAGCATGAGGAAGAAGGATTTCTATAAGGACATAATATTCAAAGTGTAGCAAAGACTACAATCATGGAATGGAAAATTACTATCTATTGGGGGAAAGGCAGTTCTAATCTCACATATACTAGAAAACATGCCTATTCACCTGTTGTCAGCTGTGAATCCACCTGCATATGTAATTATGAGTTGCACAAGACGTTTGCTAGGTTTTACTGGAGTAATTTAGGAAATGGAAGAGCCAGGCATTGTGTATCATGGGAGTCTTTCTGCTTGCCAGAAGAATAGGGTGGTTTTGGATTTAGATCACTTCATGATGTATCCAAGGCTTTATCTACAAAGCAATGGTGTAACTATAGAACTAAAGAGACTTTGTGGACAACCTTTGTGAAGAAAAAGTACTGTAAGAAGATCAATGAAGTCTTAGTTCCATAGAGAGATGGTTCACATATTTGGAGGAAAATGCTACAAATGAGGGACTTGGTGGAGCATCAAATTTGGTGGCAATTGAAAATTGGTAGTTCTTCTAGTATGATAATTGCACTGGACTTGGCTGTCTTTTATCATGCTTCTAGAACTGAGCATTGGTATGATGAATCCATAGTTTATGTAGATGAGGTAGTGGAGTATGGATCATGGAATGAAAAACTATTGAGGGAACTACTTCTAGAATATATTGTGGAGTATCTTTTGGAGTCTATTGATTCACCATCGTGTTATAATATCAAGGATAAATCATGGTGAAAGCTAGAAAATAAAGGCCAATCACTCAGTGAAATCTGCCTGGCGGTACACAAGGAAAAGAAGACAGGAAAGTAAACTATACAAATTCATTTGGGTAAAAGAATTGCTATATAAAGTCAACTTCTTTTTGTGGAGGCTGTGGAAAGCAAAGCTGCCTTTAGATGATTTATTCCTAAAGCTGGGGTATTTTAGAACATCCAGGTGTTGGTGTTGTAGGAATACTAAGGAAGAAACAGTTTCTCATGTCTTTTTGAGGTCACCAGTATCCAAATTTGTTTATAAATACTTTGGCGATCCTACATGGATCAATATTGAAGGAAAACAGTTAGTACAAGTTATTGTGGAAAAGGCCAGTGAATACAAGTTTGAAGGCATTGTATCATGCTATTCCGGGTCTGATAGTATGGCATTTATGGAAGAGGAGTAATTCAGGTATGCATGGGACGATTGTATCTATCAACAAGTTGATCATTCAAATTTCAACCTCTATACATATGAGGTTAAAGGTGAGAAAGCCAAATTTCACAGGAGTTACTGCTAAATGGCCAGACCTACATGATAAGCTACTGAATCATGTCCCTAAGTTGAAGTTTACTCAGGTGCAGTGGCTTCTACTTCATGTGGGGTGGATTAAATGCAAAACAGATGGTGCACGTAGAGGGGATAATGAAGGAGCTTCATATGCTTTTTGTATAAGGGATGGAATTCGAGATCTCATATATACACAGGCAGATGCAATAGAAGATGCAACAAATAATATAGCAGAAGCTCAGGCAATATTGGAAGCTCTCAGGTACATAAGTCAATCATAGTTTCCTCCATGTTTGATTGAAACTGATTCTTTACTGATGCAAAGAGTCCTAGAGGAAGTGCCTTGGAGTATTGCAATCAGGTTGAGGAAATTAAAACTCTAATGGCTAAGGGAAATATTTAGGTTGAACATGTGTTGAGGGAAGGTAATAAATTAGCAAATCATCTAGCTAATTACAGATTGGATAAACAAACCATTATACAGGTAAACTCATTTGAGGAGTTGGATGTCATGGGAAGGAAGATCCTGATTAGTGTCAAATAAAAAATACCCTATTTTAGGGATAGAACTGCCAAGCCAAACTCTAGATAAGTATGATTTGTGAAGATATGAAGATGATGAGGGGAATCATTGTAGTTATGCGGAGTGGAGGATATGGGATGATCGCAAGCAAAGGATAATATATGTCACTTTCCGCTCAAATCCTTTATATATCAAAGTCTGTAATAGTGACTTTAGTATATGAGTTAGCGTTATTTATGTACTTTCGTATTCCTTGATTTATGTGATTACGTGTCGTTGCTTTCATTTCGACCTTCTTATTACAATACTCAATTTTAGGTTTGTATCTTTCTATTTTATCTTAGGTTTTATAACTGGTGTGATTGTTGTTGCCCTTCCTTTTATCTTTCCTAAGACGAGGGTCTTTCGAAAACAATCTCTTTCCCTTCTTGAAGGTAGTGATATGGTCTGCGTACCTACAACCCTTCCCAGACTCCACTTTTGGGATTATACTAGGTCTGTTGTTATTGTTGTTGTTGATGTTACTGCTCAATTACTTATGGAGGAGAGTAGAAAGGCTTTTTATACTAACCTAATTCCTTGTTTTGCAGGTACTTTTGATGAAGCTGGATTCTATGTTATGGCCAAGCATACTAGGGTGGTATTAGAATCTTTGATGCTCAATCCTAGTAGGTGAAACCACTACATAGGCCAGCTAAAACTAACACAAAACGGGATGTGCAAAAAGCCTCATAAAATCATACCAAGAAATCACACTATCAAAGGGTACCACTTTGGTATTGAAGGACAGTTATACATATTATGGTATGATTGCCTTAGTATCATAAGCTTTTTGGAGGCTCTACAAATAGGTTACAACAGTAAAAGGGAAAGCACAATGCTCAAAGCATTGCACAAGAAGCAGATATTGCCCAGTTTACAAAATATGGGCATGAATTTTGGAAGCCATTTGCGGGCTGCTTGACGATCTAGAGGAGCTTCCAGGCACAAGTTTCTAGTATCAGACATGAGGAAGCTACATTTAGTTGGTTCTTATACATATTTGTCAGGTACACTCATGAATCAAAGGAGCAAAGTTATTGGTTCACAAAGGTGTCATTGTGCTGTACTTTGAAGCTACACTTAATTGCGTATGGTTTAGCTCACTTCTGGGCTATATCATGGGTAAATACACTTAATTAGAGGCTTTGATGTGTGAGTAATGGAAGTGCTCAAGTTCAGTTTCGTTTGTACAATTTTGCAGCATGGAATGCACACTTTGGACATATCATGGCCATGCAGTTGATTGGCAATGTTTAATTCTCTATATGCATGGCCTAACAGTTCATTATGTTCTACCAAAGTTGAGTACTATACTTAGCTTTGGTAATAGGATTGATGTACCTTCTTTTTTTAATTATCTTCACTTTGTGAGACCTCCTGATATTTTGTATTTTATTTTGATTATTAATAAATCATACAACTAAGCAACCATCTTAGTGGTATATTTGCTATAAAAAACATTTACAATCACTAAAACATAAACCACACACGTGTGAGGAGAGAGAAGCTCTGGCGATTTCCAGGCGATTTTGAGGCAAGTTTTCTTCGAAACTTCTCCCATGGACTCTCTGGCCACTGGCCAGCCTCTTTTGGAGGTTTGTCAGTCATCTCTTCCACCCATACATCCCCCACTAACATATATAAACCCTAATCCAATCCAACACTATACTCACTAGTAAAACCCATAGCATTAAATGCTCCCATTCAACCACTCTGACACGTAACCCTAGAACATGTGGAATATCTTAATAGAGAACCCATTATTAATTGGAAGAAGACTTAAGTGAGGCACTCTTTTGCTTAACAGGGATTACAACTTTACTTATGGTAAGCCAGTAATCCAAGACTTATGTAAAGTTATACCAATTCAATGTGAGTTAAAAGGTTCCTACTCGATTAGATTGATTGAGAATTCACATGTCCTCATCAAATTATCAGTTATGGAGGATTACATTCACTTGTTGTCAAAGCTAGCCTTTTATTTAAAAGCTCAAGGTGATATGTGGCAGATGAGATACACTAAGTGGAGTCCTTGATGGAAGCCTGAAGAGGAGACACCCATAGTTATTGCTTGGATTCCGTTTCAGGATTCCTTTTTGGTAAGTAGTTTGTTTTTTCATTAGCTAGAGTTGTGGGTAGGACTTTACATATTGATATGGCTATAGAAAATGGTACAAGACCTAGCTATGGTAAGGTTAATTTATTAGCTAATCTACCTCAAAGAATTAAGATCGTATAAGAAGGAAAAGAAGACGAAACGGGCCCATAAGAATAGAAGTGGATTAAAGTTAAGTATGATTACATGACTAAGTATTGCAAAACTTGAAATAAACAAGGTCACAATGAACAGGAATGTTGGATCATTCATCCTGAACTACATAGGATATTTGATGAAGTTGTTGGTGAGCATAGTAAAGGAAAGGAGGTTGTAGGTACTGCAGCTAAAACTACAAAGGTATTATCAAGTGGTAAGGTAGTTGAGAAATCTATTCCTAATACTACAAAGTAGGAATGGATGCAAAGAAGGCAGAACAAACAAGAAAGACATAAGAGAGGCCACATAATTGTTGCTACAAAGAGAAAGAGGGTGAAAAATTAAAGGGGAAGATCAATGATGAGACATTGGCTACAAGGAACAAATTTGATGCTTTGGAAGTTAAGAAAGACGAGCAACAAGCTTTGATGATCACTGATGGCAAGGAGGATAATCCTATTAAAGAAAAGGAAATACAAGAACTGGAGAATGATCAAAATCCCAGCTTCAGTCCTAAGGAAGCTAGGATTAGTGTAGCAGCAAAAGAAAGAAACCCTAGTCCTAGTTATGCAGGGATTGGAGAGGTTGCAAATAAGTAAAGGACGATTGATTGGGTATCCTAAATAAGTATTAAATGTGATAATGAATCAATTATATCATGAAATACTTTCACAAATGATAGAAGAATCATCCAAGAAAACTGACACACCTTGAGCTACAAACAAAGTCTATTCTTTGTGGAGTGATAAAGTGGAGTTGATGGAGGATATTACTGAATCAAATTCTAATGCCAGGACCAAGGATCAACATGGTACTACCCAGTAGGGTTGAAGATTAACAAGGAGCTAAGAATTAGTATTCAATGCTACCAGCTAGAGTCGATAAAGGATCTCCGAAAGCAGCTAAAATCATTGAGTGTTTAGTGGTTGAAGCATCTGGAATAAGAAGACCAATGGAACAGTAAACCCTACGGGAATAGTTCAGGTTTGTGACTTAGCAGCTGGGGATCCGATGGAGATTTCAGGTGTTGGACAACTTGATAATGTTAATATGGAGGTCTTAGGGGATACAGTTGGATCACACCAACAAACAGTTGATGGCAAGGCCCCTAAAACAAATGGAACAATGATTTCTGCACTTAATGAAATAGTAAACCCCAACATAGGGTCTACTTATTTGTATTTAAAGGCAATTGAGGAGGCTTTGGGTGTTATGGAGCAGCATTCTAAGGTGATTAAGGATCCCAACAGGATTCCACAAGGTTAGATTGAACATGCCATTGTGCCTAAGCATCCAGGAGCCATTGAGGCAATGCTTATGGCTTGTACTTCAAGAACTGGGCAGTCTATGCAATTGCAAATCAATGAACCATTGAAGACCCCAATTCAAACATTACATGACATAGTTACACATAATATAACACATGTGAAAGTTCAGAAAGCTTTGGTGGAGTAGAAACATTTTGAGGAGGAAGGAGATGATGAATCAATTACAGGCAACTTTAAAGAAGTGGCAAGGGAGGCAAATTTGTTACCTAGAGCTAGTGCTAAGGGTTGTCAAAAAGGCAATAAGCAGGCTCAA
The DNA here is from genome assembly GCF_000715075.1 of Nicotiana tabacum. Taxonomy (NCBI): domain Eukaryota; kingdom Viridiplantae; phylum Streptophyta; class Magnoliopsida; order Solanales; family Solanaceae; genus Nicotiana; species Nicotiana tabacum. The sequence continues at coordinate 48,594,678 of NC_134093.1, read as the reverse complement.
AATAAAGAAGCACTTTAATCAACAATCTAAATGATGATCAAGATATTGATTTGGAACATAAGATCTATGAATACACAACCGGCCTTGCAGAGGGTGATCAACATGTAAAAGGAAAATGGATTTGTTGACATTGCGTTGATGAAACCATTTCAAAATTCAAGACATATTCAAAGGTATAGGAGAAGACTAAACATGGAAGCTGCATTTTTGCCTGGAGCCTCTATCATCGTTATTTGGCTTGTGCCTCTAGTCATTTTCTCAATGCAAGGGTCCGAAATAGGGCTCGTATCGCAATTTGGAATCTTGGTGCCTGGATCTTCTCGCCTGCGTATCATTTTAGGTTGATGGTCGTATCCCTTTCTCTCCCTATTTCCAAATGTCACGACCCCATTTTCCCTCCGTAGGATGTCGTGATGGCACCTAGTATTTACGACTAGATAAGCCTAACATTAACTTAACAAAAATAATTAACCAAATGCTAAAACAAGTTTGATAAACTGATATAAACTCCTGAAATAGAATCTCAACAGTACACTCTCCCAAAACCAGTGGAACTGAGTCATAAGCTCTACAGAGTAAGTTAAAATGTCTACTGCATCCCTGTCTGAATGAAAAATACAACAGCAGTAAAAGTAAAGGAATGTGACTCTGAGGCATGCAGACGTGGAGCAGGTTTACCTTGAAGTCTCCCAAAAACAACAACTCAAATCAACTCTAGCGTCCGGCACGAGCAGACATACCTGGATGTGCACAAAAACATATGCAGAAGCATAGTATGAGTACACGACAATAGTACTCAGTAAGTATAAAGCCTAAACTCGATAAAGTAGTGACGAGGTCAGGTCAAAACACCTACTGGGATATAAATAAATAATATGAAAATACACGAACTAATAATAATGGAAGGCGGAGAAATAACTGATACGAAACAAGTTAACAGCATGAACTAATACCGAAATTTTAAGCATGGGAATAACATAAAGGAAGAAACTAAAGAGAAACAAAGTGATCATATGCAGACAACAACTGATAGAACAAGGAAGAACAAGAAAGATGTCTCAACAATAAACAATTTCGCCTCAACGTGATAACAGCCTTCACAACTTTAAAACCAATAACTTAACAATAAGAGAGATAATGTATAACCATGATGTTAGATAAGAATAACTCACAACGAAACAGATAACGTGTAACAATGACTTCAAATAACGAAAATCAACAATGAAAGGGATAACATGAACGATAACTTCAAATAATGATAATCAATAATGAAAGAGATAACATGAATAATAAAAAAGGCAACAAGTTCAAGTAAAGCATAAGAGAAATTTATCAATTAGAATGTAGAAAAAGTGTTAACAAAATCATTTAAGGCATGTAAGGATAGACTAACACAAGTAAAAATAGATAGACTATGAGAATTTAGAACATGATATAACAATTAAATTATGGCATGGAAGGAGTCTAAGTATCCTAAACCGGTCAAATACCACATACAACCCGTGTACCCTCTTGTCACCTTACGTACACAGCTTTCACATAACACAAATGAACTAATCAATACCAACCCTAAGGGGTAGTTTTTCCACACAAAGTTAGGCAAGATACTTACCTCAACTAGGCCAATTCAACTCTCAAAAATAGTTTTTGCCCAAAAACTCTACATGGCTCAAATCTAACCAAAATCGACTTAATATCATCAAACAATGCAAGGGAAATCAATTACAATAGATAAAGTTATGTCTTTACACTTTTTCCAAAAAGTCAACACAAGTCAACCTAGGGCCCGTCCGATCAAAACCCGGTTCCAATGGTAGATTCCGACTACTCATGATCCCATGAGTTCATATGTATGATTAGTTCCAAAATCCCAGTCCAAATCGACTCTCAAAATTCAAATTCTTAGTTTTCAAAAACTTAACAAAGTTTCACAAATTTTCATTTTGATTCACATGATTTTAATGTTAAAATCTAAGATATATTGATGGAATATGATTAGAAATAGATTAGAATTACTTACCTAAAGTTTGTAAATGAAAATTCCCTCTCCAAATCGCCTCCTACTGAGTCTATGGTTTAAAAATAAGAGAAGGGTCCTTTGTACCAGCTGCAATTGTCGCATTTGCGACACAGGTTCGCATTTGCGACACATGGTTTCCATTTGCGGACTAGGGATCGCATTTGCGGACCCTAACAGCGTCAACCACAATCGCATGTGCGATAAAAGGCTTCGCAATTACGAACCTAGCAACCTCACAAAAGCGAACAAATTTCGCAAATGCGAACAAAGGTTAAATGCGAAGGATAAGTTGCAATTGCGACATCTGAGCCCCCACTGTCACATTCGCAATTGCGATGATGGTGCTTGCAATTGCAATACCTGATCACCAACAGCACCAATAGTTCAATTTCAATTCAAAACCTTCTGAAACATGTCTGAAACTCATCTGAGCCCTCAGGGCCCCAAACCTAATATCCACACAAGTCTAAAAATATCTTATGAACTTGCTCGCGCGATCAAAGCACAAAAATAACATCTATAACTACAGATCGAACACTAAAACGCATGAATGTCAAAGTAAAGTTCAAAACTTTCTATAATTACAACTAAACATCTGAATCCTATTAAATCAACTTCAAATTATACCAAATTTTGCAGACAAGTTCTAAATAGCATAACGGACATATTCCAAGTCCCAAAATCAAATTTCGAGCTCGATATCTAAAAGTGAACTTACGGTCAATCTTTTCAACTTCAACTTGCCAAATTTTGGCAAAACCACATAAATCAACCTACGGACTTTTGAAATCAATTTCGGGCATACGCCCAAGTCTGAAATCACGATATGAAGCTATCAGAGCCATCAAAACACTATTCCAAGGTCGTTTTCACAAAAGTTAAAGTTTCGTCAACATTTTTAATAGTCTTCTAAGCCAAGAATCAAAGGGTCCAAACCAACAAGAAAGCTTCCCGGAACAAAACTAACCAACCCCGAAAGTAATAAAATCATAACAACACATGTGTGAAGCATAAAAAGGGGTAACGGGGAGTAGTTACACAAAACGACCAATCGGGTCGTTACATTCTCCCCCTCTTAAAATGAATGTTCGTCCTCTAACGTGCATATGGACATACATGAAGTGGTGAATAGATGAGGATAACGACTCCGCATGTCATGATCGGTCTCCTAGGTCACCTCCTCGATCGGGTGACCCCTCCATTGAACCTTCACTGACGCAATGTTCTTTGATCTCAACTTCCGGACATGTCTGTCCAAGATAGCCACAGGCTCCTCAACATAAGTCAAATCCTCATCAAATTGGACTTTGCTGAAGTCTAAAACATGAGATGGATCACCATAATACTTCCGGAGCATAGATACATGGAACACCAGATGAACCACAGATAAACTAGGTGGCAATGCAAGCTTGTAGGCCACCTCACTAACCTTCTCAAGGATCTCAAAAGGTCCGATGTACATAGGGCTTAACTTGCAAGACTCACTCTCCAACCATGAATGCAACATCATGAACCTTCCGATCTGTATAAATCTTCTATCTAGATTGGGTTGTACGAAGCCAATCCTGGATTAACTTGACCTTCTCCAAGGCAACTCAAACCAAATATGTGCCTAATAACTTACCATCTCCCGTCTCAAACCAACCAAGTGGATAACAACATCGTCTCCTATATAGGGCCTCATAAGGTGCCATTTGAATACTCGATTGGTATCTATTGTTGTAGGAAAACTCCACAAGTGGCAAGAGCTGATCCCAAGAACCCCTGAAATACAGAACACATGCATGAAGCATATCCTCCAATATATGAATGGTGCGCTTGGATTTTCCGTTCGTCTGGGGTGAAATATCATACTCAACTTAACCCATGTGCCAAGCTCACGTTGTACAGCTCTCCAAAAATACGATACCGGTACACCATAAAGTCAGACAATCTCACGGATATAAACGTGAGCCATCTGCTTTGAAGAATAGGTAGTCACTATAGAAATGAAATGAGCCGACTTGGTCAACCTATCCAAAATCACCCATACTACGTCAAATTTCTTCTGAGTTTGTGGGAGCTCAACAACGAAGAACATGGTGAAACACTCCCATTTCAACTCAGGAATCTCAAGTCGCTGAGGCAAACCACCTGGCCTCTGATGCTCATACTTCACCTGGTGACAATTTAGGCACCAAGATACATACTTCACTATGTCTTTCTTCATTCTCCTCCACCAATAGTACTGCCTCAAATTCTGGTACATCTTCGCGGCAACGGATGAATAGAGTACCGCAAACTATAGGCCTCCTCAAGAATCAACTCACGCAACCAATCCATATTAGGCACATATAATCGGCCCTACATCCGCAACACACTATCATCTCCATTAGAAACCTCATTGGTGTTGCCGTATTGAACCGTGTCCTAAAGGACAAGCAAATGGGTGTTGTTATACTGACGCTCTCTGATGCGTTCATACAGAGAAGATCGAGAAACCATGTAAGAAGAACTAGACTGGGCTCCAAAACATCGAATCTAACAAATTGGTTGTCTAAGGATTGAACATCTAGGGCTAGTGGCCTCTCTGTTGCCGGTAGATATGCTAAACTGCCCAAAATCTCTACCTTTCGACTCAAGGCATCGGCCACCATGTTGGCCTTCCCCGGATGATATAGAATTGTGATATGATAGTCCATAAGCAACTCTAACCACCTCCGCTACCGTAAGTTAAGATCTTTTTGTTTGAACATATGATGTAGACTTTGGTGGTCGATAAAGACCTCACAAGGGACACCGTACAAATAATGCTGCCAGATCCTCAATACATGAACAATGGCTGCCAACTCCAAGTTGTGGACCGGATAATTCTTATCATAAGTCTTCAGCTATCTAGACGTGTAGGCAATCACCCTAACGTCCTACATCAACACCGTGCCAAGGATAACACGTGATGCATCACAATACATAGTATAAGACCCCGAACCCAGAGGCAACACCAATACTAGGGTTGTATTCAAAGCAGTCTTGAGCTATTGAAAGCTCGCCTCACACTCTTTGGACCATCTAAAAAGAAAACATTTCTGGGTTAATCTGGTCATAGGTGCAACAATAGAGGAGAAACCCTTTACGAATAGCGATAATACCCGGTCAAACCTAATCAAGCCAGAATTCACACTTTGAGAATTTTGCATATAACGTCTTTTCTCTCAAGGTCTGAAGCACGATCCTCAAATGCTGCTCATGATCTTCCTGAATTCGGGAGTACACCAAGATGATGTTAATAAATACAATGACGAATGAATCAAGATATGGCCGGAATACACTATTCATCAAGTGCATAAATGTTGTTGGGGGGTTGGTCAGCACAAATGACATCACTAGGAACTCATGACCATACCGACTAGTAAAGGTAGTCTTCGGAATATCCGAATCCAGAATCTTTAGCTGATGATAACCTGACCGCAAATCAATATTTGAGAACACTCTCGCACCATGTAGCTGATCAAACAAGTCATCAATTCATAGCAACGGATACTTGTTCTTCACTGTAACCTTGTTCAACTGCCGGTAATTAATACACATGCGCATAGAACCATCCTTCTTATTCACAAACAAGACCGGAGCACCCCAAGGAAATACACAAGGCTGAATGAAACCTTTATCAAGAAACTCTTGCAACTGCTCATTTAACTCCTTCAGTATGATATGGTGGAATAGAAATAGGTTGAGTACCCGGCAACAAGTCAATACAAAAATGAATATCCCTATCCGGCGGCATGCCCGGAAGATCTGCTGGAAATACATCTAGGAAGTCTCTCACTACCGTAACTGACTCAACGGTAGGAGTATCAGGACTAACATATCTCACAAAGGCTAAATAAGAATCACACCCCTTCTTAACCATCTGTTGAACCTCTAACAATTATATAACCCTGCTAGGAACATAATCCAATGCACCCCTCTATTTTAATCATGGAAAACCTGGCATAGCCAATTTCATAGCCGCGGTGTGACAATTTGGGATAGCGTGATAGGGTGACAACCAATCCATTCCCAAGATAACATCAAAGTCTGCCATACTAAGCAATAATAGATCAACTCTAGTCTCAAAACAACCAATAATAACTAAACACAACCGATACACACGGTCAACAATAATATAATCTCCCATAGGCGTGGACACATAAATAGGAGAACTCAAAGAATAACGAGATATATCCAAATACGAAGCAAAGTAAGATGACACATATAAATAAGTGGATCCCAAATCAAATAAGACTTATGCATCTCTATGGCAAATCGGAACCATAGATGTAATGACTGAGTTTGAAGCAACTTCCTCCGTCCTACCTGGAAAAGCATAAAATTTGGCATGGCCTCCCCCTCTAGGGTGACCTCTACCACTTCGTCCCCCATCCCTAGCTGGATGTGCGGGTGGAGCGGTAACTAGGGCAGTAATCATGGCCTGAGAAGTCTGTGGACCTGATTGAATCTGTGGAGCTTGAGTAGTCTGTGGAGGTGCTCCCCTCCTAAGTCTGGGTAGTCTCTAACCATATGGCAGGTATCTACAAAATAAAAGAAAGCTCTCGGTAGGCGTGGTTATTGGGACTGGCTTGGGCCTGGTCGGTTGGACTGACCATTGAAGGCACCCCATGCAGGAGGTGCTCTAGAAAGTGGCTGAGCAAAGTGTGCAACCTGAGATCTCGGAATAACCGGAGCACCACTAGAAGATGGAATTGTGAGTGAACTGGACGGCTCACACAGCCTCTACCATGATGGGCCAGAGCTGCAGCGTGGCCACCACTAAAGTGCCCCTTGTACCTTGAGGCCTCTTGGTCTCCCTGTCCTTCCTCTCATGGCCCCGCATACCCTCCAACCTCCGTGCAATCTCTACCACCTGCTGATATGGGGTATCTATCTCAAACTCTCGAGCCATTCTGAATCTAATACCATAGTTGATCCCCTTGATATATTGACGGACTCGCTCTCCAACTGTAGAAACCAAGGCGGGTGCATGTCTAGACAAATCACTGAATTGGACAACATACTTTGACATTGTCATAGTACCCTGGCACAGCTGCTCAAACTCTACGCGCCATGCATCCCTAAGGTTCTGAAGAACAAACTCTCTCAAGAACAATTATGAAAACAAGAACATGTAAGTGAGGTTACATCGGCCGGGCTACCCTCCTCATACACTCGCCACCATTGATACGCTGCTCCCGATATCTGGAAAGTAGTGAAAGCAACCCCGCTTGTCTCCACAATACCCATGGTGCGGAGAATATGGCGGCACTCCTCAAAACCACCTTGTGCATCCTATAAAGCTAAATAACTAAAAGTATGAGAGTGATACTTATTGAACCTCTCAAGCCTAAGATCCTCCTCCTCATCAGATGTTATTGTCCTGACCGCTGTTTAACCAAAACAATGGGATGTATTGGTATAACCTCTAGGACCTGATAAACCGGACCAGTTGTTCTATGGTTCGGGCTATGGGAGTCTGAGCTCCTCCCCCGACCTAAGATGTGGCTGGTGCAAGTGGAATCAACCCTGCCCGCGCCAGAGTACCAAACATGCTCAAGAACTGTGCGAGGGTTTCCTGAAGTGCTTGGGTGGAAAAACGCGCCTCGGTTTCATGTCCCCCAATAGAAGCTACCAGTGGCTCCTATGTCGCAGCTTGGGTAGGTGCTCTAGCTGCACCACGTGACCTTTCTCGTCCACTACCCCGACCCCAACCTCTCGAAGCTCTAGGAGGGGTAACGGGTGTCTGATCGTCGTATCCAGCAGTGCGTGTCCTCACATCTGTGAGAGAATAGAAGTCAAAGATTCAGTTTTCGAAGTCAACTAATTCGCACGATAAGGAATCAATGAAGTGAAGTTTTCCTAACAGTTTTGTAGCCTCTCGAAGATAAGTACACACATCCTTGTACCGATCCGCAAGGCTCTACTAAACCTGCTTATGACTCGTAACACCTATGAACCTAGAGCTCTGATACCAACTTGTCACGACTCCATTTTACCTCCATAGTACGTCGTGGTAGCACCTACTCTCTACGACTAGGTAAGCCTAACATTTGATAATAACTTGACAAAAATAAGGAACCAACTTCTAAAACAAGTTTGATAAATTGATATAAACTCCTGAAATAGAATCTCAACAATACACTCTCCCAAAACCGGTGGAACAGAGTCATAAGCTCTACATAGTAATATAAAATGTCTACTACATCATTGTCTGAATGAAAAATACAATAGTAGTAAAAGTAAAGGAATGTGACTCCGAGGCCTGCGGACGTGGAGCAGGTATACCTTGAAGTCTCCCAAAAACAACAACTCAAATCAACTCTAGCGTCCGGCATGAGCAGACGTTCCTAGATCTGCACAAAAATATATGCAGAAGCATAGTATGAGAATACCACATATCCAATAAGTATCAAACCTAACCTCTGTAGAGTAGTGGTGAGGTCAGGTCAAGACACCTACTAGGATATAAATAAACAGTATGAAAATACAAGAACGAATAATAATGGAAGGCGAAAATATAACTGATACGAAACAAGTTAATAGCATGAACTAATACTGAAATTTGAAGCATGGGAATAACATAAAGGAAGCAACTAAAGAGAACCAAAATGATCATATGTGGACAACAACTGATAGAACAAGGAAGAACAAAAACAACAAGAAATGTTCCCACCAAAACTCTTTGCAACATGAGATAAACCACAAGAATTGCAACCGACGTACCGTCTCATATTCACATTTCTCAATTTCAATCACAATCTTCCTTATACCATCGTGTGAGCCTTACATTTGAAATAGGTTTTGAAAATAGTTTTCCCGAAATAGCTATACGCACTTTAGCCCACCTTATGACGTCGTGTGGCTTCAAGTAGTTCTCTACAAGCAACGCGCACATAAGTCCCACCTTATACCACCGCATGCACATCAACCCCAAGACTTATACTGCCGCATGTGCGTTAATATCACATCACAATCAAACTCACACCACAAGTGCTCATATATCACAACTTGCCAACAATCAACAATGTAAACAACAATAGCCCCCGGCTCCACCATAACGTGTACAAGAATATCAACAACAACAATTAATGTAAAATGCTCAACAAGAAAGATATCTCAACAATAAACAATTTCGCCTCAACGTGATAACGGCCTACACAACTTCAACACCAATAACTCACCAATGAGAGAGATAATGTATAACCATGATATTAGATAAGAATAACTCACAATGGAAGAGATAATGTATAACAATGACTTCAAATAATGGAAATCAACAACGAAAGGGATAACATGAACGATAACTTCAAATAATAATAATCAACAATGAAAGAGATACATGAACAATAAAAGAGGCAACAAGTTCAAGTAAAGCATGAGAGCAATTTATCAATTAGGATGTAGAACAAATGTTAACGAAATCATTTAATGCATGTAAGGAGTAAAAATAGATTGACTATGAGAATTTAGAACATGATATGACAATTAAATTAAGGCATGGAAGGAGTCTAAGTAGCCTAAAATGGTCAAATACCACGTACAACCCGTATACCCACTCGTCACCATGCATACACGGCTTTCTCATAACACAATTGAACAATTCAGTACAAATCCTAATAGGTAGTCCCCCACACAAAATTAGGCAAGATAGTTACCTTAACTAGGCCAATCCAATTCTCGGAAATAGATTTTCCCCTAAAATTTGCCTCCACACTACTCAAATCTAACCAAAATCGACTTAATATCATTAAACAATATAAGGGAAATCAATTACAATAGATAAAGCTATGATCTTTACACTTTTCTCAAAAGCCAACAAAAGTCAACCCGGGGCCCACCCGATCAAAACCCTACGAGTTCATATATGTGATAAGTTCCAAAATCTGAGTAAAAATCGACTCTCAAAACTCAAATTCTTCATTTTCAAAAACTTGACAAAGTTTCACAAATTCACTTTGATTCACATGATTGTGATGTTAAAATCTATGATATATTGATGGAATATGATTAGAAATAGATTAGAATAACTTGCCCGAAGTTTGTAGGTAAAAATTCCCTCTCCAAATCGCCTCTTACCGAGTCTGGCGTTCAAAAATAAGAGAATATTTTCAAAAATCCCGTCTCCCAGCCCTTTGTACTAGCTGCAGTTGTAGTATTTGCGACACATGGTTCACATTTGTGAACCCTCGCAAATGCAGACCAGGGCTCGCATTTGCAAAACCTGATAGCCTTTAGCATCATTACATTTGCAATAAAAGGCTTCGCAATGGTGATACTGGGAACCTCACAAAAGAGAACAAATGTTCGCAAATGCGAAGTACGGAAAAATCCGGCAGACTTCGTAAATGCGAAGGGGAAGTCGCAAGTGCGACATCTGAGCCCCTACTATCACCTTTGCAATTACGATGATGGTTCTCTCAATTGTGATACCTGAGCACCAGCAGCACCAGCAGTTCAATTTCAATTCAAAACCTTCTTAAACATGTCTGAAACTCGCTCGCGCGATCAAAATAGAAAAATAACATATATAACTACGAATCGAACACTAAAACACATGAATTTTAAACTAAAGTTAAAAAAATTCTAGAATTACAACTAAACGTCTGAATCCTATCAAATTAACGCTAAATGATACCAAATTTTGCAGACAAGTTCTGAATAGTATAACGGACCTATTCTAAGTCCCAAAATTAAATTTTGAACTAGATATCTAAAAGTTAACCTACGGTCACACATTTTGACTTCAAATTGCCAAATGTTGGTAAAACCACATAAATCAACCTACGTACTTTCGAAATCAATTTTGGGCATACGCCCAAGTCTGAAATCACGATACAAAGCTATTGGAGCCATAAAAATACTGTTTCGGGATTGTTTCATAAAAGTCAATGTTTGGTCAACATTTCTAATAGAGGCTTCTATGCCAAGAATCAAATGGTCCAAATCAACCTAAAAGCTTCCTGGAATAAAATTAACCAATCCCGTAAGTCATAAAATCATAAAAATACATGTGTGAATAAAAAGGGGTAACTGGGCGCAATTACACCAAATTTGGGGAGTGTTGATATATCTTCCTCTATTCAAAGCTTTGTGTTGTATCTGTGATACACGTCATTCCACGTCTTAGCTGGAAACTCCCGAAGACTATCTTTTAGACTCCTTATATCTTTCAAATTATTTTCACTCAGATTTCTTATGAAGGCCATGGCTGCCCAATTTTTCGGCACAGTAGGGAGCAATATTCTTTTCCTCTGAAACCAGTCTATAAAGTCCTAGAGCATCTTTGTGTCTCCTTGTTGGATTTTTAAGATGTCCTCCATTTACGTCTCCACCTTTCGTGCTCCTGAATATTCTTTGATAAAAGTATATGCAAGTTCAACAAAAAAACTAATAGAGTTTTCTGGTAAGTGAGAGTACCAAGTTATAGCTCCTTTGTTTCGGGTCTCTCCGAACTTCTTGATGAGTATAGACTCAATTTCTTCCTTTGTGAGATCATCCCTTTTGATTTCGGTCGTATAAGCCATGACATGATCACACGGGACCCATGTTATGTCATATTTTTGAATGTTTGGCATTTTGAACTTCTTAGGGATTGGTAACGGGGCAGCACTTGGTTTACACGATTGTTGAGAGTATTTATTTATGTCGATCCCATTCATAAAAAGTTGAACTCCTAGGATCGAATATACCCTGTCGTTCTGCTTGTTATTCTATAACTCAACATTTTCAGACATATTTGAACCTCTTGCATTTGTATCATTTGGAAGTCCCCCCTTTGATGTACTCATTAATTTTGAGTTTCAGGTTTCCATGTCAATATGAACCTTTCGAGGTGGAGTTGGTGTCACGACTCAAAATCCCACTAATGGTTGTGATGGCACCTAACCTCTAAGACTAGGTAAGTCAGTCACATAATGATACAAAATATTAGAAAAGATATAATAATTCTGAATTTTAACATAAATTGCGGAATTAAGTCTCAATGAAGCCAAACCATAAGTACATAAGTCGATTTTCCAAAATCATGTAATACCAAGTCATGATCTCTAAACAGAATACATATCGAGTCTCAATAAGTACAATGTTGTTTGAAAGGAAATACAACAGTATAAAATAAGAGAAGTGGACTCCAAGTACTTGTGGCGTCCATGCAACACTACCTTGAATCCTCGCGATCTGTCACAAGCTCATTCACGAGGTATGCTACCTCCAGCACCCGGATCTGCACAAAAATATATAGAAGTGTAATATGAGTATATCACAATCGGTACACAGTAAGTATCAAGACTAATCTCGGTGAAGTAGTGACGAGGTTCAAGTCATGTGATACTCACTAGTCAAAGAACTTGTGTACAATATATATATATATATATATATATATATATATATATATATATATATATATATATAGATATCAGAATGTATTCATATATATATAATGGAGTACAATATCAACAATCTTGTTAAAGCAGGTGATAACAACTCAACGTAAGAAAAAGCCATTCTTGACAAAAAATTAACAAATAGAAACAAAGGCATATATCACCTCGTACACCATATTTCATCAAAATAACAATGTCCACCCTTATCGCTCCATAAATAACAATATCTACCCTTATCGCTTTGTAATAAAAACATTCATCCATATCGCTTTGTTATAACAATACTCACTCTTATCGCTTCCTAATAACAATATCCCCTCTTATTGCTACGTACCTTGATATAATAATAATATCAAACACGATCCCACGGCAGAAACCTCGTGCTAACACCCAATTAATTCGTCCATCTTGTTCACAAGTATGATAATGACAACAATGCAAGATAAACAATTATCATGAAGAAGCATATCCTCATAACTCATCAATAAAGTGCACAAGGTCATGATAATAATAAATAATTATGGATAAGTGTTCAACATATAAACACGACTATGAGTAAATCAATTCATCAATAATTCCACAAATGTCCAACTTAGCCAATTTAGAAAATTATAACCCTAAAACATGATCTCTAGCATGGAAAGGATAAGCTCTCGTAGTCATACAGGATTTAAACATGTATCATAGAGAGAATACGAACAAATCAAGGGTTAGTAGAAGCCTAGAGTCTAATCCGGTCATTTTTATAGCATCCGCACATACGCTTGTCGTCTCACATATATGCCTCATCAAATACATTACCATTTAACGAATAACGTCCAAGCCTAAGGTATATTCCCTCATACGAGATTAGGCAAGATACTTTTCTCAAACAAGCCAAACTGATACTCCAAAAATGCCTTTTCTTTAAAAATCACCTCTGTCCGACTGAAATCTAGCCAAAAAGCACCTCTATAATATCAAACATTACTAAAGGAATCAATTCCAAATAATAAAGTCCCAATCTTTATCCAATTTCTAAAACATCAACAAAAGTCAACTCCGAGCCCACAAAGTCAAAATCCGAGTTAAGGGATCCCGACTACTCATAACCCTACGAGTCTAAATATATGATTAAATTCCAAAATCGAGTCCAAATCAACTCTCAAATCCTCAATTTTTATTTTTTAAAACATAGTCCAAAACCCCCCAAAAATTCTCTTCCAAATTCCATGATGTAAGTGTAAAAATCCATAAAAAATCAAGATATAATATCAAAATCAAGTGAAAATCAATTACCTAATTGCCTTGTGTGAAAATCCTCTTCAAAAATCGCTCTTCTCCAAGTCTAGGGTTCAAAATATGAAAATGGGTTTAAATCCAAAAAGGCATAACTAAAAACCCGTTGCAGAAGTCGTATTTGATCTGCAACTATAGGCTCGCAAATGCAACCCTAAGCTCGACATTGCATACCTAGACTGCCCCAGCAAATGTTGAAAAGGCAACCACACACTCCGCAAATGCTAAGTGCACAACCTGCTAGCCAATGTCGCACGTCCGACAAAATCCCTCGCAAATGCGAGGTCCTCCATAGCAACCAAAATTCGAAAATATGATGAGGAGTACAAAATTGCGGTCCTTCGCATATTCGAGCTGACCCTCGCAAATATGACGTCTGCAGCACTAGCAAAACTGAAGATTCACCAAACTATTCCAAAATCAATCTGAAACTCATCCGAACCCCTTTGGCTCCATACCAAACATATACACAAGTACATAAACCTCATAAGAACTCGCTTCCAAGTTTAAAACATCAATATAACATCCAAAATTATGAATCAAACACTAAAATGCATCATGAAAGCCTTGAAACTCAAGAACTTCAATATTTATAACCAAGTGTCTGATTCCTACCAAACCAACTCTGAATGATACAAAACTTTGCACACAAGTTTCAAATGATAAAATGGATTTTTTACAACCCCTGAAAAAATAATCTGAACCCGAGCCTCAAAGTAAACTCATCGTCAAACTTATAAAGTTTCTAAACCTTCAAATTGCCAACTTTCGGTAAAAAGAGTCAAATCATCCTAGGAACCTCCAAATTTAAATATGGACATATGCCCAAGTCCAAAAACGCCATATAAACCTATTGTAACCGTCAAAATACGAATCTGAGATCGTTAACACAAAATTCAAAACCTGGTTAACTCTTGTAACTTAAGCATCCAACAATGAAATTATGTGTTCCAATTCACCCCAAAATCTTTCCGGAACAGGACCAACCATCCCAACGAGTCACAAAACAACAACTGAGCATATAGTAAGCATCATAAGGGGAAACGTGATTTAAATACACAAAACCATCGATTGGGTCGTTCCAGTTGGTGTTGCAGCAGTTGCACTACTTTTCAGGGGCCTTCACACCTCGTCGATCTAGGCATTCAACTGTTGTTGTTGCATCATGAAATATTTTATTGTCTCCTACAAAACCCGTGTCGTTCATTTCTCCTACTAGTAGATCTTGCAGGGAAATTTCCCTCGAATGGGATGGCGAGGTACTGGTTGATTAATTATTTAGGAGTCCATGCCCTTCTACTTTGTTCCGCTGGTTGAGTGGTTGTGTCCACGAATTGGTTATTGATCTCACATATGGTGTTTCCTTAAATAAATAAATAATCAATACATGAGTATAATAGAAACATAAAAGGAAGCAGTGTGACATTGGATCAAACACTCAATCCTAGGGTCCCGCTAGGGGTGTCACTGTTTAACAAAAATTGATTTTAAAATAAATAATTGAATTTATTTTTAAGACCACTACCAAGCGTATTAATCTCAATCGCATATAGAAAATTGAAGAACAATAATGATTGATAGAACAAAGATTAAGATAAGAGAAATCTTATTAATCGTTGGAAAATGGATGTAGCTGTGTTGAAATGAATTACAATCCAGTAAGAGAGAAATATAATCTTGCTAATTGATAAAATAAGAACACCATTGATTGTCACAAATTGTTAACTGTCATTAGATATATAATATAAATTAATAGAATAGGTTACTTATAACCTAGAGAGGATGAGACTGTTTCGAGTTCCTATACTGCATGTTAGGTATGCGGTTAGTAAGGTGTGAGATTCTCTCCACGGAAACTATAATAGCACAATAGATGAAGACTACTATCTTATGAGGGTTCCAAGTACAGTTGAGTTTGGGACCAGAAGTACTTGATCTGCTCTGGGTGCATAATCTTCTGGTTGCACTTATTTCGAATGGATGAAGCGGTCCTAGTCAAGACTCTTCAACTCCCAAGTCTTGACTTCCGTCCGTTTCACCAATACAAGGGGCTCCGTACCTGCCCTTTCTTGCCTTTATGTGGTTATTGAGCTTTCTTACCATTCTCACGGGAAGCTGAAGGAGCTTCTTCTAGGAGTGCAACAGAAGAAACCTCTTCTGGGGGGTTAAATAGACGGAATTTCTTCTAGAGGATTAGTTATATCGCTCATATTGTTTAGTAGGGGATGATCTACGACTGCTCTAAGGTAAGGATTTAGAGAATCCATGAAAAATGGAGAAAATAGGAATAAGAAGAGCAAAGAAAGGTTAGCAAATGATGAGAAAGCTGCATAAGGAATTACTCCATGTAAATTGGCAAGCAATAGTGACTTGTACATTGGCAAGCAATAGTGGGAAACTCACTTTTCATAATTTCAAACTCGGAAAAGATTTTCATCATTACTTTAGGGATTATAATCAACTACAGAGCCAATTAGGAATTGCCACGTGTCCCGCACAATGAATAAAGACTACGCACACCATCCCAATTATAAGTTTTATCACTTTAATAACAGGATACTCCTGAGACTCCTTCTTTGTCAAGAAAGGATCCTGATCAAGATTGTCTCATGTCAAAGGATTTTTACTACTCGGGTATTTCTTGGAGAACTACCCGACAAGTGGGGAACTATTTATATTGATAAAATTCGATCTTACCAAACAAAGAAAAATAATGACGCGTGGTGCAAGCGGTTCTGGACCTCTGAGCACAAAAGGCAAGACCTAGGAGTATAAGCACAGTGACCGGGACCACCTGTTTAATTTGAAACAAGAGCAACCAGAAGAGCAAGCATCTGGAGCATATAAAACACTTTCGGTGCCAAACTCAGTTGTACCTGGTGCCCTTCTAAGATCGTGATCTTTTTCTGTTGTGCAATTATGATTGTAGTTGGAGAGGATCTTGGCAGCCCACTAACCGCATACCTAGCATACATGCTAGGAACTGGTACAGTCTTATCCCCTCTAAATTATAAATATCATATTCTATTCATTGTAGAAGATATATAATAATAGATAATAATGTATGATAAATCATCATGTTCTTATTTTATCCATTAGCAAGATAATCTTTCTCTCTTACTGAGATTATAATCTATTTCAACAGATCCATATCAGTTGGCCAAAGATCAATATGATTTATGTTATGTTAATTTTCATTCTACTTGTCATTATTGTTCTTTACTTTACTATACACACTTTGGATTAACCTATTTGTTAGTGGCCTTAAAATAAATTAATTATTTATGTTAAAATCAGTTTGTGGGTTAAACAATTGATGCTCAAATTTTGGTATCACTTGAGTACAAAGGAGATCAAATTCCAAAACTTAAAATTGCAAATGAATCAAGCGAATTGAAGCTATATCAATTTGTTCTTCATTGCCAGAACAATTAAATATTGCATGTATTATGTCACGACCAAAAATCCACCATCGATCGTGATGGCGCCTAACGCCGCCGTCAGGCAAGCCAATGTTAATTTATCAATTTATTTACTCATTTTATTACTTTCGAGATCATAATCTACAATACTTAAATAGTATAAAATAAAAATTACAATGTAGAAAAGTAATAACTATGTGAACTACAATAACAAACAACCAGTAGGAACCTCCAAAATCCGGTGTCACAAGTGCATGAGCATTTTTCTAAGGAGTACAATAATAATACAACATCTGTCCCGAATGTAGTAAGGCAGAATAAAATAAACAGTACAATGGGGACTCGGTAGACTGCGATGCGTAGCCTGGAATGCAGCTCACATAAATTCTCCTCAACAGGTGCGCCTACGCGCCAAGGTGATCATCAAATGAACCTGTCAGATCCTGCATATTTATTGCAGAAGTGCAGCATGAGTACGTAAATTAACGCGTACCCAGTAAGTATCTAGCTTAACCCCGGAGAAGTAGTAATGAGGGGTTGATATCTACATTTACTAAAGGTCCAATAAAATAATGTAATAAAACATAGGCAAATATGAGGCATACGGCAATGATGGGGTAAATCTGTAAGTTACATATTCTTCCAATTTCTTCTTTCAAAGCATAAATTCCTAAATCTTGTATTATACCTTAACAGCTCAGAAAAATGTCAAGTATCATTATCAAATAAATAAGGAATACCATATAAAATATCGGGCATCAGTGGGGAGATTAGCTCGTGAATATTCTCACTACTAGCGATATAACGCACGATTCTGCCAAGGTCGTTCGACCCGATCCAGAATAATGTGTACACTGTCGAGGGTCGAGCGGTACGAACTATAGATGCATCTATATACTGTCGAGGCATTCGGCCCGATCCACAAGAAAAGGAAGGAAGTTACCGAATTACAAGACACGTATTTACAATATCGTACATGAGTACCAAATGGATATAATTTTTACCGTTTCTCTAATAACTCGCCCACAAAAAGTGTTAAGGCTTGGCCTAGTATACATATATTTATTTTTAAATCAATTTCATTTATAACTTCAATTAATTAAGCCAGCAAATGAGTTCAAACAAATCAAATATTATATGATAAGATCCTAAGTCTACCCGGACATGAACATGCTTTAGCTACGTACAGACTCTCGTCACCTTGTGCATACGTAGCACCCATAACTAGTTGAACTTAACAATAAATATCACATAGGGGGTAGTTTCCCTCTCACAAGGTTAGACATGAGATTTACCTCGCACCGAAATTCCATAACCGGCTCCAACGCCACTCAAACACCTCAACCCAATGCCCTTCTCTTCAAAACTAGTCAAACAGCGTATACACCAATCAAAACATACCCTAATACATATAATCTAACAATTTAAAATAATTCCCGACTCCGCACAAAAGCCAACAAGGACAACCCTTGGGCCCACGTGCCCGGATTTTGAAACATTACCCATAACACCATGAACTAAAATATGTAACTTATTCGAAATTTCATGTCCCATTTCGTGGTCAAAATCCAATAATACCAAATTCTAGGTTTTCTACCAAAATCCCAAGTTTCTACAAATTTCCATGTTTAAATCCATATACAAACTATGTATTTAACTTGTAATAGGTGGGAATCACTTACCTTGTGTTGCTTAACGAAAATCTCCCTACGAGGCTCTCCAAAATTGCCCAGACCAAGTGAAAATGGAAGAAAATGGGCCAAATCCCGTTCTTAAAGAACACACTGCCCGGCGACCTCTCGCACCTATGGCCACTTGACTGTTTTTGTGATTTCGCAGGTGCGGACAAACTACCTCTTCTGCGGTCGCCCTTCATCCCTCTTGCCTTCGCATATGCGGACGAGACTCTGCTTTTGTGGAGTCGCACATGCGACCAAGAGTCCACTTCTGCGGTCTCGTAGGTGCAGCACATACCTCGCACTTGTGCCTCCATCCTGCCTCACTCCCTACCGCTTCTGCGACCTCTGGGCCACTTCTGCGGTCCCGCAGGTGCGGGAATTCCTTCGCACATGCGGCCTCTTCCCAGATCCCTTTTAGCCGCTTCTGCAGTCCACTGCCTGGCTTCTCCGAGGCCGCTTCTGCGATGAAGCTTCCGCAGAAGCGGTTGCACCAGTAACCAGAATCCTCCAGCTTTTCCTTAAGTATAAAATCCGATCCGTTAACCATCTGAAATCCACCCGAGGCCCCCGGGACCTTGACCAAATTTACCAACGTGCCCCAAAACACCTTATGAACTTAGTCAAGGCCTCAAATCATGCCAAACAGCATCGAAACTATGAATTGACGATTGAAATCCTTCTTTAACTTTCAAACTTCGACGAACGAGTCCGATTCATATCAAAACATTTTGGAATTACGCCAAACCTTACGCACAGGTCACAAATCAAGATACAAACCTATTTCAAGGCTTGGAATCCCAAACAGACATCTATAATACCAAAGCCCACTCCAAACCAAACTTAAAAGATTCTTAAATTTTAAAAGTGCTAACTCTCCATAATAAACGCTGAAATGCTCCCGGGTGATCCGATACTCAACTGAACATACGCCCAAGTCCGAAATCATCAGTCATACCTATTGGAACCTTCAAACCCTAATTCCGAGGTATTTTACTCAAAACTCAAACCTTAGTCAATTCTTCCAACTTAAAGCTTCAGAAATTAAAATTTTCTTTCCAAATCAATCCTGAACTTCCCAAAATACAATTCCAACCAAACATTCCAGTCATAATACCTGAAGTAAAGCTACTCAAGTGCTCAAACCACAGAACGATACACTAGAGCTCAAAACGACCAGTCGGGCCGTTATATTCTCCCCCACTTAAACATACGTTCGTCCTCGAACGTGCTAAGGATAATTACCTAATTTTGAAAAGGACAATTACCTAATATTTAACTGAATAATGATATTTGCTCTTAAATATACCTTATATAAATCTGATTGCACTAATCCCAGGTCCAATAACCTCGTCTCACCCAGTACAAGTTGCTCAGGCAATAAGTCATCTCAGATACTGCCAAACATCTTCTATGACGCCCACAACGCACCAACAAGATGCAAACTCGAATGTGATACATAAGGAAGAACAAATGCTTGAAAAGCGTTATGAATAACATGGCTGAATAGATGTTGTGTACCTACCTCAGGGATGAAAACAAGGCATACAAATAAGTGTAAGGAACTGTGCTCAACATCTCGTTGTTGCGGCGTGCAACCCGATCTGACATGACACTGTTGTGGCGTGCAACCCGATCCATATAACATGTCTGTGGCAGTGTTCCACCCAATCCATACAATATACCCGTGGTGGCGTGCCACCTGATCCGCACATAACATCAAGAAAAAGCGCACACACATCAAGTCGTAATGCTTATACTTACGAAATACCCGAATATCGACCACAGGCACGCTAAGTGCATAATACAATTCCTAGGGAGACGGATAGCGCCATACGCTATGAAACCCAAGCACAAATAAGGTGCGATAATGACCTACATCTCAAGAGACATCCTGCTTATATAACACCACAAGCTACACGGGACCTCAACACGTGTGCGAATAGTTAAGCCGTCTCACAACCCACATGGCACAATAGGGATTAAATAGAACAGCTGATGATGGGAATAACATCCCATGCCCGACAACTCCTCCGTAAGTAATGTTATGACGAACGAATTACTATGTCTCATTTTCCCGATGAGTAACCCACGAGTTCGAGTTAGCAAGGAGGGAATGAAAGAACTAGTTGCTAGGGGAAGTGTTCTTATTCCTATTAATGTCACCATGCCATCAGATTATGTGGTGAGGGTACCTAAGAAATAAAAGAGGATTGTCGTCTCTAATAAGCCGGATTGTTTGATTTGTAAGAAGCACCACTTGGGTTTATGTTGGGTCACTCTTGAAATATGTTATGGTTTTGGAAAGAAGTGTCACAAGAAGAATAAATGTCCTAGGTTGGGTACACCAATACCGGTCTTCCTGATATGCAGGAAGGCACATTTTGTGTTATGTTATGAGTATACTCAGGAGCGTGTTAGGAGTGGTAGGCCTGGGAAATTCCAGAAGCCCACACAGAAACCCGATACAGAGATTTTTACTCCCGCTGTGAAGGCCTGGAGGAAAGATAAAAGGGATTCTTATGACTTATGAAAAAAAGGTGAATATCAAGTCAATGAGGCGAGTCAGTTTAGCAGACCTCATCTCCGTTGTGTGAAGTGTGGGAGATATCATTCAGGGGTATGTCATTATGGTATTGATGTATGTTATAGATGTGGAGTCGAGGGGCATCAATTAAGGTACTACCCTGTCAATCAAAAATCACCATGTAAGTCACTCATTGCTACATTATTGTGAACACCGCATTATTCTCCTTGTTGTATATGTACATCCATATTGAAGGGGCCTACATAAATATGGTCTTAACCAAAATGTTGAATCACAAAACATTGCATGTACCTACTCTTTGAACGAGACACAGTATTTGTGAAGCCTCTTGATCACAATTCTCTTATTTACGACCTCTTGAGGAATTGAGTTTTATACTGATTTCTTTGAATTGAGTCACAATCCTAGGGAAATACTTCCCACTTGCTTCCCTAAACTTCTCAACAAGGGTCTACACTTGATGGATTTCTTATAGAAACTTTTCAATCAAATGGATAATATCTGCTAACTTGTGCTTATGCATGCACCATCGTAAAGTTTACCTATGCGGTATCAAATCCAATGTAAGGCAGCCTAATGTTGAGATCCTTCTTAAGCCACTCTTTCTCTCTCCAGTGTATGTGACTCATATGGCTAGAACAGTCACTCTACTCCTTTGTGAGTATTATCATGGAACCTTTCCACTATCTAGTAAAATGAGAGCATATCTCAGTACCTATCATGTGCTTACATGTCAATTGAAAGGGGCCACTTGTTCGCATAAAGATTCTGAGAAATTTGGGATTTATCACAAATTCGTCATAGGAAGATCTTGTTGTTTGCTCATCTAAGTATGACTTTCATGTTCACCTAAATCATCTCACAGTAAGTAGCTCACTTTGTACCTATTATTGTACTCTTCCGTGAAGTGGCCTACTATTGCAGCCTGAAAGGTATTATGACAGAAACATGCATATCTCATAGAAAAGTGTTCATTTTCTCTAACCAATACATGATTTCATCCCAAATATTTAGATGTCCCATCTATGTGGTTTCACTCGTGAAAGGTTGAAATTAGATGCTTTCAGATTTTGGCACATATCATGAGTATATTGATTTGAAAGACAAGTTTGTCGCATATCTAGTTCTCTCATATAGGATCAACTATCGAAAAGCGGTTAAGATGTCAGAATGATAATAATCTCACAAGTGTTCAACTTCTTTTTCATCCTCATAGGCTTGTACAATAAATTCCTTGTGCTAGTTACTGTTAGGAGCATAATGCAACTTCATGTATTTTGGAACCCATATCACATTCAGGGTGCCAAAATATTCTCATTTCAAATTAAACAATTTTTCCTTACACTCAAGTAGGTAACTGGTGTCACGTACTTGACTATTACTCCTTAAAGATTTCTATTGCTGATATACTAGTTAACTTTATGCTTCATTTGTCGAATCAAAGATGTCATCACTATGATTAGTCTTGTCAGTGTTATCAGTAGTAAGCTTCATGTCTCTTAGTATATATAACCTCATAAAATACTCTGCCAAGGCACATTGAAGGATTCTTGAATAATTACAGTCTAATCTCAAACCCCGTTGTTTCTCCTTGTATTAAATCTATGTGGGTTGAAAGTTCGAACATCTCAAAGAAGAAGCATCATCCCATGATCAAATATATGGGATAAGAAATTTTATCGTCATATTCGTACTAGCACATCTTAGAGTAATTGTTGGAGGTCAGTAAAGGTTTAGTTTGGGTGTTCGGCGTAGAGATTTTGAGTAGAAGAAAGTGAATGGGTTATTCTTAATATTTTCTCCATAAGGATGTTATGTGAAATTCTATTAAGGGTAAAGTATGTGTAGTCACATTAAGCCTTATGAAATCCTGAAGGAAATATGCCAAACTGTGAATATGATGCTTCCCTATTATTGTCCTCCATGTACCTAGTGTTTCATGTGACTGTGTCTAAGAAAGTAGTTGGAATTCTTGGTCTATCGTTCTGGTGAAAGCTAGTGGAGGTGAAGTAAATGGTTAATTGGCCTATGAGAGGTACTTAATTGTCATCCTTCTTAGATAAGTCTAGGAGTTGAGATTGCCTCCGTGAATGTGTTATGGCGAAGTCTGTGAGTCGAGGAGCCCTCCTCGAAGGCCGAAATTGTTAAGGAAATAAAATGTTCCCACTTGGTTGTATAGTCAAATAATTATGGGTCGAAAGGTATTTTCTATGTGTTATGATTTAAATAGGTGCAACTCATGTCCAGGTATCAATTTGGATAATATAATGCTTTTAATGTTGAGATCAGTGTTGTTGATATATATTATGATGGTTTGTTGAGATATGAATGTATTGTCATGGTGGTTTTGGTGACTCTCTGGCAGGTGGATAGTCCCAATTACAAAGAAGACTCTGCCGAAATTTCTAAAACTTTTGGGAGTTAGTAAAATTTAGGAGATTGAGTTGTGCAAAAGAAGAGATAAGTTATGTTATGTGTTTGAGGGCGGACTCTACTTTTCATTCGAGGATGCATGATCCTAAGTGGGGGAGAATGTAGCACCCCAGAAAATTTTGAAGTACTTAAGTGCTATTAAGAAAGTTGACATGTCCTAATTATATTATTTTGTGTGCATACGAGGACTATTAATATGATGGATATCAATTGGATATGATAATAAGTGTACGAGGCATATTAT
Source organism: Nicotiana tabacum (assembly GCF_000715075.1). NCBI lineage: Eukaryota > Viridiplantae > Streptophyta > Magnoliopsida > Solanales > Solanaceae > Nicotiana > Nicotiana tabacum. The sequence continues at coordinate 48,570,663 of NC_134093.1, read as the reverse complement.
AAGTGATGTGGGTTCTAAGGAGAGGCCTAAGTCTAAGCCAAGTTGGAAATTACATGATAGACTAAAGTTCCAAATGAGTACGTACAAGACCAAACTTTGGACTGGAATATCTACATATATATAAAGCTTTATGTGATGAACAACCTATCCAATGAAATACCTTCAAGTCTAGTTTCTAACGCTTCAAACCGTTCATCATTTGGACACTCCTACAAGAAGTTATGACCAAATTACCAAACGCTGGCAGAATGTGACACTACCGCGGCGCCCCCTGCGGTGCGCCTGTGGGGATTTCCAAAACACTTCAAAATTTCGTTTCTATGCACATTTTTCACTACTGTGTCATGTCCCGCGGTGCCCCATGCGGCGCGGTTGTGCAAATTTCAGTGTTTTTACAACCCGGCCCCATTTTGATAAATAGCCTTTGGGGCTTTATTTGGGACGATTGTCTGGTGAGTCTAGAGAGAGGTGAGAGAATTTTAGAGAGATAAGGAGAAAACCTAACCTCCCAATCATCCAATATTTCACCAATCTTCAAAAATCAAGGAAGTCAATCACTAGATTATCCTTCATCCGAGTAAGTCCAACTTTTAAGCTTTCATACAAGAGGTTTTGAGTTCAAATATATTGTGGGGTTGGAAATAGGCCATGCATGTGACACAAAGTTGTAGTATGTGGGGTTAATGAACCATTTTGGGTAGTTTCTTGTTGAAATTGGTTGAGGGATGAAAGGATCTCCATTGTAGAGCCTTGTGGTCAATTGCGCATGTTAGGTGTTTGACAAAATTCCTAAGAGAGTTATATCATGGAAATCCTTCTAATTATTAACTGATTTTACTATCTTCCTATAGATTGTTATTGCTAGAAGTGTTGGGGCGTTGTAGTAACTTAAGGAAAGCTCGGACAAGGTATGTTGGCTAAACATTCTCTCTTAGAATCGAATTCCATAATGTTCCCATAAGTTTCAAGTATGGTTGGCTCAAGATTTCTAATTTCTATATTCCGGGTTATCTCCTATAAACTTAACTATTCTGAATGAGCCTTATGTCGAAAGATATATGTTCAAAGTATGGTTTGCGTATTAAAATGTTATGACTTTGAGTCGTGTTTTTAATGAAAACTAGTATACTAATTCGATGATAAAAACTCTATGTGCTTAAGACTCTAAATTGCTCATATGTATACCTAATGTCTTGATTGAAAATATCTTGTTGTTGATAATCTATAATGATGCTTGAAAATGAAATAAGTGAATTGGAGGTATAGAGTGTGACCAACGTGCCAAGAATTCCAGTTATGATTGTGGCTTGTAGTGCAAATAAATTGAGAGAATGCGATAAAGAATATGAAATGAGCCTCGACTCAATTGTTTAAAAATGATTTCGAAAATAGAATTGCCTAAAAGATTTTGTACTCAATTCATGCCCATAAGTGGCTGCTTTAACTAATATTTTGCTTTATAAATATATACAGTGTGATTCAAGTTCTTAAATACTCAGGTGTTGAAAATTGTACATTGTCATTTCTGGGAAAGAGTATTGCAAGCGTAAATTGTGTATTGGTTGTTTATGATTTTGATGTGTGTTTCTATTGCTGGTTGGTATGCCCCATTCTTTGGGAAGATACCATTTGTGTTTAAAGTTTCCATTACAAATGGATTTGAAGTATATGATTTCTGAAATATTCTGTATGTTGATATTTGATGGAGGCCCTTGAAAATAAAAGAGGTGAAAGTGTGGAACTTGAAATACGGTCACTATGCCAGGAATAAAGAATTTATTGAATGGCCAAATGAGCCAAGGAAATATTGTTGTTGTGAGTGACTGGAAATACTAATAAGGATTTATACAATGTAAAAGAGGTTGAGGTGAGTACAATTGTATTTATGTTACCTTTTTGTGCAAATCAAATAATAAAATATTTTTGGGAGTATCATTAGCAAAACCGAGGAAGGGTGGGTCATAAGGCCCACACCTGAAATTACACGTGCCGAGGTAGGGGTGGGTTATGATTATTCTCCTTATTTGGGATGTAATTGAAATATTGGTTAAATTGTGATTATTTCCCTTAATTGGCATGAAACTGGTAATAGCTATGAATTGGAAAAGTCAACCCACACGGCATATGCGGGAAGGCGGCCTAGCTTATCGGGAGGAGATCGGATGCCATGTTGCACATATAGTGGTACTACTCTTGGTAACAACTTTCTTTCGCATCACATGTCAAATCACATTGTTCGTGGGGAGATGGCCTAGTCGATCGGGCGTGAACGGACTCCGTGCTAACAAAAACGGTGGTATATCGGTGCTAATGATCTCCCAACTAAAAATATATATTATTTTCGTATTTTGAAAATTGTTATGTTTCCATTGGGCATTTGGATATAGTTGATTGTGACTTGCTGTTTCTATGGTTTTTCTTTTCTTTTATGGTCATTCTATTTTAAAAGAGGACTTTTAGCTTTACATACTAGTACTATTCGACAGTACTAACGTCTCTTTTTCCGGGGCGCTGCATCTTTAATGGATGCACGTGGTTCCACAGTAGGCGGCATTGATTTGTGATAGATGTACACTCTCTTCAGCTCACTTAGTGAGCCCCCTTCATCTTGGGGTCATGTATCTTTTGTTTCTCATGTACTATGTTTTGAGGTATAGTCGGGGCCTTGTTGTCGGTATTTCCATATTACTCCTCAGTTTTACTTAGAGGCTCCGTAGACAGGTTGTGAGTGGTTTTTGATATTGGGAATTGAATTAGAACTCTTGGTATTTGGCAACATATTTTTCATTAAATCTATAAACTCGTACTATTTTGGAAATATTGGATGATGCTGTTATTGGGAATGAAATAGAAGTGGTTAATGAAAGTCCCTTCATTTTTACTTGATTTCATTTATTATTTAGTCAAATGTTAAAGGCTTTTTCATAAAATTCTTTTTGTAATGGAATTATTCTAATTATTTCTGATATACATTCTAATACATATTCTATATATTCTATATCTTGGGTTCTTTGATATTCTTCTATATTATTTTTTACTAGGTTTGTTAGTAAATCTATATTATCTGTAATTTGTTGCCAATATTGTAGATATATATGATTCATCATGTGTTATCAAAATATAGGTCTAATTCATATAAATCTGTTTCTGGTATAATTAATTCTGTCCAATTTTGGTTCATTAGTTCTGTTATTTCAATTTTAAGTAATTTCTCGTAGATTATTCTTCTTACATCATTATTGATATTTCTTATTATATATAGTATAAGTATTTTATAATTAAGATCATCATCTATTAAATAAGTGTTCATTTTATCATATGATTTGCTAAACATATTCCCTTTAATCTCTATGTCTATTATAATTATTCATCATATTATAATAAGTTATTTTAATCATCTTTTCTGGTCACTACCATGACTTTTTGCTTCAATCAGTTACCCTAACAGCGCTTCAACTTCGTTTACTCCCCTAAACGGCTTCTCTGCCTACCGGTTTCAACCTTAGGATGCATAGTCCGGGCTTACCTACTCTTAGCATATTTTCATGGCAAACTTTCTCAAGATGATTTTTATAACAGTACTATTATATGATGTATGATTATAATCTACATGTAAGAGATTATCAGGAATATACTAGTTTAGCTACTCATAGTTATAATATGACATACCTGTTTTTGTAGATTCTCGGTAACTCCCTGTTGATCCATAGCTTTCATATCTTCTTGTTTATCCATAGCTTCTTGATTCTTAGCTTTCCTGTATTTTTATCTTTGAGTATATTAGAGAGAGGAGAGAAGAGAGAGATTTGGTTGCTAAGTTGCAGCCTGTTCTTTTATTGATAATTGAAAGGCTTATTTAAATATTACAAAAGTGACTGTTCATGAACGACCTTTGCTGTTCATGAAACTGACTCTTGACTCTTACTATTCATGAACGACCTTTACTGTTCATGAGACTGACTCTTGACTCTTACTATTCATGAACGACCTTTACTGTTCATGAGACTGACTCTTACTATTTGTAAAGTAAAAGACTATTTACTTTACGACTTTTACATTAAAGAAAAGAAAAAGAAAAGAATCTAGTAATTCTTTCACTTTATCTTGTCTGCCATAGCTTTTTGTCGCCTAGTTTGTCGTCTTCTTCTTCAGTAATCTTCTTCTTTGTTTATTCCAGTTGTACGTCTGGAACGATATTATCTTCTCCTTTGCATTTTGAGCATATGTGATCTGGATATTTGTGACTGATTAGCTTGCAATATCTTGTTAATAATTCTGGAGAAATGAAATTCGTCCTTATAGCTCTTGTGGTTGTAGGTTGTTCTCGCTTTAAAAAACTTAAGACCCACTATCTTAGTTCTTCCATATCTGCTTCTTGTATTTCTCTGCAATTTGAATATATCATTGTTTGTTCTCTTGAATAATAACTCCAAATAGCATTCTGATTTAGGTAGTTGTTTGCTAGTTCATTTAGTATAGTAGATATTCCAATAATTCTTTTATTTACATAAAAGTCTGGAATATTTATTTTTTCTATCTCTTCTTGTTCTTCTATTTTTTCTGGTACGAGCATTTCCCTTGTAAGTCCGATCTTGATAACTTGTATGATAGGCTTTATCTCTTCATATAATATCTCTGCTGTAGCTGAATAAAATCGTATATAGAATAATGTTCCTTTAGTTATTCTTTTGTACTGCATAAATGCTCTGTGTAACTCTGGTATGGTAGCTATCTCCTGTCCTGTTTGTGTATATACGGTATCTAGTAATCCGTAATTATAGCAAGTGGCTACTAGTTTTGCATTTGTATTTAGTAGTGCTATTAGTTTATTGTATCCTGTTAGATAATGGGTAATATAATCTTCATTTGGATTCTGGGTAGTTTGGGATCTTGGGTTTTTGTTTAGAAAGTTTTGTATTTTATATATGTTGTCTATGTATGTACGGGTTATATGGTTGTATGTCTTTTTGGTTTGGTTCAAACTTTCTTTGTAGGTATTTATCTGTGGTGGTAGGAATATTTCGTTCTGGGTATTTTGAATATTTTTCTGTATGAACGGTTTTGAAAATAAATTGTTCATATTTATATTTATGTGTCTAGGTTTAATTTCTTCCTTCTTCTTTGCAGATGAACTGCTAGCTGTGCTGCTCCCTGCAACTGCATTTAACAAACTGTTAGGAGTTTTTAGGTGTTTTTCAACGTCACCTTCTAGCTCTGAAATTTTAGAGACTTCCGATCGTCTTATCTCCGCATTTTTTGAGTCATGCTGCTGACTACTAGCTGTTTTCTTTATTAGCTGTATCTCTTCGTCCATACTTTCCACTTTCTTACAAAGTGTAGTCATGGCTAAGAGTAGATTTTTCATTGTATTATCTGGTTCAGTTTGGATAGCTTTGTCTTGATAAGTAATCTGCAACAACATTCTTGTTAGTAGTGATAATTTCAATTGTAAATGTAAAGTTTAATATATTTAATACCAGCCTGCGTATTTCTTTTGTTGTAACTGAATCTTGTACTTTTCTGGTTATCCACCATTTTACTTGTGTATTATCTGTTCTTACAATAAATCTGTTGTAAACTATATATGGTTCAAATGCTAACAAACATTTATATAATGCAAATAGTTCTTTTCTATTTATTTCCCACTTTTCTTGTGGTTCTGTATAAGATCCTGAATAATATCTGCAATGGTGTTCTATTTTTTCTTTATCATATTTATATTTAAGAACTCCTCCATAACTATGATTACTCGAATCTGTTTCTACAATATAAGTAAATTTCTTATTTTCATCTGGGAAGTATAACTTTGGTAGTTTTTTACACAATATCTTAATTTTCCTTATTTGTTCCTTATCTTTTTTATCGAACCCATATTCTACATCCTTTTTTAGTTTTTTCTGTAGAGGTTTTAGGTTTTCTGCTAATTTTGGTATATATTCTCTTACTTGGTTTACTAATCCTAAAAATGATTGTAATTTCTTTTTTGTATCTATGTTTTCATCAAGATTGATTATTTTTTGTACTATGTGTGTTTGCATTTTTATTCCATTTTTATCTATTTGTATTCCTAAAAATTCTATCTGATTTTTCATAATTTCTGCTTTGGTTTTGCTTAAGCTTATACCAGAGTTTTCTATAATATGTATGAATTTTTCTAATAATTTTATATGTTCATCTTGTGTTCTTGAATATAGTAATATATCATCTATATATACTATACAATTCTCTAGTTGGTTAAAATAGTTATCCATAAAATGTTGGTATCTTCCTGGTGCATTTTTATATCCAAATGGTAAAACATTCCATTCATAAAATCCTTGTGGTACTGTAAATGCTGTTAGTTTTTTAGATTCATCTTCTAATTTTAGATGGTAAAATTCTGATTTGCAGTCGAATTTACTAAAGTAATTATATCCTTGGATTTGTCTTATTTTTAATATCTTGTTAGGTATTGGATAATTATATGTTTTAGTTTTTGCATTTAAATTTCGGTAATCTATAACCATCCTACTTTTTCCTCTTTTTTGTTCATTATGTTTATTTACTATAAATGCTGGACTTGTGTATTTGCTATTACTTTCTTGAATATACTTGTTATCTAATAATTCTTTTATATGCATTTTAAATTCTGCTAAATCATCAAAGTTATATTTTAAGGGTTTTTGTGTTATTATGCTATTTTCTTCTATTAGTTCTATTTTTATTTTTGTCTTATGTTTATCCCAACCTTTTAGAGGATTATCATTATATAATTTTTCTAATATCTTCTGGATTATTTTTACTTTGTCTATTGTAAATATAATAATTTCTAATTGGGTAGTTGTATTTTTACTTATATTTTCTAAGTAACATATCTTTACATATATTTTTACTTTGCTCCTACTTTATTTTTACATGGTGTGGTAAACCACCAGTGTTCTTGTTATTTTATGTGGGTATAGTTTATCTAAAAATGGTATTCCTAGTAACATATCTTTTGTAGTGAATTCAAAGTTATATATTTCTTCTATAGTTAATATTTTATCCCATATCTGTAATTTTACATTCTTGGCTTTGTAGTTAATCATACTACCTTCATTATTAAATCATGTTACTACCATAGGTGTTTTTAATTTTTCCCATTTATCTGTTGGTAAACAATTATATTTACATATATTAGCTTCTGCTCCTGTATCTATCATTGGTGTATAGTATCTATTATAATATCCTTCTACTATGATTTTTGCGAGTATATATATTTTCATTCTTCTGTTCTTTTTATTATTATTTTCTTATCTTTGTATGTTATGGTTAATTGCTTATCTCCTAGACTATATGGTTTTACCTTTTCTAACCATTTTATTCCTAGTGTAATATTTTCGTTTTCATTTTCTTGACATATTTTAAAATGTATCGTTAAAGGTATTCCTCCAATAATTATTTCTTTTTCTGTTATTTCTTCATTTATTATTAATTCTTTAGGTAATTCAGGGCATAATTGTTCAGTAGTTATTATTTCAGTTTCTGTTACTAATTCTCTTGCAATATAGTTTTCTTCTTGTCCTGTATTTATTAATATTTGATATTTTCTTTGTTCCATGATTCCAGTTATATAGTAGTGGTATGTATTTATTTTTTCTTTTGTGTTTTTTATTAAATTTTTTGGGATTATATATTCTCTTCTTGATGTACTTATTCTTGATGATGTTGGTGTTTCATAAGTTAATTGGTTTGGTATACTTGATGTACTTAATCTTTCTTTTACTATTTCTAAATCTTCTTCCATGTCAATTTCTTTATAACTATATTCATTATTGTCAATAACTGTAACTATTCTTTCAAACGGGTTTTCTATTTTAATTTTATTAATTTTATTTTTTGCTGCTATTTTATGTTTTGTTGTTAAGACGTATAGATTTTTACATCTAGCTGTAAATATCTTACTTCCAGGTGTTAATTCTATTCCTGACATTTTCCAGTATAATACTAATAATTTATCTATATTCCTATCATTTATTGCTATTGAATAATTGGCACTTATTATGAATTTGAATTTTTGATATATGAGATCTTTTAAAATTAATTTTAATAAACTTAATTATTTTCAATAAAATGTAGTAAAAATTATAATTATCAAGAACACTAATAATTATTGTAGTTAATTATTTGTAAAAAATACTTTGTCTTCTAAATTGTGACACTAATTTCGAATTATTAACATAGTAATCTAATTAACTAGAAATTAAAGAATAATTAATTAAATTAATTATAAAGCCTATGTAATGTATATAACAGTTATTTTAATAATCCTCAAAATTGTAAGTATGATATATTTGTAATTACATAATACTAAATTATAAATTTCAACACTATTAATACTAATTTTATGAAAAATAGGTATTATTGATTAGAAAATACTATCAATACATTTATTGCAAATCATTAAGTATAAATAAATTAATTTTTAAAGGGAGGGTCAAAATTGATCATCAACAATCACTGCTTTTAGCCTAAGGTTAGGTTTGTTACTTATTGAGTACATGAGGTCGTTTGTACTCGTACTACACTTCTGCACCTTGCGTGCAGATTTTGGAACTGATGTTGATGTGTACGGTGGGAGCTGGCATTGAAGATGTACCTATGTTCCGGTTATAGCTGGCTCTTGTTCTCGGTAGTTTTAGATTTATAAATTTGTTTATGTATATTTCAAACAGATGATATATTTATTTCGTACCAGCTTTGTAAATTCTAAGTCTTAGAAGCTCATGACTTGTACTACCAATTCTTGAGATTTTGTATAGAAAGCTCAGTTATTTTATTTATTGATTCATGTTATCCTATTTGGGTTGTGTTGTCTATCATTTGGCTTACCTAGCGGGTTGAGTTATGTGCCATCATGACTAGCTGAATTTTGGGTCATGACAGTTGGCTTGCCTAACAAGTGGATGTTAGGCTCCATCACAGCTTCATGGTTGGGATTTCGGGTCGTGACATACACTCTTTTGACTTCTTATGAAAAAATTATTATATGTATCATAATAATAATCTAACGTCCTGAAAGTTTCTTCTTTGAGCAAATGATCACCAAAGAAGTGTTAGGTAGGAGCGTATATAAAAATTAATAAATTGCATCAAATTGATAATTCTAGTCAAACTGAAAAAATCCGACTAATGGTTCAATTTGATTTAGTTTGGGATTGAAAAAACAATACGACTATAATTGGTTTCATTTGGTTTTAACTAAAAAAAAGTCAAACCAAAACTAAATAACTCGACATTACATGTATGCAATTTTTAAAAATATTGTCTACGTAGTTTTTTTTGTAATGTAATTTATAAATATTTTTAAAAAACTTTTATAATTTTTATTGTTTAAAATATTAATTGAGTTTGGACTTAGAACTTTTGAATGGCCCAATAAATTTTATAGCCCAACTCAAATAAAGCCAACCAAAACCAAATTAATATAAATACTAAGAAAAACAATTTAATTCAACACTAGAAATGACAATAGTGTTGGATATTTATTTTTAGTATTGCATAGATTTAGATAATGAAAAAGCGTAACTTAATTTTTTTCTTTAATGTTTAGTCTGCAATTAATACTTATGAGAGATACTTATTTTAGCATGACTTAGTACTTTTAGATTATTATATTTTTATTATAACTTATTAATTAAAACAACAACAATAACAACCTTGTGAGGAGGGTAATGTATACGCAGACCTTACCTCTATCTTGTGAGGATAGAGAGGTTATTTTCAATAGACCCTCGACTGAGGAAAGCATGAGTACCACATTAATGAAAAATATAGACAAGAAGGGACAGTACCAAAAAGTCATATAAAAGCAGAATAAAAATAACAAGATAGTAAGGTGATCAACAATGAAAGAAAACAACGGTTAGTCATAAAAGCCTATTACCAATAGAAAGAGAGACTCCGTGCCAATACTAATGTTATGAACACTCTAGACTACCTACTCTACTACCCTAATCATAGACCTCCATACCTTCATATCATGGGTCATGTCCTCGGTCAGCTGAAGTTGCGCCATATCTTTCCTAATCACCTCTCCCCACCTCTTCTTTGGCATACCTCTACCTCTCTGTAGGCCCTCCAATGTCAACCTCTCATACCTCCTCACCGGGGCGTCTGTGCTCCTCCTCCTAACATGACCAAACCACCTAAGCCGCGCTTCCCGCATCTTGTCCTCAATAAGGGCCACACCCACCTTGTCGTTAATAACCTCATTTCTGATCCTATCTATCCTGGTATTCCCGCATATCCATCTCAATATCCTCATATTTGCTACCTTCATCTTCTGGACATAAAAATCTTGAATGGCCAACACTCAGCCCCATAAAACATCGTTGGCCTGACCACCACTCTGTAGAACTTACCTTTAAGTTTTGGTGGCACCTTCTTATCACACAAAACACCGGAAGCGAGTCTCCATTTCATCCATACCACCCTAATACAACGTGTGACATCTTCATCAATCTCCCCATCCCCCTGAATAATAGACTCAAGGTACTTAAAAATTCCTCTCCTAGGGATGACCTGTGAGTCCAGCCTCACCCCCCTTCCCCTCCTTGAGTCTCGCCACTGAACTTACACTCCAAGTATTCTCTCTTGGTCCTGCTCAACTTGAAACCTTTAGGCTCGAGGGTATGCCTCCATACCTCTAATTTTTCATTCACACCGTCTCACGTCTCGTCAATCAATACAATATCATCTGCAAATAGCATGCATCACGTAACCTCCCCTTGGATGTGGCGCGTCAGTACGTCCATCGCCAGAGCAAACAAAAACGGGCTGAGTGCCGACCCCTTATGCAACCCCATCATAACAAGAAAATGGTTTGAGTCCCCATCCACCGTACTCACTCGAGTCTTTGCTCCATCATACATGTCCTTAATCAACCTAACATAGGCAACAGGTACACCTCAAGCCTCCAAACATCTCCACAAAACCTCACTCGAAACTTTATCGTATGCCTTTTCTAAGTCGATGAACACCATATACAAGTCCTTCTTTCGCTCCCTATACTGCTCCATCAATCTCCTAACAAGGCAGATGGCTTCCGTAGTCTAGCGCCCCGGTATAAACCCTTTTCAGAATGAAGGCCTTCATGATATCTTCTATGCCAGACTTAATGGGCTGTTGAGGCTGAAATAGCTGCCTCTATTGATTTTGGAATGTTGGAGCTCCTTGTCCCTGGGGTCTAGAGTTATTTTGTTGCCATGCATTCGCGGTACCCCCATGTGAACTCCATGAAAAATCACTGTGCCTCTGACCCATTGCATTAAAATTGTAGTTTCCCACAACATTCACTTCCTTAGTTGAGGCTTGACACTCATGAGAAGGGTGTCCTCTTCCACATATATCACAAGCGGCGAGAGGCTCACTTTGTATCTATGCTAAGGTCAACTTCCTTATCCCTTTGTCCATAGCATCAAGTTGTACCTGTACAGATGTGTTAGCATCAACCTGGTGAACACCGGTTGATCTTCTTCTTTTAGCACTCTCAGAAGGCCACTGATTTGCATCTTCAGATAACTCATCAAGAATTGTGACTATCTCCTCTAGATTCTTCTTCATCAAAGGGCCTCCAACTGCATTGCTCAATGTTCTACATAAGGACGGTGTCAATCCATCCCAAAAGTTGTGGAGCTGCATCCAGAGTTCAATTCTACTGTGTTGACACTTTCTAACAATCTCCTTAAACCTCTCTCAAGCTTCAAAAACAGTTTCATTCTCCTTCTGGCAGATGTTATGGATTTCTCTTCTAAACTTGCTCGTTTTAGCTGAGGAGAAATATTTATCAAGAAATTGTCTGGTCATCTCCTCACATGTACTAATCGATCCCGTGGGTAAGCTTCGAAGCCACTGCTTTGCATCATCTTTGAGTGTAAAGGGGAATTCCCTTAAGTAAGCTGCATCTTGTGACACGCCATTGTATTGAAAGGTGTTTATAATCTCCTCGAAGTCCATTAGATGTGTGTTTGGATATTCGTTTGGCTTCCCTCTGAAGACACAACAATTCTGAAGGGTTTGAAGCATCCCTTGCTTTAACTCGAAATTGTTTGCTGCAATTGGAGGTGGTCTAATACTTGATAAACCTTGATTGTAGACCGGTCTACCATAATATCTAAGTGGTCTCCCAGGCAAGGTTTGATATTTATTAAGTCAGAGACCCCTCTCTTCTTCATAGATGCTATGTGCTTCTCTAATAGTTGCTTCATCAGCATCTCATGTAGCTTCTTCTTATCGTTGGACTGCTTCTCTCGCAGCCAAATCCACATTATCTTCACCGTTTCCAGCCATAAGTTATTTGGTTGAGGATTGACCAACCTTTTTTGTTTTCTTGGTGAGATTTCCTTCCTTCTTTAGTTGTCGCATTTATTTTTCAACTTCTGGCTCGTATGGTAGCACTTCCTTCGCAAAAGTGCTAGTCATGCACCACTCGGAATCTGTAACCTGCGCACAGTCAAAGAAAACCAACCGTAAAAAGAGAACAATAAAATAAAAATAAAAGAAAACTTCCTGAATTAGCACTACAAACTATTTCAAACACTATTGATTGCCAATCCCCAGCAGCGCTAAACACACACTAAAATTGTGCTCTGTAGTCGAAGATAGTATAGTATAATATCGTATCCACAAGGATTCGAGTTAAATAGTATTTTTGTAGATTCTAGCTTGATTCCTATCCAGGAGAATCAACAATTGAGATTTTATGATTAATAACAAAAATTAACTAAGAATCTAAAGCTATTAACTAATGACTATCGCAACAAAGGTAAGCAAAAAATTTATTAGTGGGATAAAATAGGGGTTGATAGGATAGGTGTAAGATAATTGTTTGGGATCTAACTCTAGATAATTCACTTCAAATGTTTAAGTGAGTATCTCAAATTAACTCAATTATTAATTCAAACGTTTAGCACAAACTACTCTCTCGATTAAGTGTCAACCTCACAAGATGAACCAATTTAAGCACGTGAAGATATGCAAGAATACGTAGTAGATTGATCTTTAGGAGAACCTCTCTCGATTATTCTCCTAACTAGGTTTAATCAATGATTCAACTAGCCTCTTTTGATTACTTAGAAGAATCTATGAACTCAACCAACAATATAATGCAAAGATATCACAAAACATGCCCCTCTTTACATGAATAATTGAATATAGATGCAACAATTAAATCATCCAAAAATGCTTTAATACATAAAACTAGAGTTATAATCCATAAACAATCATTAATACACCAAATCCATCAAACCCTAAAAGGAACTACTCTATAGATATGGAGCAATTCATCACAAATAAAATTAAAGTATAGAAAAACATAAATTCGATCCAAACTCGGGTCTTGAGTGAGGAAGGAATGATGAAATCCTTGTGTGTTTTCTCCTCCCACTCTTCCTTGGCCTCCTTAGGTCTAATATGTGTCAAAAGTTTAGAAAATAATATTTTCCATGTATTTATATCAAGTAGGGTCGGGCCTAGACGAGATCACATTTTCCTAGACGAAATAGGATATTTACTCTGTTAAAAATACAAAGGCGCGCCGTATGGGGCGACATTCCAAGCGGGGCATTAGTGGGGAAATCAAGAGAGTTGATTTCTGATAGACAACAGGAAAATGGGCAGCCGCGGCGCCCCATGCGCCGCCCCACGCGTCGCGGTAATGGGGTTTCTCAGAGTACGGATTTTTCTTGCGTTTTGACGTCCAGACTTGGTCCTCGACCCCCGAATATGATCCCGGCTTAATTCCTTGGGCCTTTACTCCAAATCACTCAAATTCATTCCATAAAGTCTACATAGCTCAGAATCACTCCTACAAGGCATAAAACACACAATAAGTATAAAATACTATCAATTAAAGCTCAAACACAAGTAAAGTGCAGTAAATTAGAGTGCAATAAGCGACTAAAATACGAGATTATAGCCTACCATAAACACCCCACACTTAAACCATTGCTCGTCCTCGAGCAATCAAACTACACTTCTTACAAACACGACTTTTTTAAACATCTTTCCTTACTCATCACACTAAGAATATTTAAAATAGATTAAGCACTCTAACGTAACATCCTCGCCTCAAGGTTTGACTCAAAAGTACCACGCATTATTTATAACTCGCTCACTTACTCTAACACAGAGCTCAACGACATTACCTTTCCTTCATGAATTAGGTGCTCTCGCACAAAAATGGAGAGTAGTTTCACACACAATAGACATTAAGAACAATTAGGACCTCAAGATAGAAAGAATTCGCTCACTCTCAGAAACAATATTCATATGCCACAAAAGGCGTACCATAGGCTTGCCCGTAGTGTACTACTCTACTAATTGAGCTCATTCAGTCAAGGATCAAGTAGAACTTTAATTGGTTGTAATGTAGGCTGCGGGATGAGTAGGATACATTTAGATATAAAAGTGACTACACCTCCCTAAGTACTTTAATACATAAATTTCACTGTTCAAAACCCCACACTTATGTCAAACCATAACTCCACCTTCACATCAATATATATCAACTCCCAACTTCGTTAAGCACAAATACATCAAGAGTTACCACTATCAAGGAATATTGTTTCACAAAAATACAACTATTTTTATTTTTCTTTTCTTATTCAATTCAAGTGGCTCTTACTTTTTTCAAAACAATGCACCTTTCTCCTTATTTCAATAATTCCACTCAAAAGCCAAACCAACCACCCCATACTTCAACTTTTACAGAGTTCATAACAAATTCAAGTGCTCACGAAAGGTAAAAGGTTAAAATAGATGGTCAATTCAAACAAATGGGTAAGACTTGTAATGTGGTTACCAAGGAAACAGGATAACAGACTCAAAGGGGTTAACTAAAATACATAACAAATAGGTAAGTAATAGCCTATGACTGGCTCAACAAAGACACGCCTAAATCACTTCCAAGACTGAATAAAACTACTATCTCGCTTTGCAAACACACAGGGCAAGTTCTAGACATCAAATGCAATGCACCGAATAACACAAAGCCTCACACACACATGGCACATAACTCACTCAAGATTGGATTAGCAAGACACTCTAGTCAAAGCAGTTAAGCAAAGTTAAGATCAAACAATTTAAGGTAATTATATAAGAGTCAAAAACTGAGCCTAAGTGTCACAGCTAAAGCACTCACTATTCTCAAGGTATAATAAAGTTAAGAGATATTTCCTTCTATTCAAATAATAGCACAAAGTTTCCTACTCCTAACAAAAATAAAAACTAACTACACCCGGTTCAAACAAAACCCTTGGAAACGAACTGCGACACAAAGAAAAACCAAGGGGAAATTGTTACACTACCTAACAAAAGAAAATCTTTTTGTCCTTTTGTTTTGACTTTATTCCCTCAAGAAACCCATCGAATGATATCCATCGTCACAAAAGATCGAAATTGTTTCAATTTTAATGGTGTTTTCGATTTTCCAACTACTACAACTAACAAAACTAACACATATACATACAATATACAATATATCCCCCACCCCACACTTTAAGTTGTGGCATGTCCCCATGACACACTATTAAAAAGCATAAGGTAAAGGAAACTTCCATGAACATCTAGTCGGGGTATGAGTCAATGTCGGGATCCATTCCTCGCCTACAGACTAATGTGCACATCCATGCCGATAGCTTCTTCTCAGCCATATTGGGTTACACCCACACTTATCTTTCTCACTCAATGCAACCTTATCTTTTGAGCCCTTCACTTTTCACTCAACACTCGCAGATGGGTTTTCCTTTTGTTCCCTCTTTTCTACATTCATATCAAAAGTCACCGTCTCCTTGTCCACTCTAAGCATGAGTTTCCTCTCGTGTATATCTAGTATAGCTCTACCTATCGCTAAGAATGGTCTTCCTAGGATGAGTGGGACCTCCTTATTCTCCTCCATATTCACCACTATAAAATCCACAGGAAATACGAACTTATCCACCCGAACTAACACATCTTCCACTATCCCCTCGGGTATTAAAGTTGTTTGACCTACCTGCTGCAATGATATTGGCGCCGACCTTATCTCTCCAATCTCCTTCTCAAGTTTCATGTAAATAGATAGAGGCATTAGATTAATTGAGGCACCGGGATCACATAAAGACTTATCAAAATTTATAGTTCCTAATGAGCAAGGTATAGTAAAACTCCTTGGATCTCTACACTTTTATGGGAGTTTGTTTTGCAATATTGTGTTGCAATGCTCTTTAAGCTTGACCATAGAGGTCTCCTATATTTTCCTCTTCTTTGTAAGGATCTCTTTCAAGAATTTGGCATAAGCATGCATTTGTGATAGCACTTCTATGAATGGTAAGTTTACATGAACCTATTTTAGCATATTCAGAAATCTCTCAAATTGCTTGTCCAGCTTTTCTCTACATAGCTTTTGAGGGAAAGGTAAAGCAGGCATATGCTCGTTCTCATCATGTTCATCATTTCTTGATTTTCCTTCCTTCTTCTTCTTCTTAGTTTTCATTGGGCCTTTCTTCTTCTTGTCATCATCACTTTTCAGCTACTCCCTACTTTCTTTTGCAATTATCACATCTTTTTTGATCGGGGTGGGATCGTTCAACACTTGCCCACTACTCAGAGTAATATCATTAACTATTTCTTTAGGATTTCTCTCAGTATTAGCGGGGAGAGTTCCTGGAGCCCTTTCATATAATATTGTTGCACTCTATCCCATTTGTCTCTCCAAGTTTCAAAAACTAGTGCCCAGTTCTTTGATAGTTGCTCTGTGAGCGTCCAACCTCTCATCTGTGTTGATAATGAAAGCCTTCATTAGATCCTCTAGACTAGGTTGAATGGGTTGTTGAGGCTGAAATTGTTGCCTCTGCTGATTTTGGTATGTTGGAGCTCCTTGACCTTGCGGTCTAGAGTTATTTTGCTGCCAAGCATTCGCAGTACCTCCGGGTGAACTGCATGAAAGACCGGGGTGCCTCTGACCCATTGCATTGAAATTGTAGTTTCCCACAACACTTACTTCCTCAGTTGAGGATTGACATTCATGAGTAGGGTGTCCTCTTCCACATATATCACAAGCTACATGAGGCTCACTTTGTATCGAGGTTAGGGTCGGCTTCCTTATCTCTTTGGCCATAGCATCAAGTTGTACCTACAAAGATGTGTTAGCATCAACCTGGTGAACACTGGTTGATCTGCTTCTTTTAGCACTCTCAGAGGGCCATTGATTAGCATCTTTAGATAACTCATCAAGAATTGTAACTATCTCATCTGGCGTCTTCTTCATCAACGGGCCCCCAACTGCATTGCTCCATATTCTTCGTGAGGCCGGGGTCAATCCATCACAAAAGTCTTGGAGTTGTATCCAGAGTTCTATTCCGCTATGTTGACACTTTCGAACAATATCCTTAAACCTCTCTCGTGCTTCAAAAATAGTTTTCGTATCTTTCTAGCAGAAGTTATGGATTTCTCTTCTAAACTTTCCGTTTTAGCTGAGGAGAAATATTTATCAAGGAATTTTCTGGTCATCTCCTCCCATGTTCTAATCGATCCAGTGGGCAAGCTTCGAAGCCATAGTTTTGCATCGTCTTTAAGTGTAAAGGGGAATGCCTTCAAGTACACTGTATCTCGTTACACACCATTGTATTGAAAGGTGTTCATAATCTCCTCGAAGTCCATTAGATGTGTGTTTGGATCTTTGTTTAGCTTCCCTTTGAAGACACAACAATTCTGAAGGGTTTGAAGCAGCCCTTGCTTTAACTCAAAATTGTTTGATGCAATTGGAGGTGGTCTAACACTTGATAAACCTTGATTGTAAATCGGTCTAGCATAATCTCCAAGTGGTCTCCCCGGCAAGGTTTGATGTTGATTAAGTCTAAAACCCCTCTCTTCTTCATAGATGTTCTGCGCATCTCTAATAGCTGCTTCCTCAGTATCTCGTGCAGCTTGTTCTCTTCGTTGGGCTGCTTCTCTCGTAGCCAAATCCACATTATCTTCACCGTTTCCAGCCATAAGTTCTTTGGTTGAGGATTTACAAGCCATTTTTGTTGTCTCGACAAGATTTCCTTCCTTCTTAAGCTGTCGCAGTTGGTTTTCAACTTCTAGCTCATCTGGTAGCACTTCCTTCGCAAAAGTTCTAGTCGTGCACCACTCGAAACCTGTAACCTGCGGACAGTTAAAGAACACCAACCGTAAAAAGAGAAAAATAGAATTAAAATAAAAGAAAACTTCCTGAATTAACACTATAAACTATTTCAAACACGATTGCCGATCCCCGGCAACGGCACAAAAATTTTACGAGCGCAAAACACACACTTAAATTATGCTCGCTAGTCAAATATAGTATAATATAATATCGTATCCATAGGGATTGGTGTTCGTAGTTTCTAGCTTGATTGCTATCCAGAAGAATTAGCAATTGAGATTTTTATGATTAATAACTTAAATTAACTAAGAATCTAGCTATTGTTTGTTTGAATAGGTATAAGATAATTGTCTGGGATTTAAATCTAGATAATTCACTTTTAATGTTTAAGTGAGTCTATTGAATTTACTTAATTATTGATTCAACTGTTTAGCAAAAACTACTCTATCGATTAAGTTATAACCTCACAAGATGAACCAATTTAAGCACGTGAAGATATGCAAGAATGCGTAGTGGATTGATCTTTAGGAGAACCTATCTCGATTATTCTCCTAACTAGGTTTAATCAATGATTCAACTAGCCTCTTTCGATTACTTAGAAGAATCTATGAACTCAACCAACAATATAATGCAAAGATATCACAAAACATGCCCCTCTTTACATGAATAATTGAATATAGATACAACAATTAAATCTTCCAAAAATACTTTAATACATAAAACTAGAGTTATAATCCATAAACAATCATCAATACACCAAATCCATCAAACCCTAAAAAGAACTACTCTATAGATATGGAGCAATTCATCACAAATAAAATTAAAGTATAGGAAAACATAAATTCGATCCAAACTCGGGTCTTGACTGAGGAAGGAATGATGAAATACTTGTGCTTTTTCTCCTCCCACTCCTCCTTGGACTCCTTATGTCTAATATGTGTCTAAAGTTCAGAAAATAATATTTTTCCATGTATTTATACCAAGTAGGGTCGGCCCCAGACGAAATCACATTTTCCTAGCCGAAATAGGATATTTACAATGTAAAAAATACACAGGAGCGCTTCATGGGCTGATGATGGTAGGCTATAATCTCGTGTTTTAGTCGCTTACTTCACTCTAATTAACTTCACTTTATTCATGTTTGAGCATATTTTGATAGTTTGTTCCACTGTTGTGTGTTTATGCCTTGTAGGAGTGATTCCAAGATATGTAAATGTATGGAATGAACTCAAGCCATTTGGAGCTTTGAAGTTTGAGTAAAAGCCCAAGGGATTAAGCCGGGACCGCGTTCGGGGGTAAAAAACCACATCTGAATATCAAAAAGCGAGGAAAATTCCGCACTCTGAGAAACCTCCACAGCCGCGGCGCATGACCCGCCGCGCTTGTACAAACTTCCTGTTGCATGTCAAAACTAGCTCTCTGGATTTCCTCACTAATGCCCCGCATGGCGCGTTGGCCCATGCAGCGCGCCTATGAAAACTTTACAGAGTAATTGTCCTATTTCGCATAGGAAAAGGTGATTTCATTTGGGCCCGACCCTACTTGGTATAAATACATGGCAAAACATTATTTTCTAGACTCTTGACATATTGGAGACCTAAGGAGGCTAAGGAGGAGTTGGAGAAGCAAACGTACAAGGAGTTCATCATTCAATCCTAACTCAAGACCCGAGTTTGGATCGTTTTATGTTTTCCTTTACTTTAAACATATTTGTGATGAATTGCTCTATATCTATAGAGTAGTTCTCTTTAGTTTTTGAGTTGTTCTCTTTAGGGTTTGATGTATTTGGTGTATCGATTTTTTTTGTGTGGATTATAACTGTAGTTTTATGTATTGAATTATTTTGGATGATTTAATTATTGCATCTATATTCACTTGTTCATGTAATCGAGAGAGGCATAACTTGTGATATCTTTGCATTATATTGTTGGTTGAGTTCATTAATTCTTCTTAGTAATTGAAAGAGGCTAGTTGAATCACTGATTAAACCTAGTTAGGAGGATAATCGAGAGAGGCTCTCCGAAAGACCAATCCACTACGCATTCATGCATATCTTCACGTGCTTAAATTGGTTCATCTTGTGAGGTTAAAACTTAATAGAGAGAGGAGTTTTTGCTGAATGGTTGAATTAATAATCAAGTAAATTCGAGAGACTCACTTGAACATTAGAAGTGAATTATCTAGAGTTAAATCCCAGACAATTATCTTGCACTTATCCTATCAAAACCCTATTTTCTCCCATTGATATCTTGCTTGCTTAGTCCTTCCTTCGATTGTCATTAGTCAATTAGCTCTAGATTCTTAGTTAATTTTAGTATTAATCACATAAATCTAAATTGTTGATCATCTTGGATAGGAATCTAGCTACAAACTACGATAATACTGTTTAACTCCAATCCATGTGGATACGATATTATATTATACTATATACGACTAGCGAGCATATTTAAGTGTGTGTTTTGCGCTCATCAAATTTTGGAACCATTACCAGGGATTGGCAATCAATAGTGTTTGAAATAGTTTGTAGTGATAATTCAGGAAATTTTCTTTTTATTTTATTTTTCTCTTTTTACGTTTGGTGTTCTTTGACTTTGCGTAGGTTACAGGTTAGATTGGTGCATGACTCGAGCTTTTGCTAAAGAAGTTCTACCATACGAATCAGCCCAACGAAGAGAACGAGCTGCATGGGATGCTGAGGAAGCAGCTATTAGAGATGCGCAGAACATCTATGAAGAAGAGAGGGGTCTCAGACTTAATCAACATCAACCCTTGCCTGGGAGACCACTTGGCAATTATGCTAGACCGGCCTACAATCAAGGTTTATCTAGTGTTCGACCACCTCCAATTGCAGCTAATAATTTTGAGTTGAAGCAAGGGTTTCTCCAAACCCCTCAAAACTGTTGTGTCTTCAGAGGGAAGATGAAGATCCAAACACACATCTGATGGGCTTCGGGGATATTATGAACACCTTTCAATATAGTGGTGTGTCATAAGATGCAACTTACTTAAGGGCATTCCCTTTCACACTCAAAGATGATGCAAAGCAGTGGCTTCGAAGCTTACCCACGGGATCGATTAGAACATGGGAGGAGATGACCAGACAATTTCTTGATAAATATTTCTCCTCAGCTAAAACGGGCAAGTTTAGAAGAGAAATCCATAACTTCTGCCAGAAGGAGAATGAAACTGTTTTTGAAGCTTGGGAGAGGTTTAAGGAGGTTTTTAGAAAGTGTCAACACAGTGAAATTGAACTCTGGATGCAACTCCACAACTTTTGGGATGGATTGACACCAGCCTCACGTAGAACATTGAGCAATGCAGTTGGAAGCCCTTTGATGAAGAAGACTCTAGAGGAGATAGTCACAGTTCTTGATGAGTTATTTGATGATGCAAATCAGTGGCCTTCTGAGAGTGCTGAAAGAAGAAGATTTACAGTTGGCAAAAAAATTACTGAAGTTGACCTTAGCTACAATACAAAGTGAGCCTCATGCAACTTGTGATATATGTGGAAGAGGACTACCTACTCATGAGTGTCAATCCTCAACTGAGGAAGTGAATGCTGTGGGAAATTATAATGCAATGGGTCAGAGGAACCCTAGTTTTTCATGGACTTCACATGGAGGTACTACAAATATGTGGCAACAAAATAACTCTAGACCTCAGGGACAAGGAGCTCCAGTCTTCCAAAATCAGCAGAGGTAGCAGTTTTAGCCTTAACAGTTCAATCAGCCTGGTTTAGAAGATCTAATGAAGGCCTTCATTATCAAGATGGATAAGAGGTTGGACGCTCACGGGGCACCTATCAAAGAATCGGGCACTGGTTTTTGAAATTTGGAGAGACAAGTGAGATAGATTGCAACAACCGTTAAGTCGAAACAATTGTTAAGTCTTCAATTCTCAAATCCAAAGCTTCAAAAGCTCCTTCAATATATGGTGGATCAATTATTGTCACAAACAACAATCTGTCTAGTCGTGATGGCACATAACCCGGCCCACTAGATAAGCTAAATACAATCAACACAACTCAAATTAAGTAATAAGAGACAATGAATAAACTAATTGAACTTTCTATACAAATCCCAAGGACTGGCCGGTAGTACAAATCATGAGCTTCTAATACATAGAAGTTACAGAAGCTGGTATGAATAAATACATCATCTATTTGAAATTTACATAAAGGGATTAGCAAAATCTTAAGGTACCAAGGACAAGTGGCAGCCATAATTGGAACGCAGGTACATCTTCAATGCTAGCTCCCGCCATACACAGCGACTCTAGTTCCAAAATCTGCACGCAAGGTACAGAAGTGTAGTATGAGTTGCCTAACCTCGTTAAAGTAATGATGAGGCTTTTTTAGTTAAAAGATACTCACTGTTATAACCTATGCAGTAGGCTAGCAATAAAAACAGTTCTAAAACATAACATATAAGAGTACGAGAAAATAACTATGCTAGGCAGTAAATGATTACTAGAAGAAATCGCGGTAGTGAATTCATAATTTTCATGTTGTGAGAAATGTACTCAAGATATCAAATCAAATGGCACGGCAAAACCCTTTGTGTATTTATCTCATCCTCACCAAATATGTGAATGTAGGTCAAATCAATTGGCACGGCAACACCCTTCGTGCATTTATCTCTTCCTCACCGAGCATACATATAACACTACCAACCAAGTAAAAGAAATGCCAATAACAATAACGATAAAGTAGGAGATACATAGGAAGCAATAACGAGCAACGCAATGCATATGGAAAACTGTAACAGACTAGATACAAGGCATAGAAGTAATGATAACATTTAAGATAGAGGAATATAAATTTTAGTAGTTAACATTGTAGAAGGCTTAGATATAGATATAACAGCCATGAAGGAAAGCATGATATTTATAAGCTAAACAAATAGAAGGCGTGAGTAAATAACCTGGTAGAAGGCTTATACGAAAGAGCAACAAATGAGAAACGGCACAGATGTAGATATGAGAAACAAGAATGACAGCATGATATTTGCAAGTTAAACAGATAGAAGGCATGGATAACACAACAACAATTGAGATAAAGGACAAAGACAGAATAACAATGACAAGTCACATAGAAAACATATGTGCAACAGTAACAACTCAAGATAAAGGCATGAATGTATACACAAGGAAAAGATATCACCATATAATGCATGTCTCTCGTCCTCGCCTGCAGGAAACACCCTTCGTTCCATGAACATATGATAATATAAAAATATGGTAATGTAAATGAAATAGCACGACATCACCCTTCGTGCTTTTACTCTGATCCTCACATGATAATGTAAATGAAATGGCACTGCATCACCCTTCGTACTTTACACTCTTCCTCACATGATAATGTAAATGAAATGGCACGGCATTACCCATCGTACTTTACACTCTTCCTCACTTGATAATATATATACAATGGTACGGTATCACCCTTCATGCTTTACAGTCTTCCTCACCAAGTACATGTATATCAATAAGAAGTAATGTAGGAAGCATGAGTAACATCAATAAGAGTGATTAAGCGAATATGTCAAATGAACATCAATCATGGCTTCCAAGCCAATAACAATTCAATAAACCACAAGAACCTTATTATTCAAGTATTTCAACAAGTCTCAAAAATGATCTTCAACTCAAGTATAGAATCAAATATCTCAAGAATAACGGTCATAGCGATATATTTGTGATTAAGTATAATAACAACCGAATTTAGCACATCAATAATTTCACAAAAGTCCGTCAAATTTAATCAAACTATAATAAGTTAAGTCATGATTTCTAGCATTTAATTTCATATTTATAGTAATCTAGAAGTCAAGGAAGACATGAAATAAGAAGGTCACATAATTCTACAAGGCCCAATTAATAGTATAATTTATCCCCGAGCATGATTAACCCCGGCACATGCATATACGCTCGTCACCTCATATATGCATCACCCCCGCATGTAGTAAACAATATCAATTAGTAGAAATTTTTTTTCCAATAATGTTAGGCAAGACACTTACCTTAAATAAGCCAAATCGATATACTAGAAGTGCCATCCCGCTCAAATCATTCTCCGAATGTGAAAAGTTTGTTGCGTGTTGTGATTCTCTATTGAATTGAGTTAAGTGGAAGGTTTCTGGTCGATAGAGTATTTATGAGGAGTACTATCCTTCTTATGAATTAGAGTTGATAACGGGATTCTCGAACTATTATATAATTGCATGATAGATACGGTGCGCCATGTGGGATTGAGATTTAATGGACAAGGTTCGGATTCAGTTTCGCAAGGAAGGTCATGAATTCCACGTAGCATGAGAGATTTCAGATGTTCAAGAGAATGATAGAACTATCTTGTAATGCTTGAGAAGGGTTTGTTTTGAAGAAGAAACATTGTATATTAATTTGCGGATGCTTGACCTGCACTACAAAAATCACGTGATTGATAACCGTTGATGTTCAGGTTTTGCTACTCGGTGCGAAAGATTTGTGGTAGTATTTCTCATAATGTGGTTATGTATGGGTGATGTGGCAGTTATCTAATTGGAGGAGTTAGTGATCACAAACCTAGCCTTACACGGCTTAAACCAACCAATCTAAGAACGACACCGCCTACCATACAAAGCCCCATAAGGAACCATCTAAATGCTGGACTAATAACAATTATTGTAAGCAAACTCTGCCAAAAGGCAACAACTAATCCCAATGACCTCCAAAGTCAATCACCACAAGCTTGTAACTATCCTCAAGAATAGTTCATTCGGACTGACTATCCATTTGTGGGTGGAAAGATGTGCTAAGCTCTATGCATACCCAACTCCCGTTGAACAACTCTCTAAAAGTGAGATGTGAACTGAGTGCCACGGTCTGAAATGATAGAAATACGTACTCTGTGCAATGAACTATCTCTCTAATGTAAATCTGAGCTAACTTTTTCGAAGTATAAGTAGTCAACACCAGTATGAAATGCGTAGACTTGGTCAACCTATCCACAATAACCCAAATAGAGTCGGACATCCTCAAGGTATGTGGTAATCCTAACACGAAGTTCATAGTGATACACTCCTACTTCCACTCTGGTATAACCATCTTCTGAATGAAACCACTTGGTTTCTGATGTTCATACTTAACTTACTAGTAATTCAGACACCATGAAACATGACCAACAATGTCCTTCTTCATCCTCTGCCACCAATAGTATTTCTTCAAGTCACGAAACATCTTCGTAGCACCTGAATGAATATAATACCACGAACTGTGAGCCTCTTGAATTATCAACTCCCTCAAGCCATCAATATTAGGAACACAAAATCGGCCTTGAAGTCGTATAACACCATCATCTCCAATGACCATCGTCTTAGCACCACCTCATTGCACTGTGTACTTAAGCACCAACAGATGGGGATCATCATACTGGCGAGCCTTATTGTGCTAAAAGAACAATGACTGTGTAACAACACAAGAAAAAACTCTACTAGGCTCAAAATTATTTTATCTCACAAATCTATTTGCCAATCCCTTAATATCCATAGCTAAAGGCCTCTCTTCAACTGGAACGAATTTCAAACCATACTTTCTGCCTTTCTACTCTGGGCATCCATTACCACATTATCATAATCCTTAAGCAACTCAAGCCGCTTCCGCTACCTCAAATTCAAATTCATCTACTCTAACAAGTGTTGAACTCTGATGATCAGTATAAAACTCACATGACATATCGTACAAGCAATGCCTATCACCGTCAACTTCAAATCATGAACTGGATAAATTTTTTCATGAGGAAAATTTGACGAGCGCAAAACACACACTAAAATATGCTCGCTAGTCGAATATAGTAAACTAAAATATCGTATCCACAGGGATTAGAGTGAAATACTAGTATCGTAGTTTGTAGCTAGATTGCTATCCGAGATAATCAACAATTTAGGTTTATGTGATTAAAACTAAAACTAACTAAGAATCTATACTATTGGCTAATGACAATCAACGCAAGTATTAAGCAAAGGAAGTTATCAATTGGGAGAAGATAAGGTTGATAGGATAGGTGCAAGATAAATGTTTGGGATTTAACTCTTGATAATTCACTCCTAATATTCAAGTGAGTCTCTCGAATTCACTTGGTTATTAGTTCAATTGATTAGTAAAAACACATCTCTCGATTTAGTCTCAACCTCACAAGATGAACCAATTTTAAACACGTGAAGATATATAAGAATTCGTAGTGGATTGGTATTTAGGAGAACCTCTCTCGATTATCCTCCTAACTAAGTTTAATCAACAATTCAACTAGCCCTTTCCGATTACTAAGAATAATTAATGACTTTAACCAACAAAATATAATGCAATAATATCACAAGTTATGCCTTTATCGATTAATGCATAGGCGCACCGCCGCATGGGCGACGAACCACGCGGGGCAGTTGTGAGAAAGTTCAGAGAGTTAAAATCTACGAGGCAGCCGCAAAATGTACAGGCGCGCCGCGCCACGCGCCGCGGGTGTGTTATTTTCTTAGAGTTCAGATATTTCTTGAATTTTTGATATCCAAACATGGTTTTTGACCCCCAAACGCGATCCCGGCTTAATCCCTTGTGCTTTTACTCAAACTTTAAAGCTCCAAATAGCTCAAATTCATTCTGTAATATGTACATAGCTCAGAATCCTCCTACAAGGCATAAAACACACCATTAGTGCAAAACACTAGCTATTAAAGCTGAAACTCAATTAAAGTACAATAAATTGTAGTGCAATAAGCGAATACAACACCAGATTATAGCCTACCATCAACACCCCAAACTTAAACCATTGCTCGTCCTCGAGCAATCAAACCACACTTTATATAGACACGACCTTATTTAGCAACTCCCCTAACTCATTAAACCAAGAATATTTAGAATAGACTAAGCATAGTAGTGTAACATCCTCGCCTCAAGATTTGACTCAAAAGCACCACGCATTATTTATAATCTGCTCACTTACTCTAACTCAGAGGTCAACGATATTACGTTTCCTTCATGAATCAAGTGCCCTCACAAAAATAAAGAGTAGTTCCACACACCATCAAATTTAACCACAATCAGGAACTCAATATAGAAAGAATTCACTCACTCTCAGAAAAAACATTCATATGCCGCAAAAGATGAACCATAGGCTTGCCCGTAGTGTACTACTCAACTAATCGAGCTCATTTAGTCAAGATTCAAGTAGGACTTTAATAGGTTGTAATATAGGTTGTGGGACATGTAGGATATATTTAGATATAAGAGTAACTATACCTCCTTAAGCACTTTAATACATACAATTTAACATTCAAAACCCCACACTTATGTCAAACAACACTCCACCTTAACATCATTATACATTAACTCCCAAATTCTTTAAGCACAATTACATCAAGATTTACCACTATCATGGAATATTTTACACAACAATACAATTATTTTTTTTCTTTCTCTTTCAATTCAAATGGCTCTTACTTTTTTCTTAGTCACCTTTCTCCTTATTTCATTAGTTCCACTCAAAAGCCAAACCCATCACCCCATTCTTCAACTTTTGCAAAGTTCATAACAAATTTAAGTTCTCATGAGAGGTACAAGGTTCAAATAGATGATCAATTCAAACAAATGGGTAGGGCTTGCAATGTGGTTGCCAAAGAAATAGGATTACAGGCTCAATGGGGTTAACTAAGATACATAACAATTAGGTGGGTAATAACATATAATTGTGTCAACAATGAAATACCTATATCACTTCCAAGACTGAATAAAACTACCATTTCGCGTTGCAAACACACGGAGCAAGTTCTAGACATCAAATGCAATGCACAGAATACAGAAAACCTTACACACACATGTCACATAACTCACTCAAGATTGGATTATCAAGACACTCTAGCCAAAGCAGTTAAGCACAGTTAATATCATACAATTTAAGATACTTATGCAAGAGTCAAAAACTGAGCCTAAGCATCACAACTAAAGCACTCACTCTTCTCAAGGCATAACCATGTCAAGAGATATTTCTTCAAATTCAAATCATAGCACAAGGTTTCTAACACTTAACAAAAATAAAAACTAACTATACCCAGTTCAAACAAAACCCTTGAAAAAGAACCGCGACACAAAGAAAAACCAAGGGGAAATTATTACACTAACTATAAAAGAAAATCTTTTTGTCTTTTCCTTTCGAATTTAATCCCTCAAGAAACTCGTCGAATGACCTGATCTCTCCAAGATCATTCTCCATTTTCCTGTAAATAGACAAAGGTATTAAATTAATTGAGGCACAAGAATCATACAAAGACTTATCAAAATTAAGAGTGCCTAACGAGCAAGGTATAGTAAAACTCTCTAGATCTCCACACTTTTGTGGGAGTTTGTTTTTCAAGATCGCGCTGCAATGCTCTGTGAGTTTGACCATTGAGGCCTAATCTATCTTTCTCTTCTTTGTCAGGATTTCCTTCAAGAACTTAGCATAAGCTGGCATTTGGGAGAGCACTTATGTGAATGGCAAATTTACATTAACTTGTTTCAACATATCCAGAAATCTCTCAAATTTCTTGTCCAGATTATCTGTATAAAGCTTTTGGTGAAAAGGTAGAACAGGCATGTGCTCGCTCTCTTCCGATGCATCCCTTCTTGAATTCTCTCCCTTCTTCTTTTTCTCAGTTCCCTTCTTGCCTTTCTTCTTCTTATCAACTTCATTTTTCAGTTGCTCCCCATTTTCCTTTTCAGGTACCACCTCTTTTTGGATAGGGTGGGATCTTTCAACACTTGCCCGCTTCTTAGAGTTATAACATTTACCTTTTCCTTAGGGTTTCTTTCAGTATCAGCTGGAAAAGTACCTGAGATCCTTTGAGATAATATGGTGGCAATTTGTCCCACTTGTTTCTCCAAGTTTGGCAACCCTATGCCAAGTTCTTTGATAGCTGCACCATGAGCATCTAACCTCTCATCTGTCTTGACAATAAAGGACTTCATTAGGTCTTCCAACCCAAGCTGATTTTGGAAGCCTGGAGCTCATTTTCCTTGGAATCTGGAGTTGTTTTGTTGCCATGCATTTGCAGTACCCTTAGGTGAACTCCATGAAATATCGGGGTGCTTCTGACCCATTGCATTGAAGTTATAATTTCCCACAGCATTTACTTCCTTAATAGAGGCTTGACACTCATGAGTAGGGTGTCCTCTTCCACATATATCACAAGCTGCGTGATTCTCACTTTGTATAGAAGCTAAGGTCAGCTTCCTTATCTCTTTTTCCATGACATCAAGCGGTGTGTTAGCATCAACCTGGTGAACACCATTCGCCCATCTTATTTCAGCACTTTCAGAGGGCCACTGATTTGCATCTTCAGATAATTCATCGAGAGAAAAGGAATTATCTTTAAGTGTGAAGGGGAATGCATTAGGTAAACTTCATATTGTGACACACCATTGTATTGAAAGGTGTTCATTATCTCCTCGAAGTCCATCAGATGATTGTTTGGATCTTCGTTCATCTTTCCTCTGAAGACACAGTTGTTTTGGAGGGTTTGAAGCAACCCTTGCTTCAATTCATAATTGTTGGCTGCAACTGGAGGTGGTCTCACACTCGATAAGCCTTAGTTGTAGACCGGTCTGGCATAAGCACCAAGTAGTCTCCCTTGGCCGTGAGTTATGTGTCTGAATTGGTCTGCATCCACGGGCTGATTCTGAGCCATTCTTCGAGCCCTCTACTCCTCATAAGCAATTTGTGCATCTCTAAGTGCTGCTTCTTCAACATCCCTTGCAGCTTTCTCTCTAAGTTGGGCTGCCTATCTTGTAGCCAAATCAACATTATCATCATCTCCAGCCATGTTTTCCTTGGTTGAGGATTGCCCAACCTTCTCAAATTTCTCGGCGAGATTTCTTTCCTTCCTTAATTGTCGTAGTTGTTTCTCGATTTCTGGTGCGTATGGTTGCAATTCCTTACCAGAAGATCGATTCATGTACCAATTTAACATGTAGCCTGCGTACAGTCAAATAACACCAAACATAAAAAGAGAAAAATAAAATCAAATAAAAAGACAAATTCCTGAATTAACACTACAAACTATTTTAAACACTATTGATTGTCAATCCCCGGCAACGGTGCCAAAATTTGATGAGCGCAAAACGGACACTAAAATATGCTCGCTAGTCGAATATAGTAAACTAAAATATCGTATCCACAGAAATTGGAGTGAAACAGTAGTATCGTAGTTTGTAGCTAGATTGCTTTTCAAGATGATCAACAATTTAGGTTTATGTGATTAAAGCTAAAATTAACAAAGAATCTATACTATTGGCTAATGATAATCAAAGCAAGTATTAAGCAAAAGAAGTTATCAATTGGGATAAGATAGGGTTGATAGGATAGGTGCAAGATAAATATTTGGGATTTAACTCTAGATAATTCACTTCTAATATTCAAGTGAGTCTCTCGAATTCACTTGGTTATTAGTTCAATTGATTAGTAGAAACTCCTCTCTCGATTAAGTCTCAACCTCACAAGATGAACCAATTTTAAACACGTGAAGATATGCAAGAATTCATAGTGGATTGGTATTTAGGAGAACCTCTCTAGATTATCCTCCTAACTAATTTTAATCAACAATTCAACTAGCATATTCCGATTACTAAGAAGAATTAATGACTTCAACCAACAGAATATAATGGAACAATATCACAAGTTATGCCTCTCTCGATTACATTAACAAGTGAATATAGATACAACAATTAAAACATCCAAAACAATTCAATACATAAAACTAGAGTTAATTATCCACAAACAAGTATCAATATACCAAATCCATCAAACCCTAAAGAGAAGTACTCCATGGATATGGAGTAATTCATCATAACAATGTTTAAGTTAAATGAAAACATAAAACAATCCAAACTCTTGTCTTGAGTGAGAATTAAATGATGAAATCCTTGAACTTTAGCTTCTCCACCTCTTCCTTGGCTTACTTAGGTCTAAGATGTGTCAAAAGTTCATAAAATAATATTTTTACATGTATTTATATTAAGTAGGGTCGGGCCCAGAAGAAAACACCTTTTTTCTGCGTGAACTTCAGATAATAACTCTGTAAAACTTGCACAAGAGCGCCGCATGGGGCGACGCGCCACATGGGGCGGTTGTGGGAAAGTTCAGAGAGTTAAAATCTGTCAGGCAGCTGGCAAAATGTACGGGCGCGGTGCACCACGCACCGCCCCACGCGCCGCGGGTATGTTTTTTTCTCATAATTCGGATTTTTCTTGACTTTTTGATATCCATATGTGGTTTTCGATACCCAAACGCGATCCCGGCTTAATCCCTTGGGCTTTTACTTAGACTTCAAAGCTCCAAACAGCTCAAATTCATTCTGTAATAGCTACATAGCTCGAAATCCTCCTACAAGACATAAAACATACTATTAGTACAAAACACTAGCGATTAAAGCTCAAACTCAATTAAAGTGCAGTAAATTGATGTGTAATAAGCGACTAAAACACAAGATTATAGCCTACCATCAGATGCAACTTCTATGATGCATAGGCAATTATTCTACCTTCCTGCATCAACACTACACCAAGACCAACGCGTGAAGCATCACAATACACCATGTATAGCTCTGAATCTGTGAGCAACACTGACACTGTGGCTGTAGTTAGAGCATTCCTGAGCTTTTGATAACTCTCTTCATACTCATCTGAGTCAATTTAATTAATGGAGAGAGGGAAGATTTTGCTAAGGAAAAAGGACTTCAACAAGCTATTGTGATGAAACTCTCCAATGGTGCGCCAAATATTGATATATTAAAGTCGTTGCTACCCAAAGTTCTTGCCGTGAAGGGCAACTACCTACTAGATTTTCATGCACAAAGACTACTCTTGCTTTGTCTTGATTAATATGAAGATTTTGTGACTGTTTTGGGTCGTAGTGTTAAATACTTCTCCCATAATGGCAAGGAACACCAAATTAGGGATTTTCCTTGGAGTATTGGTTTCAACCCTAAGGAAGAAACATCAAAGGCAGCTGTTTGGATTTCTCTTCCAAATTTGTCACCGGAACTGTTTGCTAGACGATCTTTACTGTCCATAGCTGCAGCAATTGGTAATCCAATTGCAATGGATAAAGCGACACAAGTGAGGTCAAAAGCTAGTACATCTATGGTTAGGGTGATTGTGGACTTGTTGGACAAACTTCCAATCCAAGTTCGACTCCAAAGTATTGATAAGACGACTAGTAAAGTAGTTGCGGAGCTCCAGGAGGTGGTGTATGATAATTTACCTTTATATTGCAGTCATTGTAAGCATCAATGACACGATGTAAATTCATGTTGTTTGCTCTTGAAAAAGAATCATGAAGATGGTAAGTTGGAAGAAGTTAATTGAGAGAAATTCAATGGGGATTGAGACAGCTTTTGAATGAAAAGATAAATTTGAATGAGGGTGTTAAAAGAACTGGAGATCATATTAACGTTATTGCAATGGCAGATGGAAATCATGCAGTGATGACTGTTAATCCTATTGTGGAGGCTCATGGTTTTAATAAACATGGGAATAGTAGAACTACTGCTACTGTTTCATTGGATGGACGTGGTACTGTGCAATCTGCAGATGGAGCAGACAAAGCTAATGTGGAGAAGGTATCTCAAGATGTGAAGATTATTAAGGATCCTGTGATTAATCGAGGTTCACAAGATAAACCTACATATGATATCCCTGCTACTACAGCTTTGGCGAGATTATACACAACTGAAGGTGCAACTCTACAACCTAATGTAGTACAAATTGGTGGTAAAGAAGTGGTGAATGCAAAGAAAGATGTTGATGCTCTTGTTACTTCTGTATCTCCCAGAGATATAGTTTTAACATCTCCCAAACCAACAGGGAATTGTATTATAGTGATACCTGAAGATACTAGTCCTATGACGCGTGTGGAAGGAAAACATACGACCAATTCTGAGGTGGTTACTTCAGTTGAAGGTCAAGTGCAATGTAGTGAAAAAGTGAAGGAAGTAGCAGTTGCAATGGGTACAAATATAGCTGGGAAATAGGCAGTGCAATTGGCCAACTCACAGCAGGCCACTGATCGCAATGGAGGAACCCAGGTTTCTAGAGGTGAAAAGGCTGGGGATAATAGCTTATCAATGGATGTTAAGGATGAAGTTGTAGATGTTGCTGGTATGGGGGATGTTACAAACAAAAAAGAGGAAGGTTGGAACGTTGTAACATCTAGAAAATCAACTTCATAAATGGTGGTATCGCCAAAGCAGCAAAATCCAGGTGCTTAACGAAATTACTTTAAGTTAGTTTCCAGTCCAAATGCGTTTGAAGCTCTTGTAGTTGAGGAGGGTGTTGAACCTAACTCAACAACTTTAAAAGATGGTATTTTGGCCCAGCAAATAATTCTAATTTTCAGTAGTAACAATTTGGCCAAGGGTTTAGGTGTTCGACCAAATGCCAAAGAGAGCAGCTTGGCAGAGGTGTTAACATGTGCTCATGTACCTACTTCTAGCACTCCTAAGCTTCATTTTTTCCAGTCCACAAGTGGGGAAAATCATCAAGGAATCTCAGATTGAAATGATGTTGAATGCCAATCCTATGGTCAAGCAACTGTTGGTCACCTTGAACATATCGGCACATGAGATCCCTTCTCAATAATTGGAGTCATATGGTGAGCATGGGGGCGAATCTGGGCAGCTTCTACTGTCCACAGGGAATGTTAATTATGTCGTGAAAATTCAAGCTTCAATAAAGGAGGACAGTGATGGTTGTGGACAACATGAACATGATCTTGCTAGCTTTGTTTTATCAAGGACCAAAAGTTGGGCTGACCAAGTGGAGGAAGATAAAGAAGATTATGTAGATGACAGTGAAGAACATCAGGATGAAGGAGATAACCTAATTTCTAGTAGTTCACCAAAGGCACCAAATAACAACACTGCTTCAACTTCTACTAAGAAAAAGTTGAGCCTGCTTGCGCCTGTTTTTGTGCCTTCAAGCAAGGCTATGATTTCAGTCCATGATGGGGCACTTTTGGATGCTTTGGACAGTCCAAAACCACATAAATTTGCATACTCAGCTGGTTCAAAGACGAATGCTCATGTGCTGAAATTTTCAAGTAAGAACAATATCACAAATGCCCAATTTCAATCATCTGTAGTTAAACCTATTGGCATAGTGTCAAAGAGACATGAACCAGGTGGTTTAGTTGAACAAGAGCTTGCAAATCAACACCAAGAGGGCAACCTAGGTGTTGATATCTATGAAGAAGGTGAAGGAGAAGAAGTATTAGCTCAATGTAGGGCAGAGGCTGCTAGAGGTGTAGATTTATCTCCTATGCATAGTGGCAAAACGAAGAAGGCACATACAAGGAAGACTAGTTGGGATGACAAAGTGAATGAAGGGGTTTCTATTAGGCAACTCCCAATGAGAGTTGCAAAGCAAAAAGGGGCAGTCCTTGTCCAATCAATCCAAGAAGAAATGATGAAGTTAGAAGACATTTTGAAGAGGGTTGAGGAAGAAGACAAGGGGCTACAAGTTGAAGAGTTCACAAGTTTGGAGAAGAAAGGGAAAGAATCTAATTTCATATTTATTTTATTCTACCATTTTATGAGTATAATCATGTATAATATCATCGTAGAGTATGTTATAAACTCTATGATGATTATAGAGTATCTAATTCTTATTTCTTACATTTTTGCTAGTAGATGAGGTTGTTCATTCATCAATAGGAATTGTAAGGTAAGGTCTAACTCAGTAAGTGTTTTCTATATGTCCTATGCCTTTGGGAAGTATCAAAACGGCTATGATATCATTCGCCCTCGTGAGACTTTGCCGGCAACCGTCATGAGACTACCATCATGAGGCGATGGAGGTACAGATGGATGATTATATAGCCAAGGCAATAGAAGCAACACTAGTGTAGCTTTTGCCCCCTTACGTTTTTTTAAGAGCTAATTATACTATTGGGCGGTCTGCCCAGTAGCTAATTTATTAATAATAAAAAAAAAGAAAAAAATCACAAAGGAAGAGTAAAAGTAAGGGGCAAAAGATACAGTAGTGATCTCCAAACACATACTGAGCTAGACCTTACCTTACAATTCCTATTGAGACATGAACAACCTCATCTTTTAGCAAGCGTGTAAAAAATAAGAACTCGAAAGAAGTAAGTATTATATGATTATCATAGAATTTATAACACACTTTATGATGATATTACATATTATAATGCTTAAAAAATGATAAAATAAACAAGGTAGAAATTGAATTCTTGCCCCTCATTCATGATACTTGTGAGTTCTTCAAATTTTTGCTCCTTAAAATCCTCTTCAACTATCTTCAATACATCTTCAAAAAATTTTATTTCTTCTTCGATGGATTGGACTTTGTGGATGTGGTCAGGGCTTTCCCTTTTTGCTTTGCATCTCTCATTGGGAGTATCCTAAGTGTTACTCCTTCATTCACTTTACCATCCCAACTATTCTCCCTTGTGTGTGTCTTGTTCTTTTTTCCACACTAAGTAGGAGATAAATCTCCACATCTAGCTACCTCATCTCGGCAATAATCAAGCAAATATTCTTTCTCGCCTTCTTCCCAAATTTAACACATAAGTTGTTCTCTAGTTGTTGAATAGCACATTTCTGTGCAACCATCTCTAATGGTTTATGCATTTTCATAACCATGGCATTAAGTTTTATTATGGAATCTTCCAATTGAACATTTTTGTTCTTACCCGATTTTTCTGCCCATTTTCAGCCATCTTTGAGGTCATCTGGAATTGAACATTATTGATGATTCGGTCTTCTGCACTATGGCTTAGTTGTTGCTGTCCAATTGCATACTTCTTCCTATGCTGATGTTTTTCATTGTATGGAGTGCTATTTTTTCCACTGATTAACATCGCATCATCATTCAATTGTAGTACATCTATCCCATGTTCCATCATCGAATGATTCTGCTCGTTAACAAGAACATCTGGTACTTTACTTCCCTGGCCAGTTTTATCATCAATATTTACGGTCTCAAGTAGAGCATGCATGCCATTTGTAATATTTTGATGATTTTCAGCAACTGTAAGGTTTTTTCAGCTACTGATCTTGCCTCATCATCCAGCTGCTGCAAATCCTCTTCAGTAGCTAGCTTGGATTGTTGCTGTATTTTCCTTCTCCCTGTGTTCGAACTCTTTTGAGCCTCATTGGCACTGGTTTTACGCTCTTGCGCCTTAGCTTCATTTATGGTCATTGAGTTTATGAAAACTTCATCCTCATCCACAATTGCATCGAACATATTTGGTCCAGTAGCAGCAGAAATTGCACTCATCTGCTGCTTTTTACTCTTCAGTGTTGGCGTTGTTCCTTGCCTCCCATCAGATCTCACAACTTCTTTCCAATCATCCTCAAATGTGTTCTTTATATCTCCATCACCCTTAGTTAATGTTCCACCATGTGCCTGCTCAGCTACAGTCGTGACAGTAGCTTGCAATGAAGTTAATTGCACACCATCATCAATTGTCTTTCCCACTGCTGTTGCTTTATCAATTGCCTTTCCCACTACCTCATAAACCATTGCCAAAGCTCTTGTAGCAGGGATATCAGCTGGAAGTTTGTTTTTTACAACTACTGGAGCTGCACCAGTTGTGCTTGACAACACCTGCCCCGCCATATCAAATTGTTGCCCTGGACCTGGCCCCTTAACAACCACAGCTGGAACATGAAACAAAGCAGCTGCATCTTTCAGTTCCTGCCCCTCCTTTTGGACATTAGTACCTTTCAGGTCTGTTTGTTTACCACTTGTAGCTGCTTGTTGCATTGTAGTCTGCCCAATTGATGCAACTCGACCAAGCTCCTTACCATCCTGCACAACATTAGTAACCACTGGCACACTGTCAGTCACAGTATGAGTAGATGCACTCATAGCCAGAGTTCGATCAAATGTAAAATTCAAGGGAACAGTCATTTCTGGATTTGACACTACAGTAGCTGAGTGTTGTCTATGTACTGAATGAAAAGCTGGAACAAGTAAACACTTCTCAACAACAACATTTTTATGTAACCTTGCAAGAATTGTAGAAGCAGGGACATCAAAATGTGGCTTAGATCGATCCTTCATAGCAGGACAAATTTTAGGTTGCTCAAAAATATGCCAAGCATCTAAACCTGGAGCAGCAGTTGAAACAATATTAGAAGTTGTATCAACCACCATTTCCTGCAATTTTTGTCCTGCAGTTGCACCATATATCCGTCGTCTTTTATTGATAACTTGTCGCAAATCCTCTTGAAACTTCTGCACAGCAACTTGATCCTCACATTCCCCAGCTGCCTCATTTAGTCCACTATCACAATTCCTTGTCAAAATTAAATGACACATGCTTTCATCAGACCGGCATGTTATCATATACAATCTGTTGAACTGTTTCAACTATTTTTCCAGTGCAGTTATTCAAGAATTGCAATTTTATTTTCTTTGGATGTTTGGCTAGTAAATCTAAGATAACTTTTACCCTAGCTGTACTTGGTCGTCTCTTTGCTTGTGTCGCCTTATAGATTGCAATTAGTTTTGCACCAGCTACTGCTATGGACATTAAATCTCTTCTTGCGAAGAGGTCTGGTGATAAATTGGGCAGCGAAATCCACACTGCAGCCATTGACGTCTCCTCTTTAGGATTGAAATCAAGTGTCCATGGAAAAATTCTAAGTTGATGTTCTTCCCCATTGAAAGATAGATAGTTTACTGATCTCGATAAAGCTATAACAAAATTATCATATTGATCAAAACGAACCAAAAGTTATCGACGGGCCAGTAAACCTATCAAATAGTTGCCCTTTACGCTAAAGTGTTTGGGCAGTAGATTTTACCATATCTTCAAATCTGGTGCAGCTTGATTAACTTTGATGACAATGGCCTGGTGTAATCCTTCCGTCCTTGCAAATTCTTCTCGTTCCTCCATAGAAAACTTTAGAGTTGGAGTTCCATGTATAAGCTCGATAGGATTTAGCTTCGTTGTTATTAGATTTTGGACTGACATGTTTGTCGTTAACCTTGCGGCATATTAAGCGATGGGATTTGGAGTAGAATTAGTATTTCCCACATCTAAAGGATTGGTAGAAAGCTGCTCATCCATGGCAACCTTGAAATTTCTCAAATCGTCATTCTTAGAACTCATTATACCAGCAATGAAATCCCCCGATTCTTTCGGAGAGATAGCTCTTGATGTGGAAAACAAACCCTATGGCTTCGAATTGCAAAATCTAAACCAGAATCATGTTGGAAAATTTCAGCAGTTCCATTTCGCATTCTTGCTATAGTAATAGCGTCACCTGATGCAGATGTGTAGAATCTGGGTTTGAATTTAAGGGAGCGCCCAGCTGGGTTATGTACGCCTTTGGATTGTGCATCTTTTGGGACTGGTCCGGTAGCTTTTCACCACCGGACAACGGCACAATAGCCATTAATGAGCTGCGAAGTTACTGTTCACAGAATCGCATGATAGAGAAGAGAGCATTTCAATATCTATGTCGACCTTACTTGTACTCTTCCTTTGTGATTTTTTCTTTTTTATTATTAATAGAAATATCTACTAGGAAGGCTGCCTAGTAGTATAATTTGCTAAAAAAAATTAATGGAGTTGTAATAGAGGAATATCTTTCTACAAAATGACTATTGTAGCCTGCTAAACACAAGAAACTCCTAATTTCTATAGCTGTAGCAGGTCTAGGCCAATTCTAAACTACCTCAATCTTCTTGAGATCATCCTTAATGGCATCACCAGACACTACGTGACCCAAGAATGCAACTGAGTCCAACCCAAACTCATACTTAGAAAACTTAGCATAAAGTTGCTTCTCTTTAAAGGTCTGAACCACAATCCTCAAGTTGCTCATCTCCTCCCTACTATGAGAGTAAACTAAGATGACGTCAACGAACAGAATCACAAAAGAGCCCAAATAAGGCTTAACTACCCGGTTCATCAAATCCATGAATGTCACCGGAACATTAGTCAAATCAAATGGCATCACGAAGAAATCGTAATGACCATAATGAGTCCTAATAGACATCTTAGGGATATCCGAAGACCTAATCTTTACCTAATGACAACCCGATCCTAAATCAATCTTAGAGAATACCTTAGCACCTTGATGCTGATCAAGCAAATCATCAATAAGAGGTAATGGATATTTATTTTTGATAGAAACCTTATTCAACTGTCGATAATTAATGCACAACCTCATAGTACCATTTTCCTTCTTCTTCACAAACAACACTAGTGCATCCTAAGGAGAAACCCTTAGTCTAGTAAACCCTTTTCCAAGAAAAACTTGAAACTGCTCCTTCAATTCAGTTAAAGCCATGTGATATGGTGGAATAGATACGGGATAAGTCTAATGCCAAAATCAATATCCTTTTTTAGTAGTGTACCCGTCAAATCCGTAGGGAATACCTCAAGGAACACTCACAACTACCGAATCTATAGAAGGAACCTTTGCACTAGAATCCTGAATAAAAGCCATATGCTAGACATCCCTTCTCAACCATACGTCAAGCCTTCAAAAATGAAATCACCTTACATGTATAATGACTAAGTAACCCTCTCGACTCTAACCTAAACCCTTGCATAGCTAAAGTCATAGTCTTAGTGTGACAATCTAAAATAGCATGGTACAGTGATAACCAATCCATGCCGAAAATCACCTAAAAATCTAAAATGTCTAACAACAAGAGATCAACTATTATATCATACCCATTAAAAGTAACTACACAAGATAGATAACCCGCTCCACTAGAATAGAATCTCCAACAAGCGTAGTCACATAAAAAGGAATATCCAAGGAACCACTAGACATACCCAAATATGATGCATAGTAAGATGACATATGTGAATAAGTAGAACTCGAATTAAACAACACAAAATCATCTTTATGATAGAATAAAACAATACCTATAATGACTACTTCGGATGTAACAGCCTCTAGTCTGCCAAGAAAAGCATAGCAACGAGTTCACCTCCACCCGCTTGGCCTCCACCTCTAGAATGATCTCTAACTACCTGACCTCCACCTCTAGCTGGCTGGGCAGGTGGTGTAGCAACTGGGGCTGGAATCATACACTGAGCACCCTGCTATGATATACCACTCTGAAGCCTAGGACAATACCTCCTTATAAACCTCAGATATTCGCGGTCAAAGCAACTCCTTTACAAGCGTGGCTACTGAGATTAAGTATGGCCTTGACGACCGAAATAGCCAATAAAAATATTCTGCCATGGAGATGCACTATAAGAACCACGTGCGGGAGGTATGTTGAACGACGACTCCCTAAATGAGCACTCTGAAACCTATGACTGACTGGAGAGCCATGAGAAGTTTAGAGTGTTGACTGAAATGGTATGCTAGGATGGCCTCTACCATAATGAACCTTGCCTCCCAGGTAGGCACCACTAAATCCCCCAGTACCATGAGGATTCTTGGCCTCTCTCTCCACCATTTCCTCTCTCTCCACCTCTCGTGCTATCCCATACCTGATAATGTAATTGAGACCCTTAATAAACCTCCATACCCTCTGCTTCTCATTGGGAATAAGAAAATATGCATAGTGCAACAACTCTGTAAACCTCATCCCATACTGAGTAACTATCAAACCACCATGTTGCAAATGCTCAAACTGACTGCGCAACTCATCTCTCCTTGTAAGGCCCCGTAAAATATTTCCAAGAATTTAAGGTTTTATGGTACCGAGGTAGACTACTGTATTTGGAAGTTTGTAGATAACTTTTAGAACATGGCATTTCTGTGGTCCATTGTGCGACCATGGCATTTTAGAATTCCCCTACGGATTTTTTTGGTTGTGCAATGCATTGTGGAGTTGGTGAAAAACATTTGCAGAACATGACATTGTTTGCATCCCATTATGTGACCCTAGAACTATCCCGCTGATCGCAGAACTATCACGGATTGAACCAGAAGATCCAATATACGACCACATAACCATTTCACGGGCCGCACATTCGTCGCATAATCAGCATGGGAAATTATTGAAGGAGATTCTGCAGTCCAATGTGCGACTATAGAATCGATCCGCAGACCACAAAATGGGCTGCAGATTTGATCAGACCAGCCTGATTTTGGAAAATCATTTCTCGGTCCACTTCGTGGAGCGCATGCCTATTTTACGGATAAGGCTGCGATCGCAGACCCGACTCGGAGGCTGGAAATTTGAGAAATTTACCCGACCCAATTCGAATAAAAAGACATAAAGGGGTCATTTTGAAGCAAAAATCTGATATTTTAGAGAGAGTGGAAGGGATCTAGAGAGAGAAGGAGAAATACTAACATCTCTACAATTCAATTTCTTGCTCAAAGCCTTGGAAATTAAATAAGGAACAAAAGAGGTAAGGTATTTTCCCCAGCTCTCAAATTTGAATTTGGGGTTCAATGGGAAAAATGGGAGACATCATTCTTGGGGTTAGGAGTAGTCATTTATGCTTGCATCTGCCAATGATGGTGGCATGGAAGTTGTTGAACTAATGTGGGTAAATTATTGATTTTAGGTTGGTTGTGGGATGAAGGATATCTATCATAGAACTTTGTAATCGATTTCGTATATTGATGTTTGAAGAAATGCCAAAATTAGCTAAACCTATAGGCACCTCCCTAATCATTGTTAAATTTGGTGATGTTACAATAGATTAAAATTGCTAAGAGTAGGAGGAGCATTGTAGTAATCCTAATTCCAAAGGAAGCTTAATCAAGGTATATTTGCTAAACTCTTTCCGTAGAATCGGATTCCACAAATTTCTCGTAAACTTCGATTATAGTTTGATCAGGTTC
This sequence comes from Nicotiana tabacum, assembly GCF_000715075.1. Taxonomy (NCBI): domain Eukaryota; kingdom Viridiplantae; phylum Streptophyta; class Magnoliopsida; order Solanales; family Solanaceae; genus Nicotiana; species Nicotiana tabacum. The sequence continues at coordinate 48,528,732 of NC_134093.1, read as the reverse complement.
ATATTTCCATCGTTACAATCTGCTTCTATGGTTAGCTTATCCCAAGACTTATGATTTGATTCATGTTCCAATTACAAATCACTATGCTCTACTTTTATGCTTATTTACCAATGTATTTTGAATTATTACATGCTTATGAGTTTTGTTAGATGAGGGGCTTATCCGTCGGAGATGGCATACCTACTTTCATAGTCTCTTGAATGAGAAGGGGGACATGAGCATTGCACTGGTTGACTAGGAACTCTCCGAGAGTCATTGTGACTTTGGGTATTGTAGGCAGATTAGAGTTGATGAAGTTGAGGGGGATATGCGTAAGATGAGCAGGGGAAAATCTACCGGCCGGATGAAATCTCGGTGGAGTTTTGGATGAGTGTGGGCAAGGCAGGCCTGGAGTGGCTCACTAGGGTATTTAACATCATTTTAGAATGAAGAAGATGCCCGAAGAGTGGAGGTGGAGCATGATAGTTCCAGCATACAATAATAAGGTTGATATCCATAATTGCAATAACTATCGGGGTATCAAGCTGCTTAGCCATACTATGAAAGTCTGGTAGAGAGTGGTAGAGCTAAGGATGAAGAGGAGTGTGACTATTTCTGAGAACCAGTATGGATTTATGCCGGAGCGTTCAACTACAGAAGGCATCCACCTTGTTAGGAGATTGATGGAGCAGTATAGGGAGAGAAGGAAGGACTTGCATATGGTATTCATCGACTTAGAAAAGGCGTACGATAAAGTTTCAAGGGACGTTTTGTAGAGATATTTGGAGGCTAGAGGTGTATTTATCACCTACGTTAGGTTGATTAAGGACATGTATGATGGAGTAAAGACCTGAGTGAGGACGGTGGGTGGGGAATCAGGCCATTTTACGGTTATGATAGGGTTGCATCAGGGGTCGACACTCAGCCCATTTTTTGTTTGCTCTGGTGATAGACGTACTGACACGCCATATCCAAGGGGAGGTGCCGTGGTGCATGCTATTTGAAGATGATATTATATTGATTAATGAGACACGAGAAGGTGTTAAAGCGCAATTAAAGGTTTGGAGGCAGACTTTGGAATCTAAAGATTTCAAGTTGAGCAGTATAAAGATATAATACATGAAGTGTAAGTTCAGTGGCGAGACTCAACAAAGGGAAGTGGAGGTGAGGCTGGACTCGCAGGTCATCCCTAGGAGAGGGATTTTTAAGTACCTTGGGTCTATTATTTAGGGGGATGGGGAGATTGATGAAGATGCCGCACATCGTATTGGGGTGGGATGGATGAAATGGAGACTCGCTTCCAGTATTTTTTGTGACAAGAAGGTGCCACCGAAACGCAAGGGTTTATATAGTGGTAGTCAGACCAATGATGTTGTATGGGGATGAGTGTTGGCCAGTCAAGATCGCTCATGTCCAGAAGATGAAGGTATCAGAGATGAGGATGTTGAGATGGATGTGTGGGCACACCAGGTCAGATAAGATCAGAAATAAGGTTATTCGCGACAAGGTGGGTATGACCCCTATTGAGGACAATATAAGGGAAGCACGGCTTAGGTGGTTTGGTCATGTGAGGAGGAGGAGCACATACGCCCCGGTGAGGAGGTGTGAGAGGTTGACATTGGAGGGCCTATGGAGAGGTAGAAGTAGGCCAAAGAAGAGGTGGGGAGAGGTGATTAGGAAAGACATGGCGCAACTTCAGTTGCCCGAGGACATGACGCTTGATAGGGAGGTATGAAGGTCAAGGATTAGAGTAGTAGAGTAGGTAGTCTAGAGTATTCATAACAATAGTATTAGCACATAGTCGCTCTTTCTGTTGGTAGTAGGTTTTTATGACTAACCGTTGTTTTCTTTCACTGTTGATCACCTTACTGTCTTGTTATTTTTATTCTGCTTTTATATGGCTTTTTGGTACTGTCCCTTCTTGTCTATATTTTAATTAATGTGGTGCTTATGCTTTCCTGAGCCGAGGGTCTATTGGAAACAACCTCTCTACCCTCACAAGGTAGGGGTAAGGCATGCCTATACACTACCCTCCCCAGACCCTACGGTGCGGGATAATACTGGGTATGTTGTTGTTGTTGTTGTTATGAGTTGAAGATATGATTTCTCTCAATGTTTCAAAAATCCTTAAATGTTTTAAGATGATCCTTGAAAAGTAATGAAAGAGTGAAAGTATGAAACATGAAATGAGGCCATCGTGCCAAGAATGATGACTTACATGTGAGGCCAAGAGTACCACTAAAATTAAAGGAAGTATGAAATGCTATGAAACGAATGTAATTCTTTTATATGACATATGTTTTTGGGAGTATCGTTAGGTCACGGAGGAAGACTGGGTCATAAATGCCCAAGCCCGAAACTACACGTGCCGGTGTAAGAGTTGATTGAGGGGTGAGTCCCTATTATAGTATAATGTGATTATTCCGCTTTATTGGGATGATATGATAGTTAGAAAAGACCATGTCAATCCATACAACATTATTGTGAGACAGCTTAACCGATCGGTCGGGGATCAGACGCCATGCCTCGCACATGGCAGTATTATATTGTTATGTCAACCCTCATGGATTAGGGTGAGACGGCTTAGATTATAGGGCGGGGATCAGACTCCATGCCTAATACATGTTGGCATTCCATTCCATGAGAAGGTATTTAGCTTTGCATACTAGTACTATTCCATATGTACTAATGACCCTTTTGCAGGGGTAGTGCATATTTAATGGATGCAGATGGTTCCTCAGCAGGCGGCATCGACTCTTGATAGCAGTTACCCTCTACTCAGCGGATTTGTGTTAGCCCTACTCCATATGGGGGCCTTGTGTTGTTTTGATTCCCTAGTATATTACTTTTAAGGTAAAGCCGGGGCCTTGTCACCGGCACATGAAAATCTCGATAGCCTGAATTGCACCAGGTGGTAAAACATGATTTGGAAGTTATTTCACTACTGGAGCTACAGGTGGCTCTTTAGATACTGATCTAACACGAGCATGAGTAGTCGTAGATGCTTCACCTTTAGGTGACGCTGCATGTGCCCTAGTCTTAGCCCTAGCTCTGCTCCTTGGCCTCTATCTTTAGTAGCGATTGCAACCTGGGACTCTGGCTCTTACTCAGCTACTGCTGACGCACATGTTCTCACCATATGTGAAAGAAAAGAACATTAAGGATTCAATATTCAATATGAAACAAAGTCGCATAATAGAGAAAGAAAGAAAATGAAAGTTTCCTAATTATGCCATAGATCTGTGATACCAACTTTCTCACGACCTAAAATCCCACCATGGCCGTGATGGTACCTAATCTAACCCACTGGGTAAGCAAATCAAGACTAAGCATAACAAGATATATTAAGTTGTCATTGCACAAATAAAGCATAATGAGTCTAACATCATCGACAAATACAGAAAATACTACAATAGCATTCTCCAAAAATCTGGTAGTATGAAGTCATAAAATTCTAAGTTAAAATACAACGAAGTCTCACAAAGTACCAAATATTGTTTGAAATGTGAATATACATTATGATAACAAAAAGAATGTGTCGTCAAGGGTCTACGAACAATCAATCAGCACTACCTTGAGTCTTTTGAATCAACTGTTGGGCACTCTCCTTAGATCCACTAGTTCTAATACCATAATCCGCACAAAATATATAGAAGAGTAGTAAGAGTACAAAGACAATGTGTACTCAGTAAGTATCAAAACTAATCTAAGTAAAGTAATAGCGAGGTTCAAATCATATGATACTCACTAACAAATATACATGTACAATTCATGTATATACATATAAAGGCAATAAAAAGAGATACGATCGCACAAAAGAATTTATCACGAAATAGCAATTTAATATGACTCGTTATATCGACTATTAAGTGTAAAGCATGTAATAGAGGTCTCAAGTAGCATGTTCGAAGATAAGCACAGAAAGCATATAATATGCATGGTATGGCACAAAGGATTCACTTGAATGGTAAAAGTTTCCACTTTGATGTCTAACTTATCAACCAATACTATCATAATTTAGTACTAATCAATGTCTCACAAACTCCGTGAGTACGCCACCAGGAGAGAAACATGGGAGAGCGACCCTAGGGAGATAGATTCGTATTCACATACTGTACAGCAGAAACCTCATGTCATAACAATAATCGCACGACATAAACCTCGTGCCATATCAAATATCAGTCCTCTCATAATATTCAATTGTGCCATAAATATATCAACACGTAAAAATATCATTACCTCCAAAGATGTAAGCATATGCTCTAGTTATAACAAAGAATATACACAAGGACTTAAATAAAGTTGCATATGTGTCTTCATGATATAAGTGTGACTATGACTAAATCAAGTAGTTCAACATCTCAATAATAGGCCATCATTCTTTCGGAACAAGCCTCAATCATCCAATAAGCCCTTCCCTCTATATGTGACCTCCAAACGCTCTGAATCTAGTCAAACAATGCCTAACGAGAATAAAAAGATTTAATCTTTAATTAAATCACAAAAAAAACAACAAAAGTCAACCCGGACTCATATGGTCAAAACCTCAATCTAGGGTTAGATCCTGTTGACCTATAATCCCATGAGTCCTAGTATGTGATTAGTTCCCAAATTCGAGTCTAAATCAGTGTTCAAAACTTCAAAATACACTCACTTAAGTTGTAGAAAAAACTCCCCAAATTGTACTCTTAAATTCTATATTTTAAGTATAGAATTACATAGGGAATCAAGATATATGATCCAAATCAAGTAAGAATTACTTATCCTAAGATTGGTGTGAAAATATTCTCAGATTTTGTCTGTTCTTGATCTCCAAAACTCAAAAATGATAAAAATGAGCTAAAACCTCGACCTAAATAAACTTTCAAGTCATCTTCGCAGGTGCGGATACTAAGTTGCTTGTGAGAGTCCTTGCACAGTAGGTGTTCACCAGCCTGCCCTAACCAACCTTCGCAGGTGCCCACACCCCTTTTGAAGGTACGACTTCTGCATCTGCAACCTCTACTTCACCGGTGCGCCCACACTAGAAGACTAGAAATTTCAATTTGCTAAAAATTATCTAAAACCACCCCGAAACTCACCGAGCCTCCCAGGAACCGTCCATGTCATCCTATAACTCCGTATGCCCCATATAAACTAATCCAAGGGCTCAAAATACCAAAAACAACATCTAAACCAAATAATGAATCAAACTAAGAATCTCAAATTCTATTAAGCTCAAAATTCAAAATTTCAACTAGAAGCATCGAAACAACCTTGGGCCACCAGAGGCCCGAACCGAACATACGTACAAGTCCAAAATTATTATACGAACCTAGTGAAACCATCAAAAAACTAATCTGTGATCGTTTACTCATAATATTGACTTTGGTCAACTATTCCAACATCAATCCTCAAATTAGGAACTAAGCGTTCTAAATCACTCATGAACCCCTCAGACACAAAACCACCCATCTCTACAAGTCATAAAACATAAAATAACTTATGAGAAGTATCAAATAAAAAAAATAGGATTCTAGAACTCAAAACCACCTCAGTGTTATCCCTAGCCGCACTTAGAAAAACCTCAGTAATAGTCGTTCCTGGATCAACAATAGAAGTGCCCTCCATAGCACTCACATCAATCATCTCTACAGTCATCAGCTCCTCAAAATTTGTTTGATTCCTAATAGAGCGTGTCTTTTTCATTCTAGAATTGAGGCAAGTATCACATCAAACTTCTCGTGCATCCATTGACCGCTAATATCTTAGGAAACTAGAAATGCATGATCACGTGCCTCCAAATCAAACCTCATCTACCTGATCTTATCCTCCACATCAGTAATGTGCTCACCATGACCCTTAATTTGGATATTTTCCTCAACCAGATCCTGGACTGTACAAATATCATGGGGGTACGTCTTGGGAAAACATATTTGTCCTATCAATCAGCTTATCATCGCCCTTTGTCACCTTGTACTTGTCCAACACCACATCCAATGTGTGCAAGAAGTACAGAGACCACTTCAGGTTCATGTGGTTCTTAACCATCTCTTTAGTTAAACTTACCCAGGCTTGCAAATGATGCTCGCAATGTGAGGCCTTCAAACGAGCACAAAAATAGGATGCAACGAAGGTTCACGATCCACTCACACCACTGTCTTCAAAAATTGACTCCTCCCCGGGGACGTTTAGGTCCATCACGATGCGAGGACCTATGGGCAATCCCGAAGAGTGCTATTTTTTCAATTTTAATGTTTAGCTACATGTTTCCAATTCCCTTTCCCATATCTTCTTCCGCTGAATCTATTTTCACTTGCAAAATTCAATAACCATGTCAAGTGACAAAAGATAAAATAAAATCAACAAAAAAATAAAAAGCAAAAAGTTGTGTTGCCTCCCAAGAAGCTCTTGAATTGACTAAGGCTCATGATGTTGCATATATGGTGGGTGAGTAGGATCTACTCAGAATTTCACCCATGAAGAGTGTGATGAGATTCGGGAAGAAGAGGAAGTTGAGCCCAGGTATATTGGTCCTTTTGAGGTTCTTGAGAGGATTGGAGAGGTGGCCTACAGACTTGACTTACCACCTAGTCTATCGGGTGTTCACCCAAAATTTCATGTTTCGATTCTTCGAAAGTATTATGGTGATCTGTCACATTTTTTGGACTTCGGCACGGTACAACTAGATAGGGATTTGACCTATGATGTAGAGTCGGTGGCCAATTTGGACCGGCATGTTCGAAAGTTAAGGTCCAAGAACATAGCTTTGGTGAAGGTGCATTGGAGGGGTCAACCAGTCAAGGAGGATACATGGGAGATTGAGCAGGAGATGCGGAGCAAATATCCACACCTATTTGAGACTCCAGGTATGATTCTAGACCCGTTCGAGAACGAACGTTGGTTTAAGAGGGGGGAGAATGCAATGTCCTGGTTGGTCATTTCGAGTATTTTAGCCATGTTTCCTCTATTTGATGCCTTACTATGTGTAATTATGGTTATGTGACTTTCCGGGTTAGTTGATTTAATTTCAGGGATATTTTGGAGTAAATTGGGACACTTAGTCTCAAGGTTGGAAGCTAAGTTGTAAGAGTTGATCGAAGCTTGACTTTTGTTTAGACGACTTTGGAATAGAGTTTTGATGGTTTTAATAGCTTCGTATGATAATTTTAGATGTAGGCGTATGTTCGGATGTGGATTTGGAGGTTCGTAGGTTGATTTGGTGTGTTTTGAAGAAAGTTGGAAAGTTGAAGGTTTGGAAGGTTGAGAAGTTTGACCAAGAGTTGTCTTTATTGATATCGGGTTTGGATTTCAGTTTTGGGAGTTGGAATAGGACCGTTGTGTCATTTTGGGACTTGTGTGAAAATTTTAAGGTCATTCCGAGTTGGTTTGATATGATTCGGCATGAATTTTAGAAGTTGGAAGTTCATTAGTTTCATTAGGCTTGCATTGGGGTGCGATTTGTGGTTTTGATATTGTTTGGTGTGATTTGGGGCTTCGAGTAGGTACGTATTGTAGTTTAGGACTTGACGGCACATATGGTTGGGGTCCCGGGGGCCTCGGGGGTGTTTCAGATTGTTGGTAGATCATTTTTAGACTTTGGGGTGTTGCTAAAGTTTTGCAATTCTGGTGCATTCTCACCTGCGATGAATTGGCTGCAGAAGCGGCCTGTTGATCGCAGAAGCGGGAGAAGGCATGGAAAGGCTGGGTCCGCAGATGCGAATGGGGAGCCACAGATGCAGAGCTGCAGGTGTGGCCATTTGATTATAGGAGCGAAGGGTGAGGCTGGAAGAGGAAGTCCGCAGATGCGGAGTCGCGACCGTTTGATCGCAGGAGCGAAGGGTGAGGCTGGAAGAGGAAGTCCGCAGATGCGGACGGGTGTGCGCGGAAGTGCTTGCATAGGTGCGGAGGTATTTAGTAGATGCGAGGGATGATTCGTAGAAGCGATAGGTCGGGCGCTTGGAGGGAATCGCAAATGCGGCCACTATTCCACAGAAGCAGGACCGCATAAGCCGGTAAGTGACCAGAGATGCAATTTTGCTGTGCAAATCTTATAATCAAGGGCTTGAGTGTTTTTCTTATTTTGGGAGTTTTGGAGCTCGGCTAAGGGCGATTTTTGATAGATGTTTTGCTGCAATTGAAGAGGTAAGTGAAGTTTAATCACTTTTGATGGTAGATATTGATTACCCATTGATTATTACACCTAGTTTATGTGAATTTAAGGTGAAATTTAGGGATTTTAGACTATGTTATTGGAGAGTGAGATTTGATAATTTGAGGGTCGATTTGTTGTTGGAATTGGATGAAATTTGTATGGTTGGACTCGTATTTGAATGGGTGTTTGGAATATGTGAATTTGCGGGGTGCGGGCCTAGGGTTGACTTTCTTATTTGATTCAAGACCTTAGCTTTATGATCTGGAATTGTTTCCAATGGCTTTTACTGATGATATTAAGTTGCTTTGACTAGATTCAAGTTGCTCGGAGACCGATTCACGTGGCAAGGGCTTTTTGGAGTATAGATTTATGTGTTTTGAGGTAAGTAACATATCTAACTTGGATTTGAGGGTAAATATCCCTAGTAACCATGTTATATGAGATGTATTGGTGTGACGAACGCACTAGGTGATGGGTGTGTGTACGTGCACCTATATTCATGAGTTGAGATTGCTTTTAGACTATTATGGGATATGTTTCTACTATCATGCCTCGTTATATCCATGTGTTCTAAACATGTATGATTAATTGAGCTTTGATTCATGTTAGAAATCATGTCCAGACTATGTGCTAGTTGGTTGAGACATGATAGGGCTATACTTGCTGTTTCTGAGCTATTTGCCTTAATTTTACACATACTCTCATTCATGATGCTATATCCGTGTATGATATCTCTATCTCAGTGCCTTCTTATTTTTTTTCCTTACATATTGTTAATGTTTCGTATATGTAACACTGTTGAATTGAGTACTGTGAGATGTGGTTAACTGAGACTTGAGCAGTTGATGCCTGAGCTTGGACCATAAAGTCGAGTTGGTATTGATTATGAGGTGACGCGTACACCAAACTCATTTTGGGCTAAGTGTTACTGATTTGGGGCGATGCATGCACTAGTCTCCACTATTGGGCTATGTGATTATGATTAGCACTTGGGCAGGATCCACCCCTCCAGCGTCTCACATGTCAGTAGTGGGCGCATGCACAGTGTTATAAATGCGTGCTTTGATAAATGGCATTTACGCCAGGCATCTGTACAGTACTAAGTGTTGTTATTTTTTATGGTTTCACCGTGATGATATTGTGTTGACATGTATATTTGAGTTGACATGTACATTTGACATGTAGCCATAGAGATGTATTTTCCTCATGCTAGTTGATAAATGAAATATTTTTATCCGTATTAGGCTTTATCTAATATACTTGGAAAGCACGTCTAAATTTCTAAAATGTGAACGAGCTGAGCATGATATCATTGAGTTATTTACTTATATTATTTCCTTTATATCCGGAGTTGTTACTGGTTATTAATATTCATCTCTGACTGTTTTTTCTGAGCTCGTCACTGCTTTCAGCCCAAGGTTAGATTTGTTACTTATTTAGTACATGGGGTCGATTGTATTCATACTACACTCTACACTTCGTGTGCATATCCAGGTACTCCTGGACAAGGTGATTTCTAGAGTTATGTTGCTACCAACTTTTGCGAGACTATGATGTAGCTGCTTTGTCATCTTTAAACCTTGAAGTTCTCTTTCATTTACTTTTGTTATTACTGTTCTACTGTTTAGACAGTTGTATTGAGGATTCGGCCTTATATTTTGTTACTGAGTAATGCTCATGTACTCGTTGACACTATATCGTTGTGATGGTTATAGCAGTATTGTTGTTGTTTTCATCAGTTATTTCAAGATATTCTGATGTTGATTTTATTATACCATATTTATTCAAATTTGTTATTATTGTGTGTTGGCTTCTCAAGCAAGTAGTGTCAGGTGTCGTTGTGGCTCCGATGGGAGTTGGCTCGTGATAAGTTGGTATCAATGTTCTAGGTTGCTTAGGTCTGACGAGTCACGAGCAAGTTTAGTAGAGTCTTGCAGATCGGTATGGAGACGTATGTACTTATCTTCGAGAGACTTCCACACTACTAGGAAACTTCACTTTCTTGCATTCCTGTCGTGCGGATTTGTTATTTTTGAAATCTGAACCTCTATTTTCTATTCTCTCACAGATGGTGAGGATACATTCAGCTTATCAGGAACAAGTACCACCAATCAGGGCTGAGGTAGAGTCTGAGTTGGGGCTCGCACTGTAGCGAGGGCAGTACCTGTGGATCCACTAGTTGCTCCAGTGGAGGAGCAGATACCGGATAATGTTGAGCCGATGGGACCAGCTAGGACACCGACGGTACCTATTATGATACCTAGTCTTCAGGAGGCTTTGTCTCAGTTGTTGATTGTGTGTAGGGGCTTGGCTTAGGCGGTTTCGATGCCAGCTGCACCAGCTACTTCACAGGCTGGGGCAGGAGCCCAAACTCCCTCCGCCCCTACTCCGGAGCAGCTAGCTCAAGGTTATCAGACACCATGGGTGCTACCAATGAGTCAGTTGTTGCTATTAGGGCCGAGCTTGGTCCACCTATGACTGGTGCGGAGTAGAGAAGGCTAGAGCAATTTATGAGGCTTAATCTGCCAGGGTTCAGTGTATGGGTGTCAGAGGATGCTCAAGATTTTTTGGACCGATGTCAGCAGATTCTTTGCACCGCGGGTATTTTGGACACTAGTGGAGTTACATTTACTACTTTTTAGCTGACAAGGGTAGCCTGTAGTTGGTGACAGGCTTATGAATTGAGTAGGCTAGTTGAAGCAGCAGCACTTACGTGGCATGAGTTCTTAGTTTTCTTCTTAGAGAAGTTTGTTTAACAGACTCGTAGAGAGGAGTTGCGTATGGTGTTTGAGCAACTATGCCAGGGAGATATAACTGTGACTTGGTATGAGAGGTTTGCGGATTTGGCCCTTCATGCCATATGGTTGGTTCCCAATGCGCGAGAGAGAGAGAGAGAGAGGGGATCAGGAGGTTCATTGATGGCCTCAGCTATGGTCTATGTTATAGTTTGGCTCGAGAGGCCGAGATGGATACTAGGTTTGACCGGGTCACGATATTTCCAACCGCTTGGAGTAGGTTCGTAGGCTTGAGCGCGGGGAGCAAGAGGGCAAGAGGCACCATGGGTTAAGTGGTTTTAGGCCTGCTCAGATAGTTCATCAGGTTCCACATAGTTCATCAGCTAGCCATGGTTCATACAGTACTCGACCGGTTCAGTCGTCTTTTAATGCACTTATAGCTCAGAGCTCGTATCGTGCTCCATCAGTTCAGGGTTCGTTAGTACCATGTTCTACCAGTGGCTATTCCAGCTCTTGGGGTCTAATTCAGGCCTCACAGTCATTCCCAATAAGAGGTTTCTACGATTGTGGAGAGTTGGGGCACGTGAGGAAGTATTGCCCCGTCATTACAGAGGTCCAGTGCAGCATGGGCGCTAGACTATGTGTCACGCCCCAAACCTGGGGAGGCGTGGCTGGCACCCGGTGTCGTGCTGGCCCGAGCGAACCACTTTGTAACTCATGATCATTCGACCAAAACTAGAACATACATAGGTTGAGTTAGCTGAACTCATTCCTTTTTGTAACTATCATAGGCCCACATGGTCACAACTTCTAATGTAAAACTGTAAGTAGGAAAACATTGTATCACTAAATCATTTTTCTTAAAACAAGAATACATATGGCCGTCAAGGCCTCTGACATACTGTACAAAATGAACCTCTGTCTACAAAGCCTCTAACATTATTTGACATCAAATGGGACAGGGTACCGGCCTACCCATAAGTCTTTAGCAAAACTCTGACACGATGACTCACAGACTCGGCTGCACTCCGAATGAGGTGGAGTCTTACCGTTCCTTTGTTGAATGACAATCTCGTCTACTATGAGGCCTTGTCAAACTGATTATCTATACCTACAGGCATGAATGCAGTGTCCCCAACAAAAGGACCTCAGTACGAATAATGTACTGAGTATGTAAGGCAGAACTGAAACATAACAATAAGTCAACATTAATTAAAAACATATAAGAATCAACCCGAATCTCTGAAGTGCCACCGTATATGCATACTTATTATACTCATATATATACAATGCCTATCTTTAAGACTATTATCCATATCGTTTGATGCATGACTGCCCAACTGATCAGTGGTAACTGCCTGACCAGCCGTAGCACGGTGGTAAATGCATGACAGACCGACCGGCCGTAGCTTAGTGGTAAATATGTAACTGCCCCACCGGCTGTAGCTCGGTGGTAAATGCATGAATGCCCGACCAGCCGTAGCTCGGTGGTAAATGAATATGCATGTATGCCCAACCGGTGGTAAATAATGATACATAACTGCCCAACCGGTGGTAACTGCCCGACCGGCCGTAGCACGGTGGTAAATGAATAATAATAAAGATGCGTGTTATCACTATATTATAAACATTAACATATTTATCAAATACCTCAATAGAGATTTAGGAATATGCTTAGACATGCTTGAATATCACTTTACAGGAATGAACAATATAGACATCCTTAACTACTAATAGTAAAACCACTTATGGAATAGCATTACATTTAAGTATCGTTACTTGGATCATGCCAAAAGAAAGAAGGATTAGCCTTAACATACCTAAGCCAGTACTCTTAACAATCCCTCTAACACACGTTGATTGTGATAAAACACGTAACGGCGGGTTGAAGTAGCGAAAAATCCTTAAGATATTCTTGATATCATAGCACGTCATTTCTTATCCGACTAATATTCACTCCATACTCTACATCATCAAACAATTCCTTTCGGCCTTCTTCTGTCATGTATCTCAAAAATTCCTCCAATTTCATTACCAATAAAGAAACCAAGACAAAGGGTTCATTACCATTAAAGAAAACCAAGACAAAGGAAATTATTCAAAGATAACTTATGTGTTATTCATGGTCCTCCAACATGTAAACAAAGTCATTGAGGTGTTGTGACTCATCATACACCTTTGTGCCACCAAGTTACATGACTTTAAGAGTCATTAATTTGAAAGGGAGGGGCTGCCACATTAGGCCTTGTAGGTCTTATCCAAACTTTTAATTAATTTCCCACTAAAAATTATTAATTACCCGATTATCCACATCATTAAGAATTATCTCAAATTACTTAAAATACTACTCACTTTTAACACACTTTATACACCTTACTATTATGGTCATGTGGTACCATATAAAATCAATACATACACTATTATTTTATTAAAACATCCATGTAAAAAAAATGCACATATTTTCTCAACTTTTAATTTTCCTAATCTCATATAAAGAGTACAAATTTTCATACGCTTAATTCTTAAAATGGTAAAACGATAACCTTCTTTTCTTGTGAGAAAATAATTTATATCTTTACAATAAAGAAAATCTCATATTATTTGTATAATTTAAAGCATATTCGGAAGTAGTAATATTAATAACTATATAAAATCATATTTTTCAAACTTTTTACAAAAATGTTTCACTTAAAATACCATATCAAACGTATATAACGATGTCAATGTTGTTAAACTCACGGGATGTAACAATTTCGATCCTATACCAGTTTCTACACCACCCACTCAGCCAACACGGGGTGGAGGTCGTACGGGTCGAGGTCGCCCTAGAGGGGGAGGTCACTCTGGTGGAGGTCAGACCCGTTTCTATGCATTTCCCGCCATACCGAAGGCAATTTCTTCTGACGCCGTGATCACAGGTATTCTTTTAGTGTGCCACAGGGATGCTTTAGTGTTATTTGATCCTTGTTCCACTTATTCATATGTGTCATCATACTTTACTCGGAATTAGGATATGCCTCACGATTATTTAGTTATGCATGTTCATGTATCTACGCCGGTGGATGATTCTATTATTGTGGACCACGTATATCGGTCGTGTGTGGTGACTATTAGAGGTTATGAGAATGGAATTAATCTTTCACTTCTTAGCATGGTTGATTTTGACATTCTTTTGGGCATGGATTGGTTGTCACCATATCACGCTATCCTTGATTGTCACGCTAAGAACCTAACATTGCCGATGTTGGGGCTACCAAGGTTGGAGTGGAGAGGCTCCCTAGGTCATGTTCCTAGTTGAGTGATTTCGCATTTGAAGGCTCAATGGATGGTTGAAAAGGGATGTTTGGTGTACTTGGCCTTCATGAGGGATATTAGTGCTGATACTCCTACCGTTAAGTTAGTTCCTATAGTTAGAGACTTCCTAGATGTGTTTCCAGTAAACTTGTCGGGCATGCCACCCGACAGGGATATTGATTTTGGTACTAATCTCGTACCGGGCACTCAACCTATCTCTATCTCACTGTATCGCATGGCACCTATAGAGTTGAAGGAACAGTTGTAGGAGCTAGTTGATAAGAGCTTCATAAGGCCTAGTGTGTCATCTTGGGGTGTACCGGTCCTATTTCTAAAGAAGAAGGATGGTACTATGAGGATGTGTATTTACTACAGGCAGCTGAACAAGGTTACTATTATAAACAAGTATCCACTACCACGCATTGATGACTTATTTGATCAATTTCAAGGTGCCAGAGTGTTCTCGAAGATTGATATGAGGTTAGGGTATCATCAGTTAAAGATCCGGGATTCAGATATTCTGATGACGGATTTCCCAACTCGCTATGGTCATTATGAGTTTCTAGTGATATCTTTTGGGTTGACCAATGCCCCAGCATCTTTCATGCACTTAATGCACAATGTATTATAGCCATATCTTGATTCTTTTGACATACTATTCATTGATGATATATTGGTGTATTCACTCAGACAAGAGGATCATAAGTAGCACATGAGGATCGTGCTCCAGACTTTGAGAGAGAAGAAGTTATATGTTAAATTCTCCAAATGTGAGTTTTGGCTTGATTCGGCAGTAGTTTTGGGGGCACGTGGTGTCTAGTGAGTGGATTAAGGTGGATCTGAAAAACATTGAGGCAATTCAGAGTTGGCCCAGACCGTCTTCTGCTACTGAGATTCAGAGTTTCCTTGGTTTTATCGGGTATTATCATTGTTTTCAGGAGGGTTTCTCGTTCATTGCTGCACCTTTGACTAGATTGACCCATAAAAGTGACCCATTTAGGTGGTCTGAGGAGTGTGAGGAGAGGTTTCAGAAGCTCAAGACTATCTTGACTACAACTTCAGTTCTAGTTTTGCCTTCGGGATCGGGTTCTTATACAATTTATTATGATGCTTCACGGATTGGCATTGGATGTGTGTTCATGCAGGAAGGTAGAGTGATCGCTTATGCATCGTGTCAGTTGAAGCCCCATGAGAAGAACTACCCTGTATATGATTTGGACTTGGCAGCCATTATTCACACATTGAAGATGTGGAGGCACTATCTCGACAATGTGTCTTGTGAGGTGTTCACAAATCATAGGAGTCTTCAGCACTTATTCAAGCAAAAGGATCTTAACTTGAGGCAACAAAGATTGTTGGAGCTACTAAAGGACAATGATATCGCCATTCTTTATCATTCGGGGAAGGCCAACGTGGTGGCCGATGCTTTGAGTAGGAAGGCTGAGAGCATGGGGAGCCTTGCTTATATTCCGGTTTGGGTGCGACCGTTAGCATTAGATGTTCAGGCTTTGGCCAACCAGTTTGTGAGGTTGGATATTTTGGAGCCTAGCTGGGCTCTTGCTTGTGTGGTTTAACGGTCTTCTTTGTTTGAGCGCATCAAGGCACGTCTGTATGATGATCCCGACTTGCTTGTCCTGAAGGACATAGTGCATCACGGTGATGCTAAGGAGGTTATTATTTATGATGATGGGGTATTGAGGATACAATGTCGGATCTGTGTTCCAAATGTAGATGGGTTGCGAGATTTGATACTTGAGGAGGCCCGTAGTTAGCGGTATTCCATTCATCCGGGGGTCGCGAAGATGTATCAGGATTTGAGGCAACACTACTGGTGGCAGAGGATGAAGAAGGATATTATTAAGTATGCTGCTCGGTGTTTGAACTTTCAGCGGGTGAAGTATGATTATCAGAGACCCAATGGTTTGCTTCAGAGGCTTGATATTCTAGAATGGTAGTGGGAGGGTATCACGATAGATTTGTAGTTGGACTTCCATGGACCTTGAGGAAATTTGATGTAGTATGGGTTACTGTGGATAGACTGACCAAGTCTACAAACTTCATTCCAGTTGTGACTACCTACTCTTCAGAGCAGCTGGCTCAGATTTACATTTGTGAGATTGTTCGCCTTCATGATTGTCACGACCCCAATTTCCCTCTATAAGATGTTGTGATGGCACCTAGTCTCTACTACTAGGTAAGCGTAACATTTGATAACAATTGAACATATATAATTAACAAAATACTGAAAACCAGTCTGATAAACTCATATAAGCTTGCGAATAACAGAATCTCAACCATACACTCCCCAAGAATGGTGGAACAAAGTCATAAGCTCTACGGAGTAAGCTAAAGTGTCTAGTATGTAATTGTCAAAATGAAAATTACAACAGTAGCAAAGGTAAAGGAAGGTGACTCCGAGGCCTGCGGACATGGATCAGGTATACCTTGAAGTCTCCCAAGCAGCAACCCAAATCAATTTTAGCATCCAGCAAGGGCAGACGTACCTGGATCTGCAAAACAATTATGCAGAAGCGTAGTATGAGTTCACCACAACTGTACCTAGTAAGTATCAAACCTAACCTCAGTAGAGTAGTGACAAAGCCAGGTCAAGACACCTACTAGGATATAAATAAACAGTATGAAAATATAATAAGGGTAAATAATGGAAAGCGAAGAAATAACTTATACGAAACAAGATAATATCATGAACTAATACCGGAAATTAAACATGGAAACAATCATAAAAGAAGTAACTGAAGAGAACCAAAATGATCACATACGGACAACAACTGCTAGAACAAGGAAGAATAAAAGAACAAGAAATATTCCCGTCAAAACTCTTTGCAACATGAGATAAACAACAAAATAACACAACGAGGTACCGCCTCGTGTATAATAAGAATCATCACCAAGGTACCGCCTCATGTACAATAAGAATCACCACCGAGGTATCACCTCGTATAAATCAAGAATAACAACCGAGGTACCGTCCCATATTCACATTTCTCAATTTTAATCACAATCTTTCCTTATACTGCCGCTTGAGCCTTACATTTGAAATAGGTTTTGAAAACAGTTTTTCTGAAATAGCTACATGCACTTAAGCCCACCTTATGACGCCGGGTAGCATCACGTAGTTCCCCGACAAGCAACACGCACATAAGTTCCCACTATATACTGCCTCATGCACATTAACCCCAAGCCTTATACCGCCGCATGCATGTCAATATCATATCACAATAACAACTCGCACCATAAGTGCCCACATATCACAACTTGCCAACAATCAACAATATCAATGTTTCCACAATAATAGACCAAGGCTCTACCACAACGGATACAAGAATATCATCAACAATAACAATGAATGTGAATGCTCGACAAGGAAGATGTTTCAACAATAATAATTTTGCCTCAACGTGATAACGACTTTCACAACTTAAACACCAATAACTCAACAGTGAAAAATGTGTAACCATGATATTAAACAAGAATAACTCACAATAAAAGAGATAACGTATAACAATGACTTCAAATAATGGAAATCAACAAGGAGATGGATAACATGAACTACAACTTCAAGTAATGATAATCAAAAGGGAAGGATATAACACGAACAAAAACTTCAAATAATGATAATTAACAATGAATATATAACATGTAACAATAAAATAGGCAATAAGTTCAACTAAAGCATGAGAGTAATTTATCAAGTAGGATGTAGAAAAAGTGCTAATGTAACGACCCGACCGGTCGTTTTTCTTTCTAGATCCCCGTTCCCCTGAATAAGACTCCCCGTATATACTTTTACTATTTTATAACTTGCGGGGATGGTTAGTTAGGGTTTGGAAGGGTTCGGGTTGAAATAGGAACACTTAGTTCCTTAATATTGGCTTAAATTGGTTAAGTTTGACTTGAGTCAACATTTTGAGTAAACGACCTCGGAACCGGGATTTGATAGTCCCAATATATTTATATGATGATTTTGGACTTGGGCGTATATTCGGATCAAGTTTTGGATGACCCGGGAGCATTTTGGCGCTTAATATTGAAAGTTAGCGCATTTAAGGTTTTCAAGTCCTTTAAATTTGGTTTGAAGTAGGTTTTGGTAATATCGAGATCTGTGTGGGGTTTCGAGCTAGGGAATAGTTCTGTATGGTGATTTATGGCTTGCACGCAATATTTGGCGTCATTCCGAGTAATCTAAGTATGATTCGGCGTGTTCGGAGTAAGTTGGGAGAATTTGAAGTTCATAAGTTGAATTGATTTTATTTGGGATGTTGTGCGGAACATGGTTAAACTTGGAACCATGGCTGAAGCAGCAACAGTTCTGGTGCATTCGCACCTGCGAGGAACTAGCCGCATGTGGAAGCTTGTAGGTGTGAGCCAACGAGTGCAGGTGCGAGCCAACGAGCGCAGGTGCAGCGGGGAGTGGACTGGACAGTGTGCGCAAAAGCGGACTCGCCTTAAGGAATTGGGTAAAAAGTTTATATTGAGTTTGTGAGACTATAGGTTACTTCTATCTTCGATAATTTCAGGAATCCGGGCACGTGGGCCCGGTGGTAGATTTTATGAACCTTCCAATTTGGGTTGGGTAATTACTCTAATAGCTATATTATGAACTTGTGAGTGTATATTGATTGATTTATATAATATTTTTCTAGCTTTGGATTGTTCGGCACCAAGTTAAGACTTTACAGTGAATTCGTGGGCTAGAAAGCGAGATTTGAGACAAGGTAAGTCTATTGCCTAACCTTGTAAGAGGGAACTTATCCCCTTAGGTGTGTCTTGTTGTGTATCACTTGTATGGGGAGCTACGTACGCACTAGGTGACTAGAGTCTGTGCGTAGCTATATTCCATAATATGTCCGGGTAGTCTTAGATCCACGTCATGCCTTAATTGTACCATTGTGTTTATTATGCATATAAATTGTTTTGAATAGAGAGATGGCTAGGGATTTTAAAGTTGCAAATTTTATATTTAGATTTCTTATTTTTGGGAAGAATTGAGGAAATACATAATAACTCTGAGAAAACCAAGTCCTCTCGCGTCGCAAGTACTTTCGCAAGCGAGGCATATTCTTCTACTCTCATGGGAGCGGGTCGTTCGCCTCGGCAGTATAATATATGTATCTATGGTTCATGTCATTCGACCCTCGACAGTGCACAACAGTATTTTGGATCGGGCCGTACGACCTCGGAAAATATCGTGTGTGATAATAGTTGGAGCCCGATTACACTTGATATTATTTTATGGCTTGAGAGGCTATAATTTATTTAATGATCAAAATTGATTTGGAACTAGTAAGTGTTAGTTGAAGACTTTGGAATTTACTATCAGTTAATGAATAATTTATTCACTGCTTGCTATGGTGTTATTATTATTATTCACATATTCCATGGCTATTTAGAATTTCTGTATTTCATTTGTTGGCCCATAGTAAGTGTCGATGTCGACCCTTAGTCACTACTTCTTCGAGGTTAGCCTAGATACTTACTAGGTACATGTTGTTTATGTACTCACACTACACTTCTGCACTAATCATGCAGGATCTGAGGCAGGTGCTTCTAGTGTCCATTCAGGCGCACACCCCTATTATCCGGAGGCTTAGTGGTGAGCTACTCTCTGAATTGTTCTGCAGCACTCGCAGTCTCTCTCTTTTGTATTTACTTTTTGTCTATCTCACTTTCAGGCAGTAGCTCAGGTGTTTTCTATATTCTACTAGTGTTCATACACTTGTGACACCGGGTCTTGGGAACATGCTAGTAGATACTTTATGACCTTTGAGTATTTATTTCATCATATTTGCAATTTTATTAGTTTACGATTTACTTTATTAAATTTTCCAGTTTTTATTTACCTAATAAATAAAAATCAACAACATTAAAATTATTAAAAGGAATAAATATATGGCTAGTTCACCGTTGTCTTGCTTAGCGACATTGTTGGACGCCATCATGGCCTATAGGCGGAATTGGGTCGTGACAATATGGTATCAGAGCACCAGGTTCACGTAGGTCTCACAAGTCATGAGCATGCCTCAAAGAGTCTTGTGGATCGGTGTGGAGACAATTGGACATATCTTCGAGAGGCAATAGGGTGTTAGAAAACTACTCTTTTTTCATCTCCTATCGTGCAGTTGATGGTGTGCTAAGTATCTTTCTCTTATTCTCTCACAGATGGTGAGAATGCGTGAGATAGATGTACCCGACCGTAGAGGAGCTGCTCCCTATATTGCTAGAGGCTGAGGCTGAGGCCGAGGGAGGGCTCCAGCTCGTAGTAGAGGACGAGGGCATCCTAGAGTTGCTCCAGGTTTGCCATCAGTGGATCCAATGGAGGATCTTGTTATTGAGGAGCAGGATGAGGTGCCTGCAGCAGAGCCGGCCCTAGTGGATTTTATGTCTGCGCCAAGATTCTAGGAGGTCATGGGTCGTATGTTGCGGTTCATGGATTTTATGACTCATGCTGGTTTATTTCCACCGGACCCAGCCACATCTCAGGTGGGAGGGGGAGCACAAACCCTTACCGCTCAGGCTCCAGGGCATGTAGCTATCGTATATCAAACCCCGGGCGCACTACCCGTGGGCGGAGCTCAGCCAGTTGCAGCAGCTATACCTGAGCCCAGACCAGCTACGGCCGGCGAGCCGCAGAAACTATTGGATAGATGGACCAGGCTTCATCCTCCTGTCTTTAGAGGTGAGCAACATGACCCCAAGGACTTTATTGATCGTTGCAGGGACAAACTGCACAACATGAGGATATTGGAGTCCCACAAGGTGGACTTTACCACCTTTTAGCTAGAGTGCCGGGCCCGTAGATGGTGGCAGTCCTATCTCCTCGGCAGGCCAGCAGGTTCTCCTCCCTTGACTTGGGATCAATTCACACGCCTATTTCTGGATAGGGATATTACACCCTCTCAGAGGGAAGAGCTGCGATTTTAGTTCGAGCAACTACAACATGGTCAGATTTCGGTGACCGACTATAACACGAGATTCTCTGAGTTGTTTCGCCATGAACTTATGATACTTCCCAAAGATGCAGAGAAAGTGCATAGGTTTGTTGCGAGTTTGCACTCTTGTATCGAGGACACTATGGCCCGAAAGGTTGAGATAGGGACTTCATACGAGCTAGTTGTGGAGATAGCTTAGAGGATCGAGGGTGTTCGTCAGCGGAGCCAAGATCAGACGTCGAGGGACAAGCGGTTTCGGTATTCTGGAGGGTTCAGTGGTGCTACAACGGGGGGAAGAGGTTAGTTTCTGAAGGGTCAGTCTAGCAGGCCCACATATCTAGCACCACCACATCCTTGGGGTACTCTAGTGCGGCCCTATTACAGTGCTATTCCATAGAGCTCCTACCGCTCGCCAGCTATTTAGGGTTCCTCTAGTGGGTATTCAGTCCATCAACGTCAGACTTCAGGTCAGTAGTCCACCATTCCGAGGGGTTGTTTCGAGTGCGGGGATCCTGACTACAAAAGGAGATTTTTTTCCCAGACTTCGGGGCAAGGCAGTACAGCAGGGTCATCAGCCTATGATTACAGCATCAGCTTCCGCACCAGTCGTCCGGCCTCCCAGAGGCGGAGGTCATGTGGGTAGGGCCATCCTAGAGGTGGAGGCCAGTCTTGTGGCGCTCTAGCTAGGTTCTATGATTTTCCAGCCAGACCAAATGCAATAGCCTCAGATGCCATGATCACAAGTATTATTTCTATCTACGGTAGGGATGCTTTGGTACTATTTGATCAAGGGTCTACATATTCATATGTTTCATCTCAGTTTGCTCATTTTCTAGATGTTCCTCGTAAGTCCTTGGGTGCTCCTGTAAATGTGTCCATGTAGTGGGCAATTCTGTTATTGTGGATCAAATCTATCGGTCCTATATCATGACTTTATGCGGTTATGAGACTAGAACGGATCTTCTGTTACTTGATATGAATGACTTTGAGTCATCTTGGGCATGGACTGGTTGTCTCCATATCATGTCGTCCTTGATTGCCATGCCAAGACTGTTACATTGTCAATGCGAGAGTTACGTAGATTGGAGAGGAAGGTTTCATCTGTCAGTGCATCTAGTCAGGTTATTTCTTTTATGCAGGCTCGACACATGGTCGAGAAAGGTTTTTTGGCTTATCTATAATATGTTCGGGATACTACTACAGAGACTCCGGCGATTGATTCAGTGCGCGTGGTCCGGGAGTTCTCCAATGTGTTTCCTTTTGAACTACTAGGAATACCACCAGATCGTGATATCGATTTCTGTATTGATTTTGCTCCAGGTACCCAGCCTATCTATATTCCACCATACCACATGGCTCCGAAAGTGTTGAAGGAGTTGAAAGAACAGCTTCAGGAGTTACTAGCAAAGGGGTTCATCAGACCGAGTGTGTCGCCTTGGGATGCACCGGCATTATTCGCGAAGGAGAAAGATGGGACTATGCAGATACGCATTGATTACCGCCAGTTGAACAAAGTTACCATTAAGAGCAAGTACTCATTTCTACGTATGATGATTTGTTTGACCAGTTGCAGGGTGCCAGGCTGTTCTCTAAGATCGACTTGAGATCGGGGTATCATCAGCTGAAGATTCTTTATTTGGATGTTCCAAAAATGACTTTTCGGACTAGATATGGCCATTATGAGTTTCTAGTGATGTTCTTCGTCTTGACTAATGCCTCAACGACATTTATGGATTTGATGAACCGGGTGTTTAGGACATATATTGACTCGTTTGTCATTGTCTTCATTGATGACATATTGATCTACTCGCGTAGCATGGAGGAGCACGAGCAGCATTTAAGATTGGTGCTTCAGACCTTGCGGGAATAGAAGCTATATGCTAAGTTCTCCAAGTGTGAGTTTTGGTTGGATTCTATAGCATTCTTGGGGCATGTTGTATTAGGCGAGGGTATCAAGGTAGATCCCAGGAAGATCGAGGCAGTTCAGAGTTGGCCTCGTCCTACCATAGCGACCGAGATCATGAGCTTCTTGGGGTTAGCAGGTTATTATCGCCGGTTTGTGGAGGGCTTCTCATCCATTGCAGTACCTTTGACTAGATTGACCCAAAAGGGTGCTCGGTTCCAATGGTGTAATGATTGCGAGGTGAGCTATTAGAAGCTCAAGATAGCATTGACTACAGCACCGGTGTTAGTGTTGCCTTCCGGTTCAGAGATGTATACTCTATATTGCGACGCTTCACGCCTTGTCTTGGGTTGTGTATTGATGTAGGAGGGGTGAGTTATTGCATATGCTTCACGTCAGCTGAAGCCCCACTAGAATATTAACCCCATACACAATTTGGAGTTGGCCACGATAGTTCATGCTCTCAAGATCTGGAGGCATTATCTTTATGGGGTGTCCTATGAGGTTTACACCGATCATCGCAACTTGCAGCATTTGTTCAAGCAGAGGGATCTCAATTTGAGGCAGCACAGGTGGCTTGCGTTACTAAAAGATTTTGATATTACCATCCTTTATCATCCGGGCAAGGCGAATGTAGTTGCGGATGCCTTGAGCAGAAAGGCTGAGAGTATGGGTAGTTTGGCATTCATTTCAGTAGAGGTGAGGCCATTAGCTTTGGACATTCAGTCTTTGGCTAATAGACTTGTGAGGTTGGATATCTCAGAGCCCAGCCCAGTTCTTGTATGTGTCGTCGCTCCGTCTTCATTATTCGAGTAGATTAAGGCCTGTCAGTACGACGATCCGCACTTGTTAGTTCTCAAATAGACGGTACTACGGGGTGGTGCCAAGGAGGTTTCTATCAGTGAGGATGGTGTCCTGTGAATCCAGGGTCTTTTATGTGTCCCTAATGTTGATAGGTTGAGGGAGAAGATTTTAGAGGAGGTGCACAGTTCTCGGTATTCTATTCAACCAGGTGATACAAAGATGTATCGCGACCTGAGGTAGCATTATTGGTGGTGGCGGATGAATAAGGACATAGTTGAGTATGTAGCGAGGTGCCTAAATTGCCAGCAGGTTAAGTATGAGCACCAGAGGTCAGGTGGCCTACTCCAACAAATGGTTATACTTGAGTGGAAATGGGAGCACATTACTATAGACTTCGTAGTTGGGTTGCCGCAGACCTTAAGGAAGTTTGATGCAGTTTGGGTCATTGCCGATAGGTTGAACAAGTCGGCACACTTTATTCCGGTTGTGACCACGTATTTTTCAGAGAGATTAGCCCAAATTTACATTCAGGAGATTGTTCGGTTGCATTGTGTGCCTGTTTCCATCATATCGGATAGAGGCCCTCAGTTTACTTCGCATTTCTAGAGGTCAGTAGAGAGTGAGTTGGGGATGCGAGTAGAGCTCAGCACAACCATTCATCCGCAGATTGACGGGTAGTCAGAGTGGTCGGTTCAGATCTTGGAAGATATGCTCAAAGCATGTGTGATTGACTTCGGAGGGTAGTGGAATCAATTCTTGCCTTTGGTCGAGTTTGCTTATAACAGCAGTTATCAGTCCATCATTTAGATGGCTCCATTTGAGGCTTTGTATGGTCGGCGATGTCGTTCTCCGATCGGATGGCTTGAGCCCGGCAAGTCTAGGTATTATGGTACTAATTTAGTGAATGATGCCTTGGAGAAAGTGAAGTTAATTCAGGAGCGACTACGTACAACACAGTCTAGACAGAAGAGTTATGCGGATCGAAAGGTGCATGACTTATCATTTATGGTGGGCGAGAAGGTTCTCTTGAAAGTCTCGCCGATGAAGGAAATCTTGAGGTTCGGAATGAAGGGCAAGTTGACCCCAAGGTTTCTTTTTTTGGCAAATCCACTAGGCAATGTGCCTAGGGCTAGTTTTTATATATAAAAGTCAAAAATAAAACTAAAAAATAAAATGTCATGTGGCCTTACAGGATGAAAATAATAAACTTTGCCAATGTTGTGCATGATACTCATCATTGATATTACAATATTTGAACTAATAAATCATGTAAAATGAGTCATAACAAATAGACTTCACAATTGAAGCCCATAAGTACTCTTATTTTATTTTAACATTTGCTATTTTCCCTTTGCAGTATTATGTGTGAACATAGTGAAACGAATTGTGGATCCATATTTTTCCTTTCCCAGATTGCATGTGCATCTTCTTTCTATAAGTAACTCTTCTGATAATCCAAATATGGAGTAGCATTTCCATCATAGAGTGTATTGGCTTGCCTTGTAAGTGATTTTCCAGATTCATGGCTTTGCATTCACCATTCCATTCCCATGTAATTAGGCTTCGTTTCCATATAGCAATACTAGCCCCAAGTGTCCTCCTTGGCATACTTGCATCCATACTTGTGACTATATTTAATTTCCCCAGTGGAAAGAGTAAGCTGTAGTAATACCACCAACTGAAAGGTTCGCAAAGAATTGGTGAGTGATATAGTATGTTGTCCTGTTAAAAAAAACGAAAACCATGTTAGTATAAAAATTCTAAGCACCATGCTCTCCTCCAAATGGACTTGAACATGGTGTTCTAATCTGTGTCTTCCATTGATGTCCTTCCCCTTTGACAACCTTTCTCCTCCACCTTGTAATTCCTTGACACTCTTACTCGTAGATATGGACATTGCATCTTTTCATTATTAACCTGCCTTCTTCCTTGTATATCTAGTTGACCAAAACTGTGGCATTCCAGACAACGAATATCTAAGGCATAGTTTGCAAGGTGATCTGCTAATTTATTGCCTACTCTAAGTGTGTGTGCCACTGTCACATTACTCCTTGACATAAGGTCCTTGATCTCCTCCACGCAACCTGTAATAGCCCATGGGGCACTCTATGCCCCAGTTATCACATTCTTAAGTAGCATTGAATCAGTGTGAAGGTCAATAAGCACATAGTCATGTTCCACACAAAACCTCAAGGCTTCCAGTATTGCCTTTGCTTCAGCCTCAGTATTTGTCCCTTCCTGAATCTCCTTTCCACATCCATATATTACATCTCCATCTTCATTTCTCACCACAAAGCCAATAGAACTTCTACCTGGATTGCCTCTAGAAGCCCCATCTATATTTACTTTAATCTAGCCTGGACTTGGGCATTCCCACAACACCTTTGTAATCTTCAATTTAGGTAAGTACGTTTCCATCATACTTAGTAAATCTGGCCATTTATGTGGTATATTCTGAAGCCCTGGCTTTCTAAATATGACTAGGGAGTGTATAGTAGTTGAAACCTGATAAATGACCCTACTTACAGTGACTGCAACTCCATGTTTGTTGTTGTTTCTGCTTTTCCAAAGTTCCCACACAATAATAGCTGGTAAGGCTTGCATTATAGGTTGTAGTCTAGGTAACACATCAGCAGTCCAGCATTTGACGACAACCTGATGGAATGAGATCTCCTCCATAACAATGCCTGCGTTAGAAAGAAAGAATTTTCACACTCTATTGGCATCATCTGATGTAAAGAATAGATGTTGCATTATCTCCTCCATAGGATTAGCACAACACTAGCATCTGGATGCCATTTGGTATCCCAATCTCTTAAAGAAATCATTTAATGGTAGTTTATTCTTTCAAAGTTTCCACATGAAGAATGCAATTTTGAAAGGCAGTCCTTTCACCCAGATATTGTTATATGCATTTCATTGTTGTTGTCTCCTTCTCATGTATTCCCATGAGGACTTAACACTGAAGCCACCCCTTGTTTTTAGCATCCAATAGGGCTTGTCAAGGACATTATTCACCACTGGAGGCTTCATGTGTACCAGAATATGATTAGCAAAGTTAACTGGCAGTATCTCCCTGATCTTTTCCTTGTCCCATTGTCCATGTTGCACCACATCATAAATGTTTTGTATGGATTCATCACACACAAAATCTAGAGGTGTGGAAAAATATAATGCACCCAATCCTATCCAGTTTTCAAACTAGAATAAAGAACATCACATCTTAGGCTGCCATAGGATTTGATGTTCTATGATATCCCTACATTCTAGAATCTTTTTCCAAACTTGAGACCATTCCTCCAAGGTACAATCATATGATTGAACTTTTTACAATATTTCTGACTCATTAATGAACTCCACAAGCTAGGTTTTGTTCTAAAATTCCACCACAATTTACAGAGCAAAGCTTTGGAAATGTCATGTAGTGATCTAAACCCTACACTATCTTCTTCACAACGCAAGCATAGTGTGTTCCAATATGCCCAGTGTCTGCTTGAAACTCCAACTGAATTACACAAAAGAAATTGTGTAAAGATCTTGTGCAATTTGTTTATCACATTTAGTGGTGGATTAATGAAGAAAGTAGGTGTATTGGCATGCTTTGGAACACATGAGATATTAAGATAGCCCTTCCTCCTATTGATAAAAGCTTCCCTTTCCAATTCTGCAACTTGTCCATTACCTTGTTAATGAGACCTTGATAATAATCCATCCTTCTTCTAGAGTAGAAAATAGGACATCCAAGGTATGTGAATTAAAATTCTTGTCTGGCTATACATGTGGTCCTTTGCACATTGTTCACCACCTCTTCACTAGCTGAGTGATGCATGTATATGGAAGATTTATTCTTGTTAATGATCTGGCCAGAAGCACCTTCATAAGCGGCCAACACTTCTATTACCAACTGCAATGAAGTTGCATCTGAATATGACAATATGATGATATTATCTGCATATGCTAGATGATTAATTCTAGGACTCCATTTGGGCAGTCCAAATCCACAAAAGTACAAATTCATATGCATTGACCCCTCTTGAAAATGCCTCTGCAGCTAGAATAAATAAGGTTGGTGACAAAGGATTACCTTGTTTCACCCCCCTCTGTTGATGTAAAGAAACCATGAGGTTGTCCATTATGAAAAACAGAGTACTAGTTGTTTGAAACAATCCCATATATTAGTCCAATAAACCTCTTTCCAAATCCCATTTTCCTAAGAAACTTAGCCAAGAAGAGCCATGATAATCTATCGTAAGCTCTTGTCATATCCAATTTTATCACAACGTTTGGACCTGCTCCGGTTTTCAATCTAATATCTTTGATTATCTCTTGTGTTAAGAGAACATTCTCAACTATACTCCTGCCCTTTACAAATCTAGCTTGTTCATCTAATATGGGATTTGGGAGTAAACCTACTAACCTTTCATGAATGACTGGAGAAAATATTATTAATGACGTTACTAGGGCTAATAGCTCGCATGTCAGAAAATGTAACAACTTCCTTCTTCCTTGGTAACAATACCAGATTTGTATGAGTCACAAACCTAGGTAATTCATGTCCATTAAAGAATGCTTTTACCATGTCTACAATGTCATCACCAATTATGTCCCAACAAGCATGAAAGAAGCAGCCAGTAAATCCATCGGGACCTCCTGCACTTGCACCATTTAAACCAAATACTGCTTGTTTAAGTTTCTCATTTGTAGGTTGCTAGATCAACTCCATGTTTTGTGTACTGTCCACCATCACAGGAACATGTTCAAGAATCCCAAAAGATGTGGGAATTGTGACTTCATAGAACTGAGCCTGGAAGAGTCTCACTGCTTCTTCAGCCATATCTACATGATCCTCTAACCAATTACCATCACTATTTTGCACTCTTTTCAATTGTAATCTTCTCTGTTTGCCATTGACTTGTGCATAAAAGAATTTCGTATTCCTATCACCATTTTGGAACTAAGCCATACCATATTTTTGTTTCCAAAAATCTTCCTCCAGAGCTAAAAACCTAATCAATTCTGCTTGTACCTTCTGCAGCCTTTCACTATTTTGATACGTAGGATACCTTTCAAATTGAGCTTCGTGTACTAATACAACCTCCTCTAAACTTGCAATCTTCCGAAAAATGTCACTGTATGTTGTTCTGCTCCAAGTTGACAGTGTTTTCTTCAAATTCTTAAGCTTATTGTTGAATAGAATAAATGGATCCCCCGCAAAGTCAGCTCTCCAATTCTCCCTCACCACATCTTTGAAGGTTGGATGTTTGATCAAGAAAGTGAGAAATCTAAATGCCTTCTTGATTGGTATAACAGCAGTATTACATGACATGACAGCATAGGGCTGTGATCAGACCCTATTTCTGATAAATGAGTGACCTCTACAGTATGCTGCATCTGCTGAAATTCTATATTAGGCACGCATCGATCCAATCTTTTAAAGATACAATCCTCTTCAGCTCTCCCATTCCACCAAGTGTAGATACTTCCTTTGAAACCTATATTAAATAGGTTACATATATTGATGCAGTTACGAAAGTCATTAACATCATTCAATGATACGGGAAGTCCACCAGATTTTTCTTCCTCATCCCATATAATATAAAAATACCCACATACAAGCCACGGCAAAGGCATCTAACTGGCAATGGCGTACAAGTTGTCCCACAGTTCAGTACGTTAAATTGCATTACATTTTGCATATACAAACGTGACCATGAAATATTTTTGACTTTCCAAATTTGTAAACTTCAATGTCATTTGTTGTTCCATATCAATTATTATGTCAACCCTATGATCTTTACCTACAAATACTCATATTTTGTTTAACACATTTGAAAAGGCTTGGAGCATTCCAATCTTCATCCTATATGTTTCCAGTTTCTTTGCTTTTTGCATTGGTTCAATAATTCCTATGAATTGAAAATGGTGTAGCCTCTGCATGTTGACAAGCCTTTCAAAGGCTTTCTTTGTATTAACGGATCTCACATTCCAAAAGATAGATTTCATAATTAATTGTGAGATTTAGATAGGGTCCTTCTTATTTGAACCCCAGCAACTACACTTTGGTTATCTTTTGCTTTTTTTTTTCTTTCCTCTTCCAGTTGATTTCCCTCTGTCCATGTGCCTAGGTGAAAGATCACCTGGCCATACCACATTCATGAATTTTTATGCCGTAGACTCTTCATCAAGACCTCTCCCCATGCCTCCACCATACTCCTCATCGTCCTTGTTTTCCAGTTGAGTTGCCAGTTGGTTTCTTGTAGGATTAGGGAGCAAGTTTTTGTTTAAATTGTCCTGAATTGGATGGACTTCGAGTTCTTTAAGATTAGGATTTTTGTATAACCTTACTTCACCAATATTAGTACTAGAATGCACTACCACTGTTACTCCTATATTGGCCTTCACAATCCCTTCCTCTTTACTCATGTCTACTGCCTTAACTCCAACAACTTCAATCGATATATCATTATTTCTAGCATGTTTTGTTGCAGCTATATTAGGTTTAGCTGGGGGTAAAACCTTGCTAGAGATAGGGCTTGTTATTTTCTTGACACTGCCATCTTCTGAAACCAGGGCATTCCTTTCACCTTGAGGAGTTCTTTCATCACTAAACTTGTCAGCATTATCATTTATTTTCTCTTTATCTTTGTTCTTGTTACCATTAACACTTTGCTCCTCCATTTGATTTTCTTCATCTGTTGAGTCTTCGTTACCATTGACACCATCTGGTAGGTCACCTTCATATGAGTCTTCTTTAACTTGATCACTCCACAACTTTCCTACACTAAGTTATAATCTTTCATCATCCTTGGACATACCAGTTGTTGCATATATTTCCAAAGATTAAGATGGAAACTCCTGGCTAGCCTGGTTGGTTCTCACAAGATTATCAACAAAAATTTCTATTCACCCATTGTTCTGTTGATTCCTTTTGAACACCATCAGCAGCCTCATTCCCATTACTAGTAGGATTTGTACTGGTTCATTTCTTCGATGATTCAATCCCAGTATACTTAGGAGTGAAAATAGCTACTGCTGGATTTAAAATCCCAGCTTTAGTAGGATTAGCTCTTGGGCTTCTTTGGACAATGCTTTCATCTATAATAGCCAACAGATTATTTTCGTCTTTGTCACCATCCTCCTCCTCTAATGCTGCAAACTGATTAACTGTTTGATGTTGCTGAGATACAGTTACATAAGCTGGAACTATTTCTTTCCCAGTTTTAAATTGCACTTCAGTTTGTTTTCCAATGTTCTTCACGTGATTTCCCCTTACTTCTTTCCATTGTTCACCAACATTCCCAAATACTTTTCCACTTGTAAGAATAATCAAAGGCTCCTTGGTCAGCTCCTTGTTATTATTATTAATATCTGCAGCCTGCTTTCCTTTTGTAATGCACCATTAGTTCTGGACGTAAATGCCAACAATCAATTTCATCATGTCCTTGTAATCTACATTCCTTGAAATACTTAGGTAACATGTCATATTGATTTTAACCCACTCAGTTCGTGTCTCCCCAGTAACCTCATTCTCAATATCCATTCTCACTTTCTTAGGAAGATCAGTTAACAAATACGTACGGACCTTGACCCTTGCACAACTAGGTCGTGTCTTATTGATAGTAGCCATATCTAGGTGTAGAGGTTTCCCAACAGCTGAAGGTAGTGAAAATAAGCACTCCTTTACAAAAAAGGTCGGTAACAAACCTGGAAAAGAAATCCATGCCATTGCCATTGGTGTTTCTTCAACGCCCTTAAATTTTGTATCATAGATGAGTGGTCGCAATCGGTATTCATAGCCATCCTTTGCTTTGACGTAATATGTATTTTTCACTGTAAAATTAATGAAATCTTCCCATAAAGTCAGTCGAATGGGAATATGCCTATCTCTAAGAAAACCAATATTACATTCTCCTTTGATACCACATTAAACAGGAACAATTCGACGAATTTCTTGTAATTCTGGACAACCATACGGAAATTTACCCACCACAGAATATTGTAATCCTTCTATAATATTCATATGATCCACTTCTGCTTCAGTAAATTTGACTAATGGTTGCCCATTCAGAAACGACAATCATCTCGTTGGAATAGGTTTGACAGTCGCATGAGCAGTTATGTTCACGAGCATGGACACATTACTTGTGCGACGTTTCAGTATGTTTAAGTAATCCAGGGGTGTTTTGGATTGTGTATTATGGATAAGTATAGGTGGAGAAGGTTGGTAAGTCAAACAAGGCATTGAAGAGGGTTGGCTGCCAGCCAGAGCGGCCATGGATGGGGTTTTGCCCTAGAGTCGCCCTAATTCTCAGGAGAGAGAAGAGAGAGGAATTTCAAGCCCAAGCTTTATAGGTCCATTTGAGGTGTTGAGATGAGTTGGAAAGGTTTCTTATGAGCTTGCTTTGCCTCCTAGTCTATCGGTGGTTCATTTGATTTTTCATGTGTCTATGCTCCGAAAGTATCATTATGATAGGTCACATGTGTTAGATTACAGTACGGTTCAGCTAGATGGGAGTCTGGGTTATGAGGAGGAGCCAGTTGCCATTATTGACAGGTAGGTTCACCAGTTGAGGTCTAAGAATATTTACATGGTAAAGGTTCAGTCAAGGGGCCAAGGAGTCTAGGAGGCGACTTGGGAGACCGAGGAGGACATGTGGAGCAGGTATTCAAATTTATTTGGCAATCCAGGTACGAATCTAGACCCGTTCGAGGACGAACATTTGTTTAAGAGGTGGAGGATGTAATGACCTGACTGTTGGTTTTGTTGTCTAGATCCCTGTTCCCCTGAATAAGACTCCCTGTATGTGCTTTTACTATTTTTTGGCTAGCGGGGATGGTTAGTTCGGGTTTGGAAGGGTTCGGGTTGAAATCGAACACTTAGTTCCTTAATATTGGCTTAAATTGGTTAAGTTTGACTTGAGTCAACATTTTAAGTAAATGACCTCGGAACCAAGATTTGACAGTCCCAATAGGTTCATATGATAATTTTGGACTTGTGCGTATATTTAGATTGGGTTTTGGATAGCCCGGGAGCGTTACGGTGCTTAATATTGAAAGTTGGCGCATTGAAGGTTTTCAAGTCCTTTAAATTTGGTTTCAAGTAGGTTTT
This sequence comes from Nicotiana tabacum, assembly GCF_000715075.1. Lineage (NCBI taxonomy): Eukaryota > Viridiplantae > Streptophyta > Magnoliopsida > Solanales > Solanaceae > Nicotiana > Nicotiana tabacum. Next base: position 48,495,824 of record NC_134093.1, on the reverse strand, counting down.
GGTGTTATTGAGATCCGTTTGGGGTTCCGAATCTGGGAATAGTTTCATATAGTGATTTATGACTTGCACACAAAATTTGGTGTCATTCCGAGTAGTCTAAGTATTATTTGGCGCGTTTGGAGTAAGTTGGGAGAACTTGAAGTTCATAGTTGGGATGTAATCCTTAGTTTTGATATTGTTTTATGTGTTCCGAGGGTTTGAGGGAGTCTGTTTTATGATTTCAAACTTGTTGGTATATTTAGACAAAGCCCCGGGGGCCTCGGGTGCTATTCATACGTTGTGTAGAACATGGTTAAACTTGGAACCATGGTTGAAGCAGCAGTAGTTCTAGTGCATTTGCACCTGCGAAGAACTAGCCGCATGTGCGAGTCAACGAGTTCAGGTGCGGCGATGAGTCGACTGGCCAGTGTCCGCAGAAGCGGACTTGCTTCTGCATTGAGGGGATCGCAAGCACGGAAGGAGGCAGCATGGCCAGGGTCACAGGTGCGCGAGTCAAACCGTAGAATCGGTCTTACAGATGCGGAGTTTTTCCCCAGGCGCGACCAAGGCTAGAGCGTGCGTGTTCCGCAGAAGCGAACAATTGCCCGCAGAAGCGGTAAATCTGCCGCAGGTGCGAAAGTCGTTGGGGCAGTGTGGTTCATTTAATGTCGGGACTTAGGCTATTTTGGTTCATTTCTTTCACTTGTTGGACAATGTTAGAGCTCTTTTAAGAGGGGTTTTCACCTAGCACGTTGAGGTAAGTAATTTATGTACAAGATGAGTTTAATACATGCATTTTAGGTAGATTCTTAACACAAATTGTAGAACACGTGGGTTTAGTTGAAAAACCTAGGTTTTGTTTTAAAAAAATGGGATTTATTGATTATGGAGTTGGGTAAAAAATTTATATTGAGTTTGTGAGGTTATGGGTAACATTTATCTTCGAAAATTTCCGAAATCCGGACACGTGGGCCCGGGGGTGAATTTTATGAACCTTCCAATTTGGGTTGGATAATTACTCTAATAGCTAAATTATGAACTTGTGAGTGTATATTGATTGATTTATATAATATTTGGCTAGCTTCGGATTGTTCGGCACCAAGTTGAGACTTTAGACTGAATTTGTGGGTCAGAAAGCGAGCTTTGAGATGAGGTAAGTCTCTTGCCTAACCTTGTAAGAGGGAACCCATCCCCTTAGGTGTATCTTGTTGTGTATTGCTTGTGTGGGGAGCTACGTACGCGCTAGGTGACAAGAGTCAATGCGTAGCTATATTCCATAATTCGTCCGGGTAGTCTTAGATCCACATCATGCCTTAATTGTACCATTGTGTTTATTATGCATATTAATTGTTTTGAATAGAGCTGAGGCTAGGGATTTTAAAGTTGCAAATTTTGTATTTATATTTCTTATTTTTGGGAAGAATTGAGGAAATATATAATAACTCTGAGAACTGCATGCCCTCTTGTGTCGCAAGTACTTATGCCAATGAGGTATACTTCTCTACTCTCATGGGATGGGGTCGTTCGCCTCGGCAGTATAATAGATGCAGCTATGGTTCGTGCCATTTAACCCTTGGTAGTGCACACATTATTTTGGATCGGGCCGTACTACCTCGGCATAAATCGTGCGTGATAATACTCGTAGCCCGATTACACTTGATATTATTTTATGGCTTGAGAGGTTATAATTTATTTAATGACCGAAATTGATTCGGAACTAGTAAGTGTTAGATGGAGACTTTGGAATTTACTATCGGTTAAAGAATCATTTATTCACTGCTTGCTATTGTGTTATTATTATTATTACCATATTCCATGCCTATTTAGAATTTTTGTATTTTATTTGCTGGCCCATAGTAAGTGTTGATGTCGATTCCTCGTCACTACTTCTTCGAGGTTAGGCTGGATACTTACTGGGTACATGTTGTTTATGTACGCACGCTACACTTCTGCACTAATCATGTAGGATCTAAGGCAGGTGCTTCTGGTATCCATTCAGGCACGCATACCCATTATCCGGAGGCTTAATGGTGAGCTGTGATCTGAGTCTGTTCTGTAGCACTCGCAGTCTCTCTCTTTTGTATTTACTTTTTGTCTATCTCAATTTCAAACTGTAGCTTAGGTGTTTTGTATATAATACTAGTGCTCATACTTTTGTGACACCGGGTCTTGGGAACATGCTAGTCGACACTTTATGATCTTTGAGTATTTATTTCATCATATTTCCTCTTTTATTAGTTTATTAATAAATAAAAATCAACTACTTTGAAATTATTAAAAGGAATAAATATATGGCTAGTTCACCGCTGGCTTGCCTAGCGACAACGTTGGGCGCCATCACGGCCTATAGGAGGAATTTGGTCGTGACTGCTAAACAAGTCAATTAAGGCATGTAAGGATAGACTAACACAAATAAGGATAGTTTGACTATGAGAACTTAGAACATGATATGCATTTTAATTAAAGCATGGAAATAGTCTAAGTAAATCGGTCAAATACCACATACAACCCGCGTACCCACTCGTCATATTGCGTACACGGCTTTTACATAGCACAAAAGACACAATCAATACCAAAACCTAAGGGGTAGTTCCCCCACACGAAGTTAGGCAAGACAATTACCTCAACTAGGCTAATTCAACACTCGAAAATAGCTTTTCCCTTACAATTCCCCTCCGCGCGACTCAAATCTAACCAAAATTGACTTAATATCATCAAACAATGCTAGGGAAATCAATTAAAATAGATAAAGCTAATATTTTTACACTTTTTCTAAAATGTCAACAAAAGTTAACCCAGGGCTCGCCCGGTCAAAACCCAGGACCTCGATTTTCACCGAGTCCAAATCGACTCTCACTGGACCCGGGTTTTCACATTGATTCACGTTATTTTAACATTAAAATCTAAGATATATTGATCTAATATGATAAGAAATAGATTAGAATCACTTACCCAAAGTTTATAGGCGAAAATTCCCTCGCAAAATCACCACACCGAGTCTAGGGTTCAAAAATGAGATAATGAGTTCAAAATTCCCGTCTCCCAACCCTTTTACCATCTGCAGATGTCGCAATTGCAGACCAGGGCTCGCATTTACGAACCCTGATAGCCTAAGTCATCATCTCATTTGCGAGAAAGGCTTCGAAATTTCGAAGCTGGGTACTTCGCAAAAGTGAACAAATATTCTCAATTGCGAACTTAGTCTAAATTTTGTTGCGAAGGAAACAAAATTTGCGACATCTGACCCCCTATTGTCGCCTTCGCAATTGCAAAGCTGGTGCTCGCAATTGCGATAACAGAGCACCAGCACACCATCAGTTCATTTTAAGTTCAAAACCATTACGATACATGTCCGGAACTCATCTGAGCCCTCGAGGCTCTAAACCAAACATCCACACAAGTATAAAAATAGCATACGAACTCGCTCGCACGATGAAAATACAAAAATAACATCTAAAACTACGAATTGAACTCTAAAATGAATGAATTTCAAAGTAAAGTTCAATAATTTCTAAATTTACAACTAAACGTCTGAATCCTATCAAATCAACTCTAGATGATACCAAATTTTGCAGACAAGTTCTAAATAGCATAACAGACCTATTCCAAGCCCCAAAACGAAATTCTGAGCCCAATAGCTAAAAGTCAACCTACGGTCAAACCTTTCAACTTCAAATTGCCAAATTTGGGCAAACCAACATAATTCAACCTATGGATTTCCAAAATCATTTACAGGCATACGCCCATGTCTAAAATCACGATACGAAGCCATCAAAGCCATAAAAACATAGTTTCGGGATCATTTTCACAAAAGCCAAAGTTTGGTCAATATTTCTAATATAAACTTCTAAGTCAAGAATCAAAGGGTCCAAATTAACCTGAAAGCTTCCCAAAATAAAACTAACCAACCCCGCATGTCATAAACTGATAAACACATATGTGTGAAGCATAAAAAGGGGTAACGGGGTACAATCACACAAAATGGTTGATCTGGTTGTTACAATGAAGTGCCTGTGTCTATTATCTCGGATCGAGGCTTTCAGTTCACATTGCAGTTATTGAGAGCAGTGCAGCAAGAGTTGGGAACACATGTAGAGCTGAGTACAACATTTCATTCCTAGACGGACGGACAGTTTGAGCGCAATATTCAGATCTTGGAGGACATGTTACGGGCGTGTGTTATTGATTTTGGAGCTTCATGGGATCAGTTTCTTCCATTAGAAGAGTTCTCCTACAACAACAGTTATCCGTCGAGTATCCAGATGGCTCCTTGTGAGGCCTTATATTGGAGGAGATGTCGTTTTCCGGCTGGTTTGTTTGAGCCTGGGGAGGCTAGGTTGTTGGGCACTGATTTGGTCCGTGATGCCTTGGAGAATGTAAAGGTAATTCAGGAGCGGCTTCGTACAACACAGTCCTGGAAAAAGTGTTATACTGATAGGAAGGCTCTTGATGTTGCATATATGGTGGGTGAGAAGGTTCTACTCAGATTTTCACCCATGAAGGGTGTGATGAGATTTGAGAAGAAGGGGGAGTTGAGCCTTAGGTATATTGGTCCTTTTGAGGTGATTGAGAGGGTTGGAGAGGTGGCCTACAAACTTGACTTGCCACTTAGTCTATCGGGTGTTCACCCAGTATTTCATGTTTTAATGCTCCGAAAGTATTATGGTGATTCGTCACATGTTTTGGACTTCGGCACAGTACAACTAGATGGGGATTTAACATATGATGTAGAGTTGGTGGCCATTTTGACCGGCATGTTTGAAAGTTGAGGTCGAAGAACATTGCTTTAGTGAAGGTGCATTGGAGGAGTTAGCCAGTCAAGAAGGCTACATGGGAGACCAAGCAGGATATGTGGAGCAGATATCCACACCTATTTGAGACTCCTGGTATGATTCTAGACCCGTTCGAGGAAGAATGTTTATTTAAAAGGGGGAGAATGTAATGATCCAACCGGTCGTTTCGAGTTTTTTAGCATCGTTTCCCATATTTGATGCCTTAATTATGTGTAATTGTGGTTATGTCACTTGCTGGGGTGGTAGGTTTGTTGTCGGGGAGGTTTTTGAGTGAATTGGGACACTTAGTCTCAATGTTGGAAGCCTAAGTTGTAAGAGTTGACCGGAGTCAGACTTTTTATATAAACAACTCCGGAATGGAGTTTTGATGGTTTCAATAGATTCGTATAGGGATTTTCAACTTAGGCGTATGTTAGTATGTGGATTTGGAGGCCTGTAGATTTGGTGTGTTTTGGAAAAAGATGGAAAGTTGAAGATTTGGAAGGTTGAGAGGTTTGACCGAGAGATGACTTTATGGATATTGTGTTTGGATTATTTGAGCGTCAAGTTCGAAAAAGATCTCAATTTATAATGAAGAAATGATAGTAGCTCTATGTTTTATAGGCTTTATCATATTCAGTCGAAAGAGTTTAGGTAATACTTTCAAAGTGACTTTGAATCTGAACTCAATGATTGTAATTCATGAAGGGCATGAAGCTTTGCCTCAGTACAGTAGCATTTGACTTTAGGAAAGAGCGATTTTGGTCTCTAGAGTTGGCATAGGACGGTTGTGTCATTTGGGACTTGTGTGCAAAATTTTGAGGTCATTCCAGGTTGGTTTGATGTGATTCAGCATGAGTTTTAGAATTTGGTATTTTTGGATTTTGACCACGAAATTGGACATGGAATTGGGAATAAATTATATATTTGAGTTCGTGATATTATGGGTAATATTTATCTTCGAAAAATTTTGAAATTCGAGCACGTGAGCCTGAGGGGTGACTTTGTTGACTTTTTGAACGGAGTTGGTAATTGTTATAAATTAATTAACTATGAATGGTGGAGTATATTTTTATTGGTTTGTATGTTGCTTGACTAATTTTGGATGGTTTGGCTTTGAATTAAGGAGTTAGAGAGGCATTGGAGATGGTTATTCGAATTTCGGAGCAAGGTAAGTCTACTGTCTAACCTTGTGAGGGGGGGAATTTACCCCGTAGGTGTTATACTTATTACATGCTACATGTTATGGGAGCTATGCACGTATGAGGTGACGAATGTCCATGCGTATGCTAAAGTTTCCGATTATGTCCGGGTAGACTTAGATTCACGCCATGATTTAATTTTACAAATTGAGTTATTCTAGCCTATTTAATTACTTTAATTCGCATTATGACATGACACTAGACTCGCGTAGAGTAATGGACTCACTATTTTAGATATTTGACGAGCTACTTGATTATCCGTAACCATTGTACTTCTCTTTCGGATTTCTCCCGCATTGTGCATATTCATCAAAAAGTTTCTCTTGAATTCCATAACTCACATGTATATTCATGAGTGGGGACATAGACCCATAAAAGCTTCTACTCTTATGGGATCAGGTCGATAACCGGCAGGATATTGTAACACACTCTTATGGGATCGGGTGGTTCGCCTTGGCAGGATATTGTAACACACTCTTATGGAATCGGGTCATTCGCCTCGGTAGGATATTGTAACACACTCTTATGGGATCGTGTCGTTCACCTCGGCAGTATCACGTATCATATTCTTATGGGATCGGTTCATTCGTCTCGGCAGAATTATGTATCACACTCTTATAGGATCAGGCCATTCGCCTTGATATTTTTATGAAATACTCTTATGGGATCGGGTAGCTCGCCTCGGTAGAATCGTGCAAATACTTTATAAGGAGTCTGCGTACTCATGTGTTTCCTGACATGAGATGTGACCGTTGATTTGGTATTGACCATTACATATTCCATTTGAAGAGGTACCCAATAATTGAGGCGCGTAGGCGCAGCTGTTGAGGGAAATTTATGGTGAGCTGCATTCCATGCTACGATTCGTAGCACATAGACTTTCCCCTGCGAGAAGTTGGTCGAGTAACGGTGTGGGATCATGTTAACTGGGAAGAAGGAGTCGTTGTGGGGTCTGGATCTATGCGATTATAGCATAAAGCTGGGTGGGGGAACCCATTGTCTATGATTGGGCCATGTGGTTGTGTGCCTGTGCAGTTTCTGGTTATCGGTGCATTGGTGGATTAGTTATGACCAAGAGAAGAAAAACATCAAAGGTATTTTAGGCAAGGAATTTGACGTATATATGCTACATTTGACCTTATCGATTCATGTGCAGATGTTGAGGATAACTCAAAATTTATGCTTCTTGTGGATATGATATGCAAGGAAAAGAATTCATCTGGTTGCTTCTTTGGAAGTGTTCATGTGCTAGAAGAGCACTGGAGCTTTATTACATATTTGGGACCAGGTCGGAGTGGGTGACTCTCAACGATGGTTCTAGTGGGTTCAAGAATTAAAGTGCGGTGTTTAAGGATTTTTGGTCCGTTATGTAGCTAAGGACTACATTTTGTAGTAGAGTGTGAAGAATACTTGGTGAATTTCTATGTTATCATCGGGTCTACACTTGGTGGACTTTCTAGAACGGGTGTATCAGCGAAAGATACTATTGAGTACATAAGGAAGGTATGAGATGGTTGATGGGTATTGAGACGATGTGGTCTTGTGATTTGGGTCACTCGGGATGAGTGTGGTTTGGGATCCGTTATGTGTTTGAATAGAAATATTATTTCAATGTCAAGTCAAGAGTAAATTGGGAGAAGTAGAGTTAGTTAGTAATGGTTTGAATCAGCAGGGTCGTTGAAATACTTAGTTCTTTCGGTGTGGTAAGGCTATACAAGCGGTTCGTGGTTGTACATGCGGGCTTGACAGCCGCCGTGGTTTGATTGATTTGGAGGTATTTGATTCTGACGGCTTGGTTATGTGTGAATATATACCGAATGAGTTATGGCAGTTTACACCGCGAATTGAGGTTTGCATTTTCTATAGTTATGGGAAGTTGGTTGGGTGGAGATTCTTCTTCTGAAATGAGTTAAGTGAAAGGTTTCGAGCCGATGAAGTGTTAACTCTACTGAAGGTTCAGGTGATTATGATGAAATTCTTGTACTTTCAAGTAGCAACAAGATATGTGCAGTGAGCGGTATGGAGAGTGGAAGTTGAGGATCAGGGTTGCGGTTCAGTTTTGATAATAATTTCACAAGCTCGGAAGAGCAGGGGGGAAATATCAGATGTTCAGAGTATGATGGCACTATGTTAGTGACACTAGAGAATGGTGTTTTGTGTAAGAGGAATGGTGTATTAATTCACGGATTATTGATTTGCATTACAGACATAGCATGGTCGATGGCCATTGATGTTCAGATTTATTTGCTACCTGGTACGGAAGGTTATGGGAGTATATCCCACGGGAATATCGTATAAGTGTGAAGTGTTAGTCATTTGAATTATTAGAGAATGAAATCAGGTATGAAGGTTTCGATACTATTATTGTTTGGAGGGTGTATGTCTGAGGGGAACTCTATTCCTTTGGTTGTGGACTGTGGAAGTTTATTCCAGATTGGTCGGCTACTCGTATGTGTCATAAATGGGGTCATTGTGGATCTTTGAAAGGTTATTGGCCCAGTATGGGATGATCGGACTCGGCTTGAGGTCCGTTGGTAGATCTAATAGAAATGTATGCTCTACATCTGGTCGAATGTGTTCATTCAACATAGCATTGCTTATGGACGATTCTTCAGGCGTAGTGGATGATATTCCTAGTGTCGTCTATTTCAAGTGCTACTCTATTATTCCATGTGGGTTGTGAGGCGACTTGACTATCCACGTGTGTGTTGTGGCCCTGTGTGGCTTGTCATTTTTTACACCTTAGTCATGCTTGGGTTTTATCCATCTCCCCAGGGTTGTATTTATGCACGTGGCATGCTTGTGGTCGATACTCAGGCATTTCATGGGTATGAGCATTATAGCATGATGTGTATTTCTTTATTGGTAGTTATGTGTGCACCGGGTGGTACGCCGCCATGGGTATCATGTTTGGGTTGGGATGCACACTGCAATGGTATCATATGTGGATCGAGTTGCGTGCCACAACAATAAGATGTTGAGTACGGTTCCCTATACTTATTTTTCTGTGTCTTATTTCTCATCTCTAAGATAGGTTCATAGCCTTTGTTTGGTTGTTTTATTCGTTATGCGGGCTGGGTAGTCCCTTGCCAAAGTTCGTTCTTCCTTATGGGTCATATTCGAGTTGTAGCTGGCTGGCACATTGATGGCATCATATGAGATTTTAGATAGTGTTTGAGGTGACTTATTTTTCGAGCAGCTTATACTCGGTGAGACGAGGTTATTGGACCTGAGATTAGTGCGATCGGGTTTATGTAGGGTATATTGAAGAGAAAATATCACTAGTGAGTTCAAATGAGGTAATGGTTCTTGTCAAGCGGAGGAACTCCATGAGTTATTGATTTGGCAGGCAGTTATGAGCTTCTAGGGGTTGCTCTCATCGTTGTAGTATCGGGAGGGTTAGATAAGGGCTTATGCCCGTTATGAGGTATAATACGGGCATCAGGTTAGTGAATTTGCAGCTTCTACGACTGGAGGATGTTATTATGGGCATAGGAACTATGTGGTACGTGGTGTGGTTTCAGAATGGGTTGCATTATCATATTTGGTACAATGGGTGGAGATTGATACTGTGTTCGTATGTTAGAATCAAGTCTCGTGGAGAATTCTGGATGCTGGAATTTGGTTCTAAGGCTTGTTAGCTAAGGTAAAAATGTTGGATCTTCAGTCTGGCTCGAGCTAATGTGCTCACGTGGGTTGTGGTGGCACGGGTAGGTACATGAGGTGTTAAACAACAATTTTGTGCAATCCCGGAACAGTTCTTGGCACGTTTGAGGACGAACATATGTTTAAGTGGGGGAGAATGTAACAACATGACCGGTCGTTTTGAACTCTAACAAGTCGTTCGGCAGTTTGAGGTCTTGAGTAGCTTCACTTTATATATTATAGCTTGTACGTATAGTCGAAATTCAATTTTTGGAAGTTGGGAGTTCATTCGAAAGTAAAATTCTCAATTCAAAAGCTTTAAATTGGAAGAGTTGACCAAGATTTGATGTTTGAGTAAACGACATCGGAATCGGGATTTGAAGATTCTAATATGTTCATATGGTGATTTCGAACATGGGCGTATGTTCGGATTAAGTATCGGGTGCCTGGGAGCAATATGGCGCTTATTGTGAAAGGTTGGCATTTTGAAGGTTTTAGAAATTCCTATGTTTGATATGAAGTGGACTTTGGCAATATCGATGTCCATTTGGGATTCCGATCCTCGGAATGGGTTCGTATCATAATTTATGTCTTATACACAAAATTTGGCATCATTTCGTAATGTTTAAGTATAATTCAGATGCGTTCGTCGAAGTTTGAAACTTGAAAGAAGTATTGTTTTCGTCGATTCATGGTTTTGATGTTATTCGTGACATTTCGAGCCTTTGGATAAGTTTGGTTAAGGTATTGGGATTTGTTGGAGTGATTGGACGGGCTCCCGGGAACCTCGGGTGTGATTCGGGGTGGTTACAGACCATTTCATCTTATCATGAAGCTGGTGGTTTCTGGTGTCAGATTTGTTCATCGCGATGAAGGGCTCGCGATCGCATAGTGTTGATTGGGAGCTAGGTGAAGTTGTTCATTTTGATCGCGTATGGGGGCTCGTTATCGTGGTGCTTGGTCAGTTGATTCATTACGTTCGCGTGGAAGGAGCCACGAACGCGAAGTGTTACCGAGGTGGCCTGGGTTTGGATAATTGTTCTTTGCAATCGCAGGGATTGGTTCGATCGCATAAGGTGTTGGTCTGAGGCAGGAAGGCTTAGCCTTTGCGTTCGCGGAGCTAGGCTCGCGTTCATGTAGGTTGTTCAGGCAAAGGCTCGCGATCGTGTTTCATTGGTCGCGTTCGCGTAGAAGAAATCTGGAGCAAGGCTGACTTGGCCTTCGCGATCGCGAAGATGAAGGACCTGGGTAGACTTGAATTTTATACGGGATTTGGTTCATTTGTCTCTCATTTTCACTTGGTTGGGCGATTTTTGGAGGTCTTGAAGAGTAGATTTTCATCATCTATGGTAAGGTAAGTAATTTTCACATATTGTTAGTTAATTACATAGGTTCTACAAGGATTTGAAAATGAAATTTTGTAGAAATTGTGGGATTTGGAAGAAAACCTAAAATTTGGTATTTTTGAATTTTGACCAAGAAATTGGACATGCAATTGGGAATAAATTTTATATTTGTGTTCGTGATGTTATGGATAATGTTTATCTTAGAAAATTTTTGGAATCTGAGCACGTGGGTCTGAGGGTTGACTTTGTTGACTTTTCGAATGGAGTTGGGAATCGTTATAAATTAATTAATTATGAGTGTTGGAGTATATTTTTATTGGTTTGTATATTGTATGACTAGTTTCGGATCTTTTGGCTTAGAATTGAGGAGTTAGAGAGGCTTTAGAGCCGGTTATAAGAATTTCGGAGCGAGATAAGTCTCCTGTCTAACCTTATGAGGAGGAATTTATCCCGTAGGTGTTATACTTATTACATGCTACATGTTATGGGAGCTACGCACGTATGAGGTGACGAGTGTCTGTGCGTTTGCTAGAGTTTCTAATTATGTCCTTGTAGACTTAGATTCACGCCATGCTTTAATTATACTAATTGAGTTATTCTTGTCTGTTTAATTACTTTAATTCACATTATGACCCGAGACTAGACTCGCGTAGAGTAATGGACTCGCTATTTTAGATATTTGACGAGCTACTTGATTAGCTGTAAGCATTGTACTTCTCTTTCGGATTTCTCCCGCGTTATGCGTATTCATCGGAAAGTTTCTCTTGAATTCCATAACTCATACGTATATTCGTGAGTGGGGTCATAGACCTGTAAAAGCTTTTACTCTTATAGGATCGGGCCGTCGACCTTGGCAGGATATGGTAACACACTTTTATAGAATCGAGTCGTTCGCCTCGGTAGGATATTGTAACACGCTCTTATGGGGTCGGGCCGTTCGCTTTGGCAAGATATTGTAACACACTCTTATGGGATCGGGTCGTTCGCCTCGGCAGTATCACGTATCATATTCTTATGGAATCGGGACGTTCGCCTCGACAAAATTATGTATCACACTCTTATGGTACCGGGTCGTTCGCCTCGGCATTTCTATGAAACACTCTTATGGTATCAGGTCGCTCCCCTCGGCAAAATTGTGTGAATACTCTATAAGGAGTCTGTGTACTCATGTGTTTCCTGACTTGAGATGTGACCGTTGATTTGGTATTGACCATTATGTATTCCATTTGAGGAGTTACCCGATAATTGAGAACTTGGTATTCATTGTTTAGTTGTAGACCGTATTATTTGCCTATACTTGTACTCATTGTTACCTACTATGTTTCATACTTGCCTACTTTATTATATTTGATTTGCTAGACCACTAGTAAATGTCAATATCGATCCCTCGTCACTATCTCTTCGGGGTTAGACTAGATACTTAGTGGGTATGCATTGATTAACGTACTCATGTTGTACTTCTGCACTAAATGTGCAGGATTTGACAGATTCATTTGGTGGTCATTTGGGCGCGTAGGCGTAACTGCTGAGGGAACTTTATGGTGAGCTACATTCCATGTTACGATTCGCATCACACCAAGTTTTTATCATAATTATTTACTTTTTATTGTCTACCTTGTATTCCAGACAGATGATGTATTGTTATTGTACTTCCTAGTAGATGTTCATGCACTTGTGACACCGGGTTTTGGGGCGTTCTAGAATTTGTGTGCAGTTTGCTTTACATCGACACATGTCTATTAGATTTTATACCATAGAGAAATGGCACATGTCTATTAGATTTTATACCATAGAGAAATGGCAGAACCACATATAATGAAGGGAGTTCATTTGAATTTCTTTTTTGAAAATTTTTTGGTCAATAAAGATAATTTATTTTTAATAATATATAAAGTTATTAAATTCCCCTGATATACGAGGATCTTTTAATACAATAATAGAGGTGACTCAAAATTTATTGGAGTGTGACATTTTGGCATTTTTCTTTTGAATCCCTTATTAGAATCTATCTTCTACGTTGTTATAGGTCCTTATGCACGAATACCTCTACAATTTCTTTTAATTCTCCTATTAGAATCTTACTCCGCTAATGTTATGGTCAAAAACCTCTAAAAATGTTAACCTTAGCCGAAATACAGCTACAGATACAAGATCCAAATCAGGAGAAGACTCAAGCCCACTTAGTTTTTATTAGCACATGCTTTGTATTTTTTTTAGTTTTGAGCATTTTATATTTTTCTATTTATTATGTAAATATAAATAGGGTAGAAGTATCTAGAACATGTGACTTACATATTCTGTTTCATTAATGATAAAATAATATCTCTCTCTTTCTCCTCTGTATATTTCTAGAGTTTCTCTACTTTGTTCTACTTGTATACTCGGATTCTCAAACTTAATACGGTATTAAAGTGGGTATTCGAGTATATTCCGGTCTTGTGATAGAATTTAAGAGTCCACCAAACTATATAGAGAACTAGGTTCTCTATAAGTTTCCACAGATATAAGTTCCCACAAAAATCACGCACACTGCAGTGAGTAAATGACAGGAGAAATTTTACGTGGAAAATTTCCAGCTAACCGAGATTAAAAATCACGACCTATCCTTATAGGATTTCAACTTCACTACTGAGCAACTTTCATATTACAACCTATGTAGGAATTAACCTCTTAATCCCTCACTAACTTGTAACAATCTATTACAAGCCACTTTTTAATAACTCAATTACAAAGACTTTACAACTCGACTAACTCTAGCCAAGACACAAACACAAGGATTTATGATTTACAAAGGGTTTCCTATGCAATGCTTCTAAACAAGCTAAGTAGGAATTACAATTGAAGAACTATTACAAAATTACAACTCAACTAAGGACATACAATAACTTGATATGGGCAACTGGTCCGTAGTAGTGTTGTTCTTTGTTCTTGATGCACTTGAAAATCGTTTTCTTGATGATCAATCACAGTGAGTGTGCTTGAGTCAATTCTATAAGTGTTTAAGTCATTTGTTTTACCTTCCTTGATGTTAATAATGCATTTGTGATATCACTAGGATGATGTAGGCAAGGTAGATAAAAGACACTCCCCATAAAGTTGACTGCTACACTGTAGCATGTGCAGGCAGTAACTTTACAACTAGGGCAGTTGACTTGTGTAGTTTCCTCGAGAAACGGTAGCTATCTGCTCCCTCTGTTGTTCCTTTGACTCTGAAGAGTTGAACCATATCCCAAGTCGGAACCTTTTGATCTTAAGGTCTTGAGAATGTGTAACAAGTTCCTTATCTGGTTCTTGACAGTAAGTTTGTTAGATCATCAAAACATAACAGGGATATACATATAGCCTATTAATTTTTCCCTTTTTGTTGATGACAAACTTATAATTCAAGTTCCCCCTAAGAACTAGCATTTCCTGAATTCCCCCCTGAATCTGTTTCTCATCCTGTTCCCCCTGAATTATTTTTCCCCCTTTTGGCATTATAAAAGAATTAGTAACAGGCTTATAGCAGAAAGAAGTCTAGCTTGAGTTAACTTATGCAACTTGTGTGCACACAACATGACTAAAAACAGAGCATAAAGACAAGACATATACAGCAAAAAGTGAAAAGCCTCCATTAAATAATTTGAATTTGAAAACAGGGAGCAGGGTCAATGTTACTGACAACCATCCACAATTCAAAACAACAAAACAAATACCACTAACATCATATAAAAAACTAATCATAGGAAACTAATACTTAAGACTTGACACTGAGGGGACATTGTTTATGGAGCACTGGAAGGAGAGGGATTAGAGGCAGAGGCAAGGGTTTGGAGGACAAGATTCATTCGAGAATTCGTCGACATTTGCTCATTGAGCAGTTTCTCTTTCAGGTCCTCCACCTGTTTCTTGAGCTCAGCATTCTCCTTGGTCAGACGGGCAACCTCTTCACTTTGAGAGATACTGGAACCAGGTGCCTCCTGAAGCTGACTCAACTGACTCTCAAGAATAGTATTCCTTGCTTTCAACTTCCTTATCTCAGTTGTAGCACTGTTCTGAGCGTTGATCAACTGTGAAATGGTAGAAGTGCTTCCAACTCCTCCAGCCCTAGCAATGCACTCATATTCTTCCAGAGTGTACTTAGAGAAAGTTTGCTTCTTAGTTCCCACTTTAGCTTGTCCTAGAGGAACCTTGAAGTACTCAAAGACCTTTGTGAGAAGGAACCCATAAGGCAACTCATGATTACCATCTTTAAAATCTGCCACTTTCTGCATGTGCTCTATCATGATCCCAGGCAGGTTCATGGTAGTGAAGTTGTCCAGTGCTTCCATGAGGAACAGGTCTGCACGAGAAGTGATATATCTTCTCTCAGCACGAGGGAGCAAGACCTTGTTCACCATATCAAATAGCAGTTGGTACACTAGAAGGAGGGCCTTCTTCTATACCTGTTCCCCTTGCTGAATTGCTCTGTCCTTCAAGATGGCATTTCTGAAATTTTGAGGACAAGATCCCTGAACACTAGACAGCCCTTCAGCAAGCACACCCAAAATAGATCCCAGCAAAGCAGAGTCCATTACCATATCAACTCCATTCACCAGCACGCAGATGTGATCATCCTCAACTTTGAAGAGGTCGACATAGAAACTTTGAACTTCCTCCTTATACACCTTTGGAGCATCACTTGTGAACAAATGTGTCCACTGTTGAAACACACAAATTTCAACCAACTGTCTCATACCAGCCTCCTCCAGAATGTCAGGGGAAAATGTGTGGCCCCATAGCACCTTTTGATTCCTCAACTTCTCTTTCCCAGCACTCCTTGGATCACCAACTTTGGCCTTCTTTGAGGAACCGGGTTCCTCATCAGTATCAGCTTTTCTCTTAGCAGACTTGCGAACATTCTTTCCCTTTTCATCGGACTTTACAGACTTTTCACCCAATTCTTCCATCACCCTGGCAGCAGACTCTTCTACTAACTTATCACCAGATTCTTTCACCACATTTTCACTGGCGACAACATCATCAGACTTGTTCAGACTTTCAGTAGACACAGAAGATCCCCTTTTAGGCTTGGGGAGACCATGCTTTTGTGAGCGCTTTCTACTCAAGAAAATAGGTTCCTCTTCTATTTCATCATCCACATACACAACTGGCACTGTCTTCTCGCTCACAACTTTCCCATTTTTTACTAATTTTCTTCTCCTTGACTTAGCTTGGATGTTCTTAAGCGCAGACTCAAGAGCCTCCTTCCTTTGCAACCTTGTAGTAGGTCGCTTAGGAGTAGACTCTTGAGAAACCATTGGTCTATGCCTAGTCAAGCTAGCAATTGGCATATCATCAGAATCCTCTTCACTTTCCCCAACTACTTCTTCAGAATCAGATCTCATCTCAGGCACAACAACAGACAAAGGCTTAGCATCGAAATTAGGGGAGGGAGCAGGATCAATACTGACCTGGGGTTCTTGAGAGGACTCTTGAGTTGGATCCTCTAAGGAGGGATCAGGTCCCTCAGTTGGTACCCCATTAGTATTGTCCTATGCCGATTGTTCAACAGGCATAAGCTCTCTACCCTCTACTACAGTCTTAGACTCTTCCCCCTGAGCCTCAGACCCATCCGCACTTCCTTCGATAATAACCTCTTCATTAGCTATAGATAGCATGTTTTCTATTGCTTCTTTCTCTTGTAACTCCATGGAAAACACAAAAGAAAACGGAGTTGTACTTGTGGGCTCAAGATTAGAAACTGAAGCATTCTCAAAACTAGCAGTTTGATCTGTATTTGAGCATTCATCCAAAGGAAGACTGGAGATTTCCTGATTTTCTTCATCGTCAACTATACCCTTTTCACCCAGATTTTCCGGCGAGGCAGGAGGAGAGCTCGTAGCCACAAACCCGTTAGGAGTCGAGATTTTGAGACTCCTATGAGAACCAAAACTCGATTGGGTAGGAGAGGAAACTAAGAGTGGGGGGTGACTCTATCCTAGGGTTTTGGCTAGTAGTAGTGAGGAGCGAGGAGTCCAACATTAGTGTTTTAACTGGTGAGGACTCAGTTGGGGTGTTACTTGGAACACTCGAGTTTTCATGATTTTCAGCCATGGTGAGAAGTGATGAATTGAAGAAACGGAATGAGTAGTTTGAAGAGAGGAAGAAGAAGGGAGAGTTTGAAGTTTGATGTGAAGAGTTGTGACAGTGATGGATGTATTTAAGATGGATGAGGGACCGGTTAAGAAAGGGTGGTAGTTTTGGGAGTCGGGCCGATTATTAACGGGTGAGACGTTTCGGTTCGCAAGATGCAAGGAAAAGAAACGGATGCACTAATGATGTGGTACTTGTTTTAACCGTTCAAATTGTGCATGAGAGAACAGAGAAGCTACTAACCTGTGTCAGGAGAACTAGGTTCCCTGACTAATCTTGCATCTATAAGCTTTACCATTTTTACTAGCGTGAACTGCATCCACTGCTTATTTGCTCAGTAATCATCATGCGTGTCTACCTGTAACGATATAGAGATGAGTTAGACTGTGCCAGAAAACACTTTTTAACTAATTTTACATGAACATTTCTTTCATAGCCAATCATCGAGGGACCAGGTTCTCAGTTGGGTTTTATCAACCCAGTGCTAGGCGATTTCTTTCAAAATATTCTCTGCTCAAGGACTTGGTAAATATGTCTGCAATATGATCTTCTGTGCTGCAAAATTTCATGTAAATGAGCCCCTTTTCAATATTGTCTCTGAGGAAGTGGTGGCGCACATCAATATGCTTGGTTCTCTTATGTTGGACTGGATTTTTGGCCATATTGAGTGCATTTGTATTGTCACACAGGTGGGGCACACAGTCAGAGAACACTCCAAAGTCTTCTAACTGCTGTTTGATCCATAGCAATTGAGCACAACAAAAAGCAACTGCTACATATTCTGCTTCTGCAGTTGAGAGTGCCACGGAGTTTTACTTCCTTGTACCCCATGAGATTAGACAGGAACCCAGGAAATGTTCCATTCCAGACGTGATTTTCCTGTCCACCAGATATCCTGCATAATCAGCATCAGCATACCCAACAAGATTAAAGCTGTCACCTGAGGGATAGTACAGAACCAGGTCCTGCTTTCCTTTGAGATATCTCAATATTCTCTTGGCAGCCTTCAGATGAGATTCCTTTGGATTCGATTAAAATCTTGCACAAAGACACACGCCAAACACAATGTCTAGTCTGCTTGCAGTGAGATACAAGAGTGACCCTATAATCCCTCTATACACTGTCTGATTTACAGAGGAACCAGGTTCATCCATGTCTAGATGAGTAGCTGTGGCAATAGGAGTGTCAATAACTTTTGATGCTTCCATGTCAAACATTTTTAGCAGCTCCTTGATGTACTTCTGCTGAATTATCAATGTCCCCCTTTGAGATTGCCTCACTTGAAGTCCCAGGAAGAAATTTAATTCTCCCATCATACTCATCTCGAACTTACTTCCCATGAGTTTTGCAAACTCTTCACAAAGAAAGTCAGTTGTGGCTCCGAAAATGATATCATCAACATATACTTGAACAATGAGTAGGTTCCTCCCTCGTTTCTTCAGAAAAAGAGTGTTGTCAATTTTCCTCTTGTAAAGCCATTTTCTAGAAGGAACTTTGATAACCTTTCATACCAAGCCCGGGGAGCCTGCTTTAGCCCATACAGTGTCTTGTCCAGTTTGAACACATGCTCAGGATGATCATGACTCTCAAATCTAGGAGGTTGCTTGACATAAACTTCTTCTTTTAGGAAGCCATTCAGAAATGAACTTTTGACATCCATTTGGAACAGTGTGAATTCCATATGTGATGCAAACGCTATAAGGATTCCGATAGCTTCCATTCGAGCAACTGGAGTAAAGATAAAAGTAAAAGCCTACTGTAGAAAAATAGTTAATTTCTAAGTCCCCGGCAACGGCGCCAAAAACTTGTTGCGGCCAAACACACTCACGCAAGTATACGCGGTCGTCAAGTAATAAAGTGACTAAAAGTCGGATGTCGAACCCACGAGGACTTATGATTAACTATTAACTAAATTAGACTATCCTAATTATCTAAACAAGAATTAAACCGAAAAATATTTTATTCTAAACTAATTAAATATAAAAATATAAATAATAAACTTTGAACAGAGAAAGAGCAGATTTTTTATGATATCAATGTAATGAAAACGATCTAGGGTTATGGGCTTTCTAACAATCATATTGTATTCTTAAATTGAATTGACCGACTAATTTATCTAGCTTATTGGTTGACATGGTTAATATTGCTCATAAGAATCTGTCGAGTTCTTACTCGCCTATTCAAGCTAACCTAACGCCTATATGTCTATGGAGTTAGAATCAACAAGAACGCATTTATAATTCCTGTAAATCAACCAAGCAAGGCAATTAGGTATATGTCTATCCTAACCATGAATCCGTTCCCCGATGCCCGAGTTCAAGAACTTGCCCTACTCAATCCTATATGCAATATAGAATTCCCACTTTCGAGTTCAATTCTAGATTCGTAGATAATATTCAATTGATGATCAAGCAATTAAATAATTAAGTGCAAGATTGAATAAATAAACTAATATGATAATTCAAGAAGTCAAAATCAATATCCGAATAATAATAGTCATGAAAGAACCACAACCCTAGAACGTGAAGTTTAGCTCCATATAGACATGGTAGCCAAACAATAAATCATACAAAGAAACATAAAAATTACTAAGTTTGGTGGGAGAAAGATGGAACTTGATGAATTCCGGCCTCCACAGCTTTGTCGTGGCTTTTTCCCCCTTCCCAATATGTTAGATGACCTAAAAGAGGCGTTTTTGGCTTATATATTGCGTACAAAAGTCGTGGGCCAAAGTTCTCCTATTTCTAATCCAAATCAGTTTCAGGGATTGATGCTAGGGTGGATGTGTCGCATCCACCTCGTCCTCCACTTCTCAGCTTCGCATGCTAGGGTGGATGCTTCGCATCCACCCTTTGTTCCTCCATCTCAGCTTTGCCCATGTGCGGATGCTAAGGCGGATGCTATGGGCCGACTTCACTGCTAAGGGTGCACGAAATCTGATTTTTTTCTAGATTGGATGCGACGCATCCAACCCCTCTTCCTCTAGCTAGAGCACCTTTTCTTCATATTTTTGCACTCCAAACACCCTAAATCATCACACACAACTCAATTAGTCATAAAATCAATAATTAAATCATATTGGGCATTTTAAAGATCAAATAACATCAAAAAGTGGTTAAAACATGGGTAAAGTAATATCAACACATATCGAAATATGCCAAACATCACTACCCCACACTTAAACCTTTGTTCGTCCTCGAACAAACCATCACTATAGTAGACAAAACAAAATTAAGATCTTATCATTCAAAGCACACCACACATATGACCATGGTCATTTGCCACAATTAGGCTCTAGAATATGCATCATATGCACTTACCTTTACTTGTGTCATTCTTTTAAAAATATTCAAACAAAGACAACATGCTCACAATAATCCTAACCTCAAAAACCAACTCAATGTCACTATGCACTCATGGCTTGAACACCCAACATCATAGAGAAGTCTAATAACGTTACATATCCCTCGTGAAATCATGTGCCCTCACAACAAGAACTAGAGAGCGAGTTCAATCCACACATTTAAATCTCATGATCAAATATATTTTAATGACTCACATATATCAAAGAAAATCGCTCACTCTCATAAAGAAGTCACATGCATGCAATTGGTACCATAGGCTTGCCCTTAATGTAAATCTCTACTAATGTAAGCTCGCTCGATCTAGAATCAATTAGGACTTTTTCATAGTTGTAATGTGGGCTAAGGGACGGGTAGGATATATTTTAGGAATAGTGACTCAACCTCCTAAGCACTTTAACACATCACCAAATAACTTAAGCACAAATTCTTCAACACCATTTCAATTTCAAAAATAATATCATCCCCAACAATATTTCCTCTTTCTTTAAGCACTACTTTAATTCATAGCCACTAGCAAAAATAAGACAACAATTTATTCATCTATATTTTTTCTTCTTTTTTTTTCAACTATTTTTTCAATTTCCGCTAGTGGTGTATTATTTTACAAAACAAGTGCACCTTTCTTCCTTTCATTGGTTCCACTCAAAAGCCACCCTACACTTAGTTCCTTCTTACTTCTTTTAGCGTTCATCTAACAACTAAAGTGTTGCAAGAGGTAAAAGGATCAAAAAAAATGTCAATTAAGAATAAAAAGGGTATAGGCTTGTAATGTGGGTACCAAATAACAGGTCTACAGGCTCAAAAGGGTTAACTAGGGATAGATTTTATTTGTGATAAGCAATAAGCTCAAAAAGAGCAAAGAAAGCCTAAAATCATTTTTCAAACCGAGCATCACCTAAAATTTCGCTTCAACTCACATACCGGGCAAGTTCTAGACACAAGTATAATACATGGACAACACAAAAACCTCACCACACATGGCACATGACTCACTAAGGACGATCACATTCCGATTCTCAAGCAATGCAAGTATTCACGGAGCCACGAGATATTAAGTATTAAACACAAGATGAACATAAGTCATGTAAATGCGACATAGGCGCCACAAAACATGCTATCCAATTTAACAAGGCATCATCAATAAATTCAAATCATACAGAAGATACTACACATGCCAAAGCATAAATATGTTACTATCAAACAAGTCAAGGGCGCCTAGGTTCATCATTCTTGCTCCTTTTATTCCCTAAATTCCTAATCTACTCGGAAAGAAAAAAGCTACCCGGTTCAAACTACATCCCATGGAAAAGAACCGAGGCACAAAGAAAAACCACAGGGAATTATTACTACCTAAAGAAAGCTAAAAGACATATTTTGGATTTTTGTTTAGACTTTAATCCCTCAAGAAAACTGTCTAGGAGATCAATCATCGGGAAAAGTCCAATTTTTCTACTTTTTTCGTTTTTTTTCCCCCCACAAAAGCTACTACACTTAAGAATGAGTACTACAACTAAGCTAAAATAGCACAGAAACTCATCCAAATGATTTCCTCACCCCACACTTAAAATTTTACAATGTCCTCAATGCACACTATAAATAAAAAGAGGGTAAACGAGACTCCCTGGTAGGCCAAAGGCCGAAGCAATAGCGGCTCACGAGGTACTCAGACTTCCCCCAGGCATCGTCCTTTGTGTGGGCACCCCACACTTAGTCCTCACCATCTAGCTCGCTTTTGCACTCTTCTAATGGCTTTGCTTCCTATGCTCATAATCCTACAAAACAAAAATAAATACTACAAAATAATAAAAATAAAATAAAATAGAAAGTAAACAAAAATAAAAGAAAGCAGTAAAGCTAGGTTGCCTCCCAACAAGCGGCTGATTTAATGTCGCGGCACGACGTGAACCACTTTTTGCCTCCACCTCAAACTTATGAATTGAGCCCCTAACATGGCATTCAGTCTGCGGCTATGCTCCAGTGGTGGGGCTACAAAGATAACCAGGCCAAGTAATAAATTTTTCACTCTACACTTCTCGGCCTTTAGATGAGGAATGTATTTTTTGCTTTTTGGCACAACAAATTCAAGAATATAGGCACTCTCATCCTCACCCTTTGACCCCCTCATTGGCTCAGATGGCTCGATTACTATCTTACTATCTAAACACAATGTGGAAAATAATTGGAACGAGGTCTAATGCGCCTTAACTCATGTTTTGTACTACTATTTACATCCCAATATATACACACACTCAAGTCTCCCAAAGTAATGTTATCTATTCCCTCATATGACTCTAGAGCATTCTTCTCAACATTGGCATCCTTAAGAAAAATATGGTCTAATGATTGGTATTCTCGTTTTAGCTCCACAATTTGGTCTAGAAGATTTTTTTCAGCTTCACACAACTCATCATTAAATTGTTGGCCATTACACGCATCAACCTTTTCATTCAAATTTGCATCCAAGTTATGCACAGCCAAGCCAAAATTATCAATTTTATGTGCAAGATCATCTCTCTCCTTAGACCAATCATTCACCAACGTTGTCAGAAGACAACGTCGTTTCGCATATTCCTTTAATCGAGAATATTCGTCCCAATACCAACCCTTACTCCCATATTCAAATTCAGATTTCCAAGAGTTCAGGTCATGACAAGCCCAAAATGACGGGCCATATAAGTCTTCTGTCAGCCAAGAGTCTTCAGCAATAACCTTACCTCCATATATTTCATCCCCAGATGTCATGGTGAAAGAACTAGAAACACACTAAGAGAAAAATCAAATAGTTATAAAAATAAAATATTTACAAAAAGAGAAGGAAAAAAAACTTGTAAAGATAAAAGTAAAAGCCTAATGTAGAAAAATAGTTAATTTCTAAGTTCCCGGCAACGGCGCCAAAAACTTGTTGGGACCAAACACACTCACGCAAGTATACGCGGTCGTCAAGTAATAAAGTGACTAAAAGTCGGATGTCAAACCCACGAGGACTTATGATTAACTATTAACTAAATTAGACTATCCTAATTATCTAAACAAGAATTAAACCTAAAAATATTTTATTCTAAACTAATTAAATAAAAAAATATAAATAATAAACTTTGAACAGAGAAAGAGCAGATTTTTTATGATATCAATGTAATGAAAACGATCTAGGGTTATGGGCTTTCTAACAATCATATTGTATTCTTAAATTGAATTGACCGACTAATTTATCTAGCTTATTGGTTGACATGGTTAATATTGCTCATAAGAATCTGTCGAGTTCTTACTCGCCTATTCAAGCTAACCTAACGCCTATATGTCTATGGAGTTAGAATCAACAAGAACGCATTTATAATTCCTATAAATCAACCAAGCAAGGCAATTAGGTATATGTCTATCCTAACCACGAATCCGTTCCCCGATGCCCGAGTTCAAGAACTTGCCCTACTTAATCTTATATGCAATATAGAATTCCCACTTTCGAGTTCAATTCTAGATTCGTAGATAATATTCAATTGGTGATCAAGCAATTAAATAATTAAGTGCAAGATTGAATAAATAAACTAATATGATAATTCCAGAAGTCAAAATCAATATCCGAATAACAATAGTCATGAAAGAACCACAACCCTAGAACGTGAAGTTTAGCTCCATATAGATATGGTAGCCAAACAATAAATCATACAAAGAAACATAAAAATTACTAAGTTTGGTGGGAGAAAGATGGAACTTGATGAATTCCGGCCTCCACAGCTTTGTCGTGGCTTTTTCCCCCTCCCAATATGTTAGATGACCTAAAAGAGGTGTTTTGGCTTATATATTGCGTACAAAAGTCGTGGGCCAAAGTTCTCCTATTTCTAATCCAAATCAGCTTCAGGGATTGATGCTAGGGTGGATGCGTCGCATCCACCTCGTCCTCCACTTCTCAGCTTTGCATGCTAGGGTGGATGCTTCGCATCCACCCTTTGTTCCTCCATCTCAGCTTTGCCCATGTGCGGATGCTAAGGCGGATGCTATGGGCCGACTTCACTGCTAAGGATGCACGAAATCTGATTTTTTTCTAAATTGGATGCGACGCATCCAACCCCTCTTCCTCTAGCTAGAGCACCTTTTCTTCATATTTTTGCACTCCAAACACCCTAAATCATCACACACAACTCAATTAGTCATAAAACCAATAATTAAACCATGTTGGGCATTTTAAAGATCAAATAGCATCAAAAAGCGGTTAAAATATGGGTAAAGTAATATCAACACATATCGAAATATGCCAAACATCAATACCCACCTGGTTCCTATAATGGTTTGATCTGCAGGTCGAGGAACCAGATGCCATACTTTGTTTTGTTTCAAATTGATGCAGCTCTTATTTCATGGTATTGATCCAGTCTGCATCTTTCAAAGCTTCTTTGATGTTTTTGGGCTCTATTTGAGAAAGAAAGGCTGAGAATGCAAGTGAGTTTCTAGCTTTTGACCAGGTCTGAATTCCTGAGCCGAGAGGAGTGATTATGTTGTCAAGAGGATGTAAGCTTTTGTGCTTCCAATTTGGTACCTGAATCACATTGGTAGAGGATCCAGGTATATCTGACTGAGGTTCTTGGCTGCTTCTTACTTCAGCAAGTGGAGTACCTTGGACTGCATCAATAACTCTATTTTCAACTTCAGTTGTTGTGATCGTGGGACCAGGTTCCCTTCCAATGGATGGAGATGTATTTGCATCACCTTCACTGGATTCCTTGACATGACTATTCATGTCTGCCTTTCCATTTGCCATGTCAATAACTTTACCTAAAACAGATAAAGGTTCTCCATCTTGGTCAGCACGTCTGTCATTCTCACAGGAGAGGTGAGATTCATCAAAGATCACATGTATACTCTCTTCAACACATTGAGTCCTTTTGTTGTATACTTTGTAAGCTTTGCTTTGAGATGAGTATCCCGGAAAGATTCCTTCATCACTTTTGGCATCAAATTTTTCAAGGGTTTCCTTTCCATCGTTGAGGACAAAACATTGACACCCAAAAGTCCTTAGATGTGTCAGCCTGGGCTTCCTTCCATTCAGCAGTTCATATGGAGTTTTGTTCAAAAGGGACCTGATCATGCACCTGTTCACCAAGTAGCAAGCAGTATTGACAGCTTCTGCCCAGAAATTCTTTACAATCACATTGTCAATCAATATTGTCCTTGCCATGTCTTCAAGAGTTCTATTCTTCCTCTCCACAATACCATTTTGTTGAGGTGTTCTTGTAGCTGAAAAATTATGAGTGATAGCATTTTCAGTACAGAACTCATCAAATTTGGCATTGTCGAACTCTGTCCCATGATAACACCTGATGCAAGCTACATTATTACCCATCCTCACTTGAATCTTTTTAATGAAGGCAACAAACACTTCAAGGTTTCATCCTTGGTTCTGAGAAACAAAGTCCAGGTGAATCTGGAGTAATCGTCAACTATAACGAAGATATATTTATTTCCTCCCCTGCTTGCCACCCTCATGGGTCCACATAAATCCATGTGAAGAAGATCAAGTGGCCTTGAGGTACTGACTTCCCTTTTGGGCTTGAATGAGGATCTAACTTGCTTGCCTTTTACACATGCATCACACACTTTGTGATCCTTGAAATTTAACTTGGGCAGACCACGAACCAGGTCCTTCCTGACCAATTTGTTCAGCAACGTGAAGCTTGCATGACCCAGCCTCCTATGCCATAATTCAGCATCATCATCAACAGCACTTAGACATCTGAGATCACCATTCTGTAGAGACTCAAAATAAGCAACATAGATATTTTTGTATCTTTTTGCTACTAGCACCACCTCACCAGTTACTAGGTTTTTGACTGTACATACTTTTGACACAAATTCCACCTTGTTTCCCTTGTCACAGATCTGGGAAACACTTAGCAAGTTGTACTTCAACTAGTTCACGTAGTACATATTTTTGATTGAGTGTGTGAGAGACTTCCCAATCATTCCAACTCCCAGAATGTATCCTTTCTTGCCATTTCCAAGGGATACACTCCCTCCTTGCGGGGCCTTAAGTGAAAGAAATCATTTGTACTTCCAGTCATATACTTTGAGCAGCTGCTTTTCATGTACCATTGTAGGCTGCTTCCTTTCACTGTTCCCTGCACAAGAAAATCAGGAGTTAGACTTAGGAACCCAAATGATTTTTGGTCCCTTGTAATGAGGAAAAGGGTGAATGAGGGATCTTCTGGTCCAAGCATGCATCATGCTTTTCTTGTATGAGGGACCAGGTTCTCTACCAGTAGTTACTTTTTCAACGAAAACTTTGTTTTGCTGCTATGTCTGAAATCTGGCCTTACAGTTTTCTTTAAAGTGCCCGGTGTTGCCACAGTGAGTGCAAAGCCAATTATCAGGTACAGTAACGTACTTTCTAAGAGGATTGTAAGGAATCTTTTCCCTTTGGAACCCAATCCCCTGCCTGTTTCCCCCATTGTTGGTGTACATGGAGGTGATAGCATCAAAGGACCAGGTCCACTTGAATGATTTTTCAAGGTCACTCTTCACTCTTCCTAGTTCTTCATGAAGTTGTTTGTGTTTATCAAGCTCAGCACACAGACTGGACTTCACTGAATTTAACTCACTTTCAAGCTTAATGTGTGCCTCACTTGTAACTTCCTTTCCCTTTTGAGAATTTCCAGGCCTACTCTCCATTTTATGTTCCCCAATTGTTTCCTTTAAGTCCACTAGCACCACTAATATGTCATCTCTCTCATGCTCAATGTTAGCAACCCTCTCAGTTAAGACTTCTTTTTCTTTTCTTACACACTCAGTGGTCTCTTTTAGGTCTACCACAACGACCATTAGATCATCTCTTTTATGTTCTATATTTGCAATATTTTCATCTAAGGGATCCTTCTCTTTCTTCGGGTTCTCAATTGTTTCCTTTAAATCAACTACAACGACTACTAGGTCATCTTTGGTCTGTTATGCTTCTCCTAATTCCATAGTTAAAGCATCTTTAACATTTATAAGGCTGTGATAAGCATCAATTAACACATTTGCCAAAGACATGAGTTTTTTAGGAAAGTAAGATTTCAGATTTCTCTAAACATCCAGAAAATTTACCTCATCATCGTCGTCATCTTCATCATCATCAGACTAAGCCATCAAGGCAAAGATTGAGTCATACTCATTTGCTTCACTTTCTACTGCCATCATTGAACTATCACCATGATCATTTTCTTCTTCAAATACGCTGAAGGAATCTCCCCATGCAGTAAGAGCTTGTTTTCACAACATTGTCAGCGATATTCTTTCTCTTGAAGCGTTTATCAAGAATCGTGTTCCTCTTGGCTGCTGTGCCTGTGCTGTGCTTGAATTGATCCTGCTTTAGGAGGGGACAGTCCTTGATGAAGTGTCCTGGCTTGCTACACTTATGACAGAGGTCATAGTTTTTTGGCTTGCTAGAACTCCCCCTTTTTGGAATGCCTCCATTTCTGCGAACCATCTTCTGAAATCTTCATGTCAAGTAAGCCATATCACCATCCTCGCCACTTGAATCATTGTTGTCCATCTTGAGGGCCAGGTTCTTCTCTATTTTAGGCTCTCTTCTTTTATTGTCCTTCTTTTTCTTCATTTCATATGTTTTTAGATTGCCAACGAGTTCATCGATGGTCAGCTTTTGCAAGTCCTTCGCCTCTGTAATGGCGTTCACTTTACTTTCCCAAGAACTGGGCAACACACTAAGGATTTTCCTGACAAGCTTGTTTCTTGAAATAATTTCACCAAGAGAATAGAGCTCATTAATGATAGAGGTGATGCGAGTATGCATATCTTGGATGGATTCAGCATCTTTCATCCTGAAGAGCTCGTATTCAGTTGTGAGTATGTCGATCTTGGATTGCTTGACATGTGTTGTTCCTTTGTGAGAAGTCTGGAGAGCTTCCCAGATTTCCTTGGCTGATTGACATGCCGATATCCTATTGCATTCATTAGGACCAATACCACAGACAAGGATTTTCTTTGTACAAAAATTCTTCTCTATGGCTTTCCGGCATGCATCATTAAATTCTTTTCTTGTTTTGGGAATAGTTACAGCAGGGTCACCAATGGTTTTTATGGGAATGAAGGGTCCATCACAGATGATATCCCAGAGCTCGGAATCTTCAGCCATGATAAAATCGCGCATCCTTGTCTTCCACAATCCATAATACTGGCCATTGAACCTTGGTAGCCTGTAGGTGTACTGACCTTCTTCAAAGTTTGGTAGAGCAGCCATGAGGATCCTTTCTAGGTGTTAGTCTGATAGAAAGAACCTGCTATGATACCAACTGATAGAATTAAAGGGTCCACCAAACTATATAGAGAACCAGGTTCTCTATAAGCTCCCACAGATATAAGTTCCCACAAAAACCACACATACTACAGTGAGTAAATGACAGGAGGAATTTTACGTGGAAAATTTCCAGCTCAACGGGATTAAAAATCACGACCTACCCTTGTAGGATTTCAACTTCACTACTGAGCAACTTTCAGATTACAACCTATGTAACCTAGGAATTAACCTCTTAATCCCTCACTAACTTGTAACACTCTATTACAAGCCACTTTGTAATAACTCTATTACAAAGACATTACAACTCGACTAACTCTAGCCAAGACACAAACACAAGAATTTATGATTTACAAAGGTTTTTCTATGCAATGCTTCTAAACAAGCTAAGTAGGAATTACAATTGAAGAACTATTAAAAAGTTACAACTCAACTAAGTACATACAATAACTTGATATGGGAAACTGGTCCGTAGTAGTATTGTTCTTTGTTCTTGATGCACTTGAGAATCGTTTTCTTGATGATCAATCACAATGAGTGTGCTTGAGTCAATTCTCTAAGTGTTTAAGTCATTTGTTTTACCTTCCTTGATGTTAATAATGCATTTGTGACATCACTAGGATGATGTAAGCAAGGTAGGTAAAAGACACTCCCCATAAAGTTGACTGTTGCATTGTTTTTGTACTGTAGCATGTGCAGGCAGCAACTTTACAGCTGGGGCAATTGACTTGTGTAGTTTCCTCGGGAGACGGTAGCTATTTATTTCCTCTATTGTTCCTTTGACTCTGAAGAGTTGAACCATATCCCAAGCTGGAACCTTTTGATCTTAAGATCTTAAGAATGTGTAACAGGTTCCTTATCTGATTCTTGATAGTAAGTTTGTTAGATCATCAAAACATAATAAGGATATACATATAGCCTATCATCTTGTCTTTTATCTGATAATATCTTCTTATGATTTTTTGGTGGTTCTACCATCGTTGATTTCGGTTTCACAGTGTTTAGTGGAAGTTATATCATCATCGATTTTACTTTCACGATAATTTTATGGCGGTTCAAGGATTTTCACGCATGAATTCGCAGCATTTCTGGAGTAGTTTGGTGCCTTTTTGCGGTTTATGGTGGATCTATATTTTTATACATTTGTGGTAGACCTTTCTTCTTCAGGTTTGCGAAGAAGGATGGTACAATTTGCACATTTTAATCTCCTCAGTTAGAATCATTTCCTAGTTCTAATTGTAGTGTTATGGTCTTTAGATACGAAAACTTTTTGTGTTTTAGATTCGAGTAAAATTTCTTGTCTTGTGATTTTCTCTTTTGCATGGGTAGTACTATAATCATGAGTAGTAACGCATCGTGTCCTTCTTCGCTAATGATCTTGATGTATTTGTTATCCTTCCCTATCATTCTTTCTATGTTCATCCATGAATAGTCTAGGGAAACATTTAGATTCTCCTCAATTTTATGGGTATGGATTTTCTTATTTGGAGAAAGAACATATTGACTGCATTTTCTGCAAAAAGAAAGTTACGTCCCATAGTGTTAGGATTTCTAAATCAGGACCTGATTCTCCTTGTTACTCTTTGGGGGAGAGATGTAATAATTTAGTCATCGCTTGGATAACCAAGTGATTGTTCAGTGATATATACATATTCAATCAAATGGCTCCAAATATATACATATTCAAAGAAAGATTAGTGCTACCCCCAGGGATCCTCAAATATTGTCAACTACCTCACTAAATTAAGAAGCCTATGGGATGAGCTTAGTAATACCTATGTGAATCTGGTGTGCTCTTGTAGAGCTTTACCCAAATTCACTTAAGATAAAGAAAAAATTATTTCTTAATGGCCTAAATGAGTCTTACTCCACTTGCAAGAGAAACATTTTGACGATGCCTGCTCTCCCTTCTTTAAGTAGAGAATATTCCATGCTACAACATAATGAGAAGCAGAAGGAAATTTCTGCTGATATCCCTAGTTTTCTATGAAGTATCCTCATTCAATGTTTTTTCTAGTCTTGCATACAATAGTAGAAATTTTATTTTAAGGGTTCAATTTGATTGTAAAAGGTATTCCACTTTAATTCTTATTGTGTCTTGCAAGTATTGCAAAACGCCTGCATACTATTGATAAATATTTCAAGCTTCATGGATTCCCCCTAGAGTTCAAGTTTACCAAAAATAAGAAATATATTTCTTGTGTTAAATCTGAAGGTCATTATCCAAAATTAGATTTTTTTTCAAGTGTTCTGATTACACTGATCATGGAAGCAGTAAGGAATAATACCAGCATCTTATGTCTTTTTTTCAGCATGCCCATATATGTCCTACTTTTCATTGTGAGACAGCTGACATTGAGCATATAGTATTTTTCAACTTTCCTTTTTGTGTTTAACAATCCTGTAGTTTACTCTGTTACATTTTGTGTATAGGCAATTTTATAGCTGGGTTTAAATCCTTAAATTCTGAATTCAGGTACCTCCAATCACATGACACCACACAAACATCTTTTTCACAATCTAACACCTCTTACTACACATTTTTTTATTACTCTCCCTAATGAATATAAAGTGAAAGTCATATATACCGTATTATTTCATCTCAAGCTATGTATGATTTTGCACAATGTATTATTAGTTTCTTCTTTTCATTTCAATTGATTTATGTCCGCAAGTTGCTAGTTTAATTTAACGGTATTAGATTTTTTACAATTTCTAGCTGTCGTTTACTAGGATTTTCTTTGAGGAGGACACTATAAATTGGTAGATCTACAAATGAGTTATATTTTTTCAACTCGGATGCATCAGATCCCACAATGCCATCTTTTTCACTTCCCAATTATGTTTTTAATTCTGTTCAATGTGATGTTTCTGATTCTGCTAAGTGTACTGCTTCTAATTCTATTCAATGTCATGTTTCTAATAATTTTGTTCCATATGTAACTCATAGTCCCTCATGTAATCCATTTGATGTTATAAATTAAACAGATATAAATTGGCATCAAATGTTGGATCACATATCTTTCAACAGAATAAAATCTATTTTCTTTTTATCCGATACGATTTCAGCCAAACAATATTTTTAATGTGATGTTTGTCCAATGGCTAACCAACAAAGACTTCATTTTCATAATAGCACTATTCATTCTTCTATTCCTTTCCACCTTGTGCATATTGACATATGCGACCCTTGCATTACACAAACCTACAATGGATTTAGCTACTTTTTTTTGTACCTTAGTTGATGATTTCACCAGAGTTACTTAGACTCACCTATTATCATGCAAGAGTCCAAGTACATTTTTAAGTCTAATGTTCAATGTTTTAGATCAGACAATGCTTATAAATTGGGTGGCATTTCTGAAACTCAATAGTTCTTTGTTGATAATGGTATCTTTCACAAAATAATCATTTTTCATACTCCTCAAAAGAATGGAAAGAAGGCATAAATACTTATTAGAAGTGTCTAGAGCTCTTTTTTTTAGTTCAAATTTCCTTTAAAGTACTGAGGTGATTGTGCTTTGCCTGCTACTTATCTCATCAGTGGACTTCCTTTCACTATTTAAATAATATTTCTCATTCCTATGATCTTTTAAATATTTTAGATGTTTGTGCTATGCAGTCACTCCTGCACTTGGTAAAGACAAATTTATTCTAGAATAATTTTTAGTATTTTCTTGGGGTAACCCCTGTGGGAAGAAGGATCACAAGTTATTGAATTTATCCTTTCATTCTATATTTTTCTCTATAGATATAGTTTTTCATGAACATCTTTTCCCTTATCATCATTCTCCTTTTTCCTTCTTTCCTCCTTCCTCCATAATCTTTCTCAAAGTTCTCTATGTTCCTACACTCTTACCTACCTCTACTACTCCCAATCCATTATAACTAGCTTTACCCCCTCAGTGCCAACTCTTAGAAGGTCCACTAGAGTTGTGCATCAACCTTCTTATCTTACAAACTATGTTATGTTCTTATGTTTTTCCTTCTTCTTCTCTAGTTTATGTGAATTCTAGGTATCTAATGCTAAATTAAATATGCGTGAATCTCTATTTTACCACCAGAAAGCTTCCCACCGACTTTGAAAAATGTGTGAATCTCTTAAGGCAAACTATACTTAGGACATTGTCCCATTCCTTCTCACAAGAGTGTTATCCCTTATAAGTTGGTCAAGATTAAATAGATATCTGATGGTTCCATTGCAAGATATAAGGAAATATTTTTCATTATGAAAGATATCCAAAAGGGAGGGATATATTATACTAAAATTTTCTCTCCAATTGTTAAATTCACCACTGTGAAGTGACTTTAATTATTGGTTGTTAAGAGAAATTTGACTATAATTCAACTGGATATTAATAATGATTTTCTCTATGGTGATTTCCATGAGGAAATCTATATGAAAGTCCTACATGGTTTTCAAGCATTCTCCCCTACCTCTTCTTCTTCCACTCCTCCATTGGTTTGCAAACTCAAAAAGTCCTTATATGACTGTAAGCAAGCATACAGATAGTGAGTTGGAAAGTTGTTTGAAGCTTTGCTTTCCAAAGGCTACATTTCTAGCAAGAATGACTAATCTTGTTTACTAAGTCATCTGGTGGTTCTTGACTGTTTTAGTTATGTATGTTGATGATATTTTGTTGGCTGTGAATTATATTGGTGAAATAAACACTCTAAAGTATATTCTGGATGAGCAAATTAAAATTAAGGATTTGGGGTTGGTTTATTATTTTCTTGGTTTGGAGATTTCTACTCATCCCGAAGGTTATATCATGCATCAACACAAGCACACTTTGGATCTATTCGAAAATATTGATTGCTCTTATTTCACATATGTTACATATCCTTTGAACCCTTCAACTAAATTAACTTGACATGGGAGATCTTCTTCCCGATCCATGTTCTTATAGAAGACTGATTAGGGATTAAATTTTCTTAAACACACTAGACTAGATATATCCTTCTTGATACAATACCTTAGCCAATTCGTATGGTGCCCCAAAGTTCCTCACATGTCGGTTGCACTTCATGTTTAAAGATATCTCATGTTTGCCCCAGCCAAAGAATCTTGTTATATGGTTCACCTGATGTATCTCTTGTAGCTTAATCTGACTCAGACGTGGCTGTATATACATTGCCTAAAAAATTTATTACAGGTTTTTATATTACTTATGGTGGCTGCCAATCACTTGAAAGAGTAAAAAGCAACCTACTATTTTCTTTTCTTCTACAGAAGCAGAATCTAGCACCTTAAGAAAGGTGATGACTGAAGTATCTTGGCTCACTAGAATCCATAGTGACTTAGCCTGATTATTTTAAGTCTTGCCCCTGTTTAATGTCATAACCTAGTTATTAACCTTACACATAGCCCAGAATTCTATATTTCATGTGTGAATATCTAATAGACCGTTTTGAGTACTATCTTTCTTTTCTGTATTTTAAGACCTCTAATATCTTTATTTGATAATTTACGACTTGCATGCGTGGTCCGTGTCATTTTATAAAAGTTCATATGTGAAAATTTAAAAAAAATGTGATTTTCGGCTTTAAAAACTACTAGAGTTGACCACAGTCAATATTTTTGGTAAACGACATTAAATCGATATTTTAATAATTTCGGTAGATTTGTATGATCTTTTTGGACTTGCATGCATGTTTGGTAGGGGTCCCGGATAACCCACGACCATTTTGACGCATTTATGTAAAAAATTAGAAAATTGGGTTTTAAACTTGAAAATCTTGAGTTTTAATGATCGATTCTTGATATTTGATGTTATTTTAATTATGTGAGAAAGCAAGCAAGATTGTATGATGTTATTACACTTGAGTGAATGTTCAAATTGGAGCCCAAGGGGCTTAGGTGAGTTTTTAATGCGTTTTGGAAGGTTTTGAATAGCTAATGCAAATTTAGTGCTGGGAAGCCTGCAGGTCTCGCAATTTCGGTGACCTGTTCGCAATTACGAACCCCGCTTTTGTGAAGCCAGGCTCGCAACGATAATTGGGAAGGGGACTATGATCTTTGCTTTTGCGAAGAGGTTGTCACATTTACGAGCTGGAGGGCATCACTTTTGCGATGGCGTTGTCACAATTTCTACTGGGGACTAGGCTGGGTAGCTTTTGCAAATGCAAAGGTAGTGTCGCTTTTGCGATTGGTGGGCGTTTCGTAAATGCGAAGTATATGGCGCAAATGCAACAACTGCAAGACTAAGAAGTTGTTCGCTTTTGTGAACAGTGATGCACTTTTACGAACGTAGCAATTGAGAACTAGAGTTCGTAATTACGACATCTACAGTTAGGTAAAGATTGGGAATTTCGATACTTAGATCATTTTACACAATTTTGAACCCTAAACTCCATAATAGCGATTTTTTTGGAGAGCATTTTTTTCCGAAATTTATTGGTTAGTAACTTTAACTTGTTTTCAATTAATTTCAATTACTTTTCCATGAATTTCATCATCAAATCTATAAATTTCAATGTAGAAATTGGAAGTTTTTGGTAGGTTTTAAGAATCTAATTGAGGCAGAATTTTGAAACAAATCATATATCCGGGCTAGGGGTTAATGGGTAATCGGGATTTGTTCTTCATCTTGGATTTTGACCATGTGGGTCCCGGTTAACTTTTTGTTGCCTTTTTTGATTTAGTTAAACATTGAACCTTTTTCGTTCGTGGGTAGTTTCTATAGTTTGTTTGAATTGTTTGGACGATATTTGGCTAGATTCGATTGGTTTGGAGGCTTGTATTGGATTGTTGATTGTGTTACGGAAAGAGGTAAGAGTCTTGGTTAACCTTGATTTGAGAAAAATAAGATAGAGTAGAGTTTATTTGCTATGTGAATTATTTGTTGGGTAGCATATATGGAAGGTAACGAGTGTATATGCATTGGCCATGGAATAAGCATGCGGGTGAAATTGGTCTTACTTGTACCATGTTATTTTGTGTATTATGTCTTCGTCCTTTAGATAGATTGTTAATTCTTTGATTACTCGCTTTCATGTTATTTCTTATGTTGAGATTGTTGTGATATTGAGTGTTGAGATCGTGGAATTTATTGATTGGTTATTGGCACTAACTGTTGAAAGATTCCCATATGATGAGTTGTGTTCAAATACTATTGTTGAAGTTGAATTTGCTTCCCACCTTGCTTGTATAAGGCCCCGTAAAATTTTACCTAAAACTCGAGGTTTCGTGGTGCAGAGGTAGACTTATGCATTAATTATTGTAGAGATTCTTCGCGGCGAGCAAGCTCGCCACGGTACAGACTTTTTGGATTGAACAGTGTATTGGGGAGTTGAAGAAAAATGTTGGCAGTGCAGGGCATTTTCTGCGGTTCATTCTGCGATTGCAGAACTGATCTGCAGCCCGCAGAACTGGCGCAGAATGAAGCGGAAACTTGAGATAATTTTTGGGCCATTATCCGGCCGCATAATCATTTTATGAGCCGCACAATCTATCACGGATCCAACATAAAAATTTCTGGCGGTAAGTTCTGCGGCGCATTATGCGACCGCAGAATTGGTTTGCGGGCCGCAGTCCTGTCACAGAGTGAAGCAGAAATGCCCAGTTTTGGAGGGCAGTTCATTTTACGGGCCGCAGAAGCGTTATGTGGTCCCATATGTGACCGCAGAACTGCATCGGGGCTTCATTTTTCTAATTTTTTTAACCCGACCCTATTTCGATATATAGTCGTTGAACACCATTTGTAAGGTAAAAACCTGATATTGTTAGAGAGAGGGAGTGTCATAGAGTGAGAGGGAAAGTTCCTAAGATTACTTTCCATCAATTCTTGCTCAAAGTTGGAGAATTCACAAGGAGAAACTCACAAGTTCTTCATCCAAGAGGTAATATTCCATGTCCTAGTCTCAATTTCAAATTTGGGGTAGAAGATGGTTAATGAGGGGTGTGATTCTTCGATGTGAGAGTGTATCTATGCATCTAGTACAATCATGAGTTGTGGAAAGGTAGTTAAGCTCAAATGGGTAGACCTTGGGTTGTGGGGTGAAGGAATCCATCATAGGAGGACCTTGAAATCATAATACCCACCTAGTGTTTGATAAAATGCTCAAATGAGATGGAACCATGAACTCATTCCTAATTTGTGTTCAATATTTGCTATATCGCTAAATAGATCAAAGTTGCTAGGACTTCCAGAACTGTGTATTGAATTAAGAAAAGCTTAAAGTGAGATATGTTGGCTAAACTCCTCTTTTAGAATTGAACACCACAATGGCCTTTTAAGTCCCGTGTTGCTTATTATAAATTGATTATTCTGAAAAAGCCTTGTGTCAAAAGATATATGCATTCAATATATAATCCAAATGATCTTGTTATGTTGAGTTAATATTTGAGAAGGTGATTTAAGTATGGGTTGTGTGTTAATATGTTATGACTTGAAAACGTGATTCCAATGAAAGCTATCATATCGAATTGTGTAAGAAATCACATGTGCCTAAGACCCTTAATTGCTCAAATGTGTACTTAAAGTCTTAAATAGAAATGTTTGTTGTTGACGATCTGTGATGATGTTTGAAAGTGAAACAATAATTATAGAATATGAAATATGGGCAATGTGCCAACAATTATATTACATTTGGGGCCATTGTGCCAATGAAACAAAGAGGCGAGAACAAGATGTTAAAATGAGTTGTGAATCCTTTTAATAATAAATTCTTTGGGAATATCGTTTAGTCACCGAGGAAGGGTAGGTCAAAATAATATAACCCTGAAACTACATGTGCCGGTGTGGGAGGAATTGAGGGGTAAGTTCCCATGTTAATGATTGAGATGTTTCTCCTTGAATGGGATGAGATTATTGCTAGCGAGATGTGATGTGATGTCGACCCACACGGCATTATGGTGAGACGGCTTAGCCGGTCGGGCTGAGATCGTTCGCCATGCCGCGCACATGGTGGTATTATGAGTGGATGTCTCGGGGTGAGACGACTTAGCCGATCGGGCTGAGATTGGACTCCGTGCCAACAATACGGTGGTGTATCGGTGCTAAAGATCTCCCAACTTAAAAAGATTGAAACTTACTTGAAATTTACCTTTCCCCTAACTTGACACCTTGATGAT
Organism: Nicotiana tabacum; assembly: GCF_000715075.1. Taxonomy (NCBI): domain Eukaryota; kingdom Viridiplantae; phylum Streptophyta; class Magnoliopsida; order Solanales; family Solanaceae; genus Nicotiana; species Nicotiana tabacum. The sequence goes on along the minus strand of NC_134093.1, from coordinate 48,458,044 downwards.
ATTGAATCTTTTATTGATTTCATGTTTTATTCTTCGTTCACTGTTGCTTGTTCTATTGAGAGGGTGTTTAGTTTTACATACTAGTACTATTCCATATATACTAACGTCCCTTTTGCCGGGGGAGCTTCATCTTTAATGGATACAGGTTGTTCCATAGCATGTGGTGTTGATCAGTGACAGCAGCACACCCTCTCCTCAGCTGACTTGGTGAGCCCCACTTTATTTCGGGGTCATGTATCTCTTGTCCTTTGTACATAGCATTTTGAGGTATAGTCGGGGGCCTTGTTGCTGGCACTGTCTTAGCACTCTTTTATTTCTGTTAGAGTCTCTGTAGACATAGTGTAGGTTGTATCTTATTTTGGGAAAGTTAAACTAGATTTGTTGTAATCGTACCACATGTTCCACTTCAACTATGTATGTACAGTGTACTGTTTTGGAGACCTGTTAATGATGCAACTAATGGAAATGAACTGGTGTTGTACACATGACCTCTTACCGTCTAATTAATGAAATGTATTCTTCTCTTTATTCATGGGTGAGTTGGGTAGATGATTTTGTGCAGGCTTGCTCGACCGGGGTAACTTTGTTGAGCGTCGGTCCCCCCACCCCCACCCCCCCGAGGTCGGGGCGTGACAGCTTGGTATTGTGTTGCTTGGTGTGGAAAAGTGAAAAACATGAAGGGTTTTGTCGTGCCTTATTTGTATATTGATATCATTGCTTGAGTGAACGTGAGGACAAATCTTGAAGGGTGATGTCGTGCAATTGCTTTCTAATTTTATATGTGAGGATAAGAGTAAAAGCACGAAAGGTAATGCCATGCACTTGCTTTATTATTATTATGTGAAGATGAGAGTAAAAGCACGAAGGGTGATGCCGTGCACTTGCTTTTGTATTATATTGTAAAGATGAGAGTAAAAGAACGAAGGGTGATGACGTACAGTTTGTTGATTTCAATGCTTTTACTTGATATTTGGAATGTGAACTTGGCTTTGTGGTTTTGTTAATTACTTTTAAAAGAGGTTTACTCCGTGATACATACTTTATGTTTCAAATTGTTGCCACATTCATGTGTCCCTATCCCATTGTTACTTTTGATTCTTTACTTGCTATTTCGTTACTTTTGATACATAACTGCGTAGGTTAATGGTAGGTGTCTTGTCTTAGCCTCGTCACTACCTCATCGGGGTTAGGTTCGATACTTACTAAGTACATTAGGTCGGTTGTACTCATACTATACTTCTATACTTCTTGTGCAGATTCGAATATTCGTACCAGCAGAGTCCCGATAGGTGCTTAGCGGATACCAGATGGTGATTAAAGGTAGAGTTACATTACATTGGCAGGCCTTAGAGTCACTTTCCTATTTTTATTTTACTGTTTCTATCTTGTTTCAAACGGTGTTGTATTTCTTTCAGAACAATGTATGTAGAAAACTCTAGAATCTCATGTACTTGTGACTCCACATCTTGGGATGGTTCGCGTAGTTGTTGGATTTAGTCTAATTATGTTTATCTCATAATCTCCTTTACATGATGTTATTATTCTCTTTTCGGTCTTTCGTAGAAATTCTTCCTATTTTTCTATTGTGTGTTAGCTTGCCAAGCAAGCGGTGTTAGGCGCCATTACGATCCCGATTGGTTAGGATTTTTAGTCATGACAAGTTTGTATAATAGAACTAGGTTGCATAGGTCTCACGAGTCATGAAAAAGCTTAGTAGAGTCTTCAGGATCGGTACGGAGACATCTGTACTTATATTCTAGAGGTTATAAGGCTTTATGAATTTTTACTTTCTTTCTTTATCGTGCGACTTTGTTATACCGCTAAGTTTGAGTCAATCTTCTCATATTCTCTTACAGATGGTGAGGACATGAACGACATCCGCAGCTGATCAGGATCTGGAGCCCAAGTTTGCAGCCACTACCAAGGGTAGGGGCCGAGGTCGAGGTAAAGCCAGAGGTAGAGGCAGAGATCAGCCTAGAGCACGCATAATGACACCTATTATTGAGCCTCAAATAGAGAAGGATGATAAGAGCCTTGTTCCGACCGATCCAGTAGGACCAGCTCAGGTCCCAGAAGAGTTCATTGTTACCCCAGTGCTCCAGGATGCCCTAGTCCACTTGGATGGCTTGATGGAGAGGCTGGCTCAAGTCGGTGTGTTTCTTGTGGCACCAGCTATTTTTCAGGCCGGAGAGGAGCCACGACTCTTGCTACCCACACTCCATAATCGATGGCTCACGGGTACGATACCCTAGCAGTTCTACCAGTTAGGGTGGTTAAGCCTAATATTACTGCACCGCCCAGGGATACACCCGCTATGTCAGCTGATGGGATAAAAAGGTTGGATAAGTTCACCAAGTTGTTTCCCCCTCACTTTAGTGGTGCACCTTCTGAGGACCCCCAAGGTTTCTTGGACCGTTGCCATGAGATATTGCATAACATGGGTATAGTGGAGTCCAACGTAGTTGATTTCACAGTGTTTAGATGTATGGTTTTGCCAAGAGGTGGTGGCAGGTGTATGTGCAGTCCAGGCCAGCTGGTTCACCTCCTTTTCACATAGGCTCAGTTCTCTTAGTTGTTCTTAGAGAATTTTATTCCCTTCACTCAGAGAGAGGAGTTGCATAGTCAGTTTGAGCACCTTCAGCAGGGTAGTATGACCATTACTCAGTATGAGACCAGATTTGTGGATCTATCATGCCATGCAGCTATCCTGATCCCTACTGAGAGGGAGAAGGTGCGGAGGTTCATATATGGCATCAGACTTCAGATGGACAGAAATACCGAGGATGAGATTTCTTTTACTCAGGTAGTGGAGTTTGCTAGGAGGATCAAGTGCATCATAGGCCAGGATAGGGAGGCGACTTGTTACAAGAGGCCCCATCATTTTAGAGGATTCAGTGGTGCTTATTTTGAGGTAGGGGTTCCTTTGGTAGAGGACATCCTATCATGCCGGCTCAGTCAACTCTACAGGTTAGCCATGGTATTTCAGGCAGTCATAGTGCTTATGGATCTCCTCCCGAGTAGCTAGCCTATAGTGCACCTTCAGCTCCGATTAGTGCGCCTCCAATATAAAGTTATTAGGGTTGTTATTCAAGTCGACAATGACAGTTCCAAGGTCAGTAGTCATGTCAATCGAGGACTTGTTATAGATGTGGGGATCTGAGGCACGTTGCAAAGTTTTGCCCGAAGTCACAGAGTAGCATGCCACAGTAGGGTACTGGTGCCATAGTTCTGGCACCTATGGCTCCACTACCAGCATAGCTAATTAGAGGCGGGGATCAGGTAGCCCGAGGTAGTGGTCAGATAGTTAGAGGTGGAGGCTAGTCAGTGAGAGGCCGCCCAAGAGATGGAGGTCAGGTTGGTGGGGCTCAGCCCCGTTATTATGCATTCCTAGATAGACCTAAGGGAGAGTCGTTCGATGCAGTATTACATGTATTATCTCATTCTGTCATAGAGATGTTTTTGTGTTGTTTGATCCGGGTTCTACATATTCTTATATGTCTTCATATTTTGCTTCGCTTTTGAGTATGCCTCGTGATTCTTTTGATGTTCTTATTTCTGTGTCTACATCGATTGAAGATTCTATAGTAGTTGATCAGGTGTACTGGTCTTGTGTTTTCACTATTAATGTCTTTGATAATGTAGTTGATCTTCTGTTGTTAGATATAGTGTATTTTGAGGTCATTCTTGGTTTGGATTAGTTGTCCCCGTATCATGCTATTTTGGATTTTCATTCCATGACTGTGACTTTAGCCATGTCGGGGTTGCCTGTATTAGAGTGAAAAGTACCCTCGGGCACTCCACTAGTAGGTGGTTTCATATTTGAAGGCTCGGTATATGGTTGAGAAGGGTTTTTGGAGTATTTTGCTTATATCAGTGATTCTACTGCTCCCTTTTATGGAATCGATACCAGTTCTTAGTGAGTTTCCTGATGCATTTCCCTATAGATTTTTTGGGTATGCCATCCGACAGGGATATTGAATTTTGCATTGACTTGGTTTTGAGCTTTCAACCTATTTCTATTTCATCATACCGTATGGCTCCAGCTGAGTTGAAAGAATTGAAGGATCGATTGCAAGATTTGCTTGACAAGGGATTCATAAGACCTAGTGTTTCACCTTGGGGTGTGCCGTGTTATTTGTTAAGAAAATTAACGGATCGATGAGGATGTGCATAGATTATCATCACTTGAACATGGTCACTATCAAGAACAAGTATATGTTGCCTAGGATTGATGATTTATTTGACTAACTTCAGGGTGCTAATGTGTTTTTCATGATTGATTTGAGATCTGGCTACCATCAGATAAAGATTAGGGCGTCAGATGTCCTTAAGACAACTTTTAGGATTCGATATGGTCATTACGAGTTCTTGGTGTTGTCATTTAGCTTGACTAATGCCCCATCACCCTTTATGGATTTGATGAACCGAGTGTTCAAGTGTTATTTGGATTCCTTCATAATTGTCTTCATTGATGATATTCTGGTTTACTCCCGCAGTAGAGAGGAGCATGAGCAGCACCTATGGATTGTACTTCATACTTTGAAGGATTGTCAGTTATATGCCAAGTTTTCAAAGTGTGGGTTCTGGTTAGACTCGGTTGCCTTTTTGGGTCATGTTGTGTCTTCCGAGGGTATCAAGGTGGATCCTAAGAAGATTTAGGCAGTTAAGAACTGGCCTAGACCTTTTTCAGCTACAGAGATTCGAAGCTTCTTGGGTTTGTCAGGTTATTATCATCGGATCATGGAGGTGGTTTTCATCTATCTCAGCCTCATTGACCAAGTTGACCTAGAAGGGTGCTCTTTTCAGATAGTCCGACGAGTGTGAGGCGAGCTTTCAAATGCGCAAGACTCCCTTGACTATAACCCCAGTGTTGGTGTTGCCCGCAGGTTCAGGATCTTACACTGTGTATTGTGATAAATCGCGTATTGGACTTGGCGAGGTATTAATGCAGAACAGTAATATGATTGCCTATGTGTCTCGTCAGTTGAAGGTTCATGAGAAGAATAACCTTGTGCATGATTTGGAGTTGGCGGACATTGTTCACTCGCTCAAGATTTGCTATTTATATAGTGTTCCATGTGAGATATATACTGACCATCGGAGTCTCCAGCACCTATTCAAGTTGAAGTATCTTAATTTGTTGCAGCGGAGATGGTTAGACTTATTGAAAAAATATGATATCACCATATTATATCATCTAGGGAAGGAGGAGAGCATGAGCAGTTTGGTATTTTTACTGGCAATGGAGAGGCCATTAGCCATCGATGTACAGGCTTTGGCCAATCGGTTCGTGAGGTTGGATATTACAGAGCCTAGTAGAGTTCGCACTTGTGTTGTGACACAGTCATCGTTGTTGGAGCGTATCAAGGCTCGCCAATTTGACGATCTTCAAATATTGGTATTTAAAGACACGGTGCAGCGGGGTAGTGCCAAGGAGGTTGTGATTGGGGATTATGGTGCTATGCGACTTCAGGGACAGATTTGTGTTCCGAATGTTGATGGGTTGAGAGAGTTGATCCTTGAGGAGGCTCACAGTTCATGGTATTCCATTTACCTAGGTTTCACAAAGATGTATCGTGACTTGAAGAAGCACTATTGGTGGAGGAAGATTAAGAAAGACATTGTTGGACATGTCTCTCGGTGTTTGAATTGTCAACAAGTGAAGTATGAACATCAGAAACAGGTTGGGTTGATTTACATATTGGAGATACCATAGTGGAAATGGGGGCGCATCACTATGGAATTTATGGTAGGCTTACCACGGGCTTTGAGGAAATATGACGTTGTTTGGGTTATTGTGGACCGATTGGCTTAGTCGACACACTTCATTCCGTTAATGACTTCCTATTCTTCAGAGCGGTTAGCTCAGATTTACATACGGGAGATTATTCGACTGCACGGCGTACCTATTTTTATCATTTTCTGACCGAGGCATGCAGTTCACTTCACACTTTTGGAGAGCTGTGCAGTGTGAGTTGAGCATTCGGGTCGACCTAAGCACCGCGTTTCATCCTCAGATGAACGGGCAGTCTGAGCGTACTATTCAGATTTTGGATGACATGTTGTGGGAATGCTCTATGGATTTTGGGGGTTAGTGGGACTAATTTCTACCTCTATCGGAGTTCGTCTACAATAACAGCTATCACTCGAGCATCCAGATGGCTCCGTACGAGGCCATGTATGAGAGGCAATGTCGTTCTCCAGTGGGTTGATTTGAGCTCGGTGAGGCTAGATTGTTGGGTACCGATTTATTTTGTGATGCTTTGGAAAAGGTTAAGATAATTTAGGGGCGGCTTCGTACAGCTCACTCCAGGAAAAATGAGTTATGCAGACCGGAAGGTTCGAGATATGGCTTACATAAAAGGTGAGAAGGTTATTCTCCAAGTGTCGCCTATAAAAGGCGTGATGCGGTTTGGGAAAAAGTTCAAATTGAGGCCGAGGTTTATAAGCCCGTTTGAGATTTTGGAGAGAGTTGGGTAGGTTGCTTATAGGCTTGCATTGTCTCCTAGCCTAGGGGGGTAAATCCGGTATTTCATGTTTCTATGCTTCAGAAGTACCATGAAGATAGGTTACATGTTTTACACTTTAGCATTGCATAGCTTGATGAGAATTTGACCAATGGGGAAGAGTCGATGGCTATTTTAGACCGGCAGGTTTGGAAGTTGAGATCTAAGAATTTTTCTTCTATAAAAGTGTATTGGAAAAGTCAGTCGATTAAGGAGGCTACTTGGGAGTCCGAGTCCGATATGAGGAGTAGATTCTCGCACCTATTTACCAGTCCAGGTACATTTTTATGTGCGTTCGAGGATGAACGATTCTTTTATAGGTGGAGAATATGACGTCCTGATAGGTTGTTTTGGGTACTACCTTCATTTTTTGTGTCCCGAGACCTCTCATATAATTATTTGATGATTTATGATTTCCGTGTGTGGTCCATTTCATTTTTCAAAAAGTTCATATACGAAAATTTAAAGAAAATATAATTTTTGGCTTTAAAAATGACTAGTTGACCATTGTCAACATTTGGTAAACAATCTTGAATCAGTGTTTTGACGATTCCGGTAAGTTCGTATAATATTTTTGGACTTCTACGCATGTTTGGTTGGGGTTCCGGGTGACCCGAGGCCGTTTCGGCGTATTATGTGAAAATTTTGAAAATTGAGGTTTAAACTTGAACTTGAGTTTTGATGATCGATTCTTGATATTTGATATTATTTTAATAATTTGAGATAGAGAGCGAGTTTGTATGATATTATTACACTTATTTGCATGTTCGTATTGGAGCCCGAGGGGTTCGGGTGAGTTTCGGATGCGTTTTGGAATGTTTTGAACAGCTGATGTAAATATGGTGCTTAGAAGCCTACAGGTCTCGCAATTGCGAAGCAAGGCTCGCAAATGCGGTGACTCGGAAGGCGACTGTGATCTTTGCTTTTGCGAAGAGGTTGTCTTATTTACGAGCTGGAGGGCATTGCTTTTTCAATGGCACTGTCGCAATTATGAATGGGGACTGGGCTGGGCAGCCTTCGCAAATGCGAATATAGTGTCGCTTTTGCAATGGGTGGGCTTTTCGCAAATGCGAAGTATGTGTCGCAAATGCGAAAACTGCAAGGCTCAAAAGTTGTTCGCTTTTGAGAACAGTGGTTCACTTTAGCAAACATAGCAATTGTGAACTATAGCTCACAATTGCGACATCTGCAGGTAGGTAAAGATTGAAAATTTCGGGACTTAGCTCATTTTAAACCATTTTTGAACCCTAAACTCCATAGAGGCTATTTTTGGAGAGTGTTTTCTTTCAAAATACATTAGTTAGTAACTTTAACTTTTGAACAATCAATTTCAATTCTTTTTTCATGGATTTCAAAGTAGAAATTGAGGGCTTTGAATAGGATTTAAGAATTTTGTAAAATTGAGATTTAGACCTCGAATTGAGGTCGATTTTCGAAACAAATCATATATCTGGGCTTGAGGGTGAATGGGTAATTGGGATTTGGTCTTAATCTCAAATTTCGACCACGTGGGTCCGAGTTAACTTTTTGCTGACTTTTTTAATTTAGTTAAAGATTAAATCTTTTTCGTTCGTGGGTAGTTCCTAAAGCTTGTTTTGAATTGTTTGACCGATATTTGACTAGATTCGATTTATTTGGAGGCTTGTTCTAAAGAAAAAGGCCATGTTGGATTGTTAATTGTGTTTCGAAAAAAGGTAAGTATTGTCTTGGTTAACCGTGAATTGAGGAAAATAAAGTAGAATCGATTTTATTTGCTATGTGAATTATATGTTAAGGGCGGCGTATGTGCAAGGTGACAAATGTATATACATTGGCCATGGGATAAGCATGCGGGTAGAATTCGCCTTACTTGTACCATGTTATTTAATGTATTATGTATTCTATGTTTTAGATAGATTATTAATTCTTTGATTACTTGCTTTCATGCTATTTCTTTTGTTGAGATAGTTGTGATATTGGGTGTTGAGGAGGAAGAGTGAAAAGTACGAAGGGTGTGCCTTATTTACATATTGATATTATTGTTTGAGTGAACTTGAGGATAAAGTACTAAGGGTGATATCGTGCAATTGCTTTCTTATTTCATATGTGATGATGAGAGTAAAAGCACGAAGGGTGATGTCATGACTTGCTTTATCATTATTATGTGAGGATGAGATTAAAAGCACGAAGGGTGATGTCGTGACTTGCTTTATCATTATTATGTGAGGATGAGATTAAAAGCATGAAGGGTGATGTCGTGTGCTTGCTTATATATTATATTGTGAGGATGAGACTAAAAGCATGAAGGGTGATGCCGTGCAATTTGTTGATTTCATTAGTTTTACTTGATATTTGGAATGTGAACTTGGCTTTTTGGTTTCGTTAATTACTTTTGAAAGAGGGTTACTCCATGATACTTACTTTATGTTTTCAATAGTTGCCCCATCCATATGTCCCTATCCCGTGGTTACTTTTGATTCTTTACTTGCTATTTTATTGCTTTTGATATATAATTGCACAAGTTTATAGCAAGTGTCTTGTCTTAGCATTGTCGGAGTTAGGCTCGACACTTATTGAGTATATTGGGTCGGTTGTACTCATACTACACTTCTACACTTGTTGTGCAGATTCAGATATTAGTACCAGCGGAGTCCCGAAAGGTACTTAGCATATACCTGATGGTGATTCAAGGTAGAGCTGCATTTTGTTCGCAGGCCTTAGAGTCACTTTCCTATTTTCATTGTATTGTTTCCATCTTGTTTAAGACAATGTTGTATTTCTTTTAGAACAATGTATGTAAAAAACTCTAGAAGCTCATGTACTTGTGACTCAACATTTTGGGATGGTTCGCATATTGTTGGATTTTGTCTTATTATGTAATTTATCTCAAAATTGGCTTTACATTATGTTATTATTCTCTTGTCAGTCTTTTATAGCAGTTCTTCCTATTTATATGTTATGTGTTGGCTTGCCTAACAAGCGATGTTTCTGGACTAATCTCTCTACGTCATGTCGTAGCTTAGATCAATTAGAAGATATTGTGACCTCATCATTCCATGTTGGGCAAGTTGGAGTGTTTTCATCCTCCAACTTTGAGGGGTGCTGACTTTAGCCCAAATACAGTTGCAAAGCCCAAACTAGGAGAGGATAACCCACTTGGTTTTCATTAGCAGCTGCTTTGTATATTTTTTTTTCTTTTTAGCCCTTTATATTTTCTCATTTATTATGTAATAAATATAAACAGGGTAGAAATATTTAGAGCACGTGAGTTACAAATTCTGCTTCGTCAACAGTGAACTAATATCTCTTTCTTTTTCTCTTTCTCTTCTGTATATTTCTAAGGTTTCTCTACTTTGTTCCACTTGTATACTGGAATTCTCAACCCTAACAAAAATACTTAGGAAGCAATCATGGAGGTGACAAAGAGAGGGAGGAGAAAGGAGAGGGGCGGTCTTTCTAGCTGGGTATGGGAATCATGTTAAGAAGTTAGTGTAGCAAAGCCAAAGCCAGAGGAAAAAAGTAGAAGGAAATTTTAAGATAGAAGAGTGGATAAGCATCGTTCAGTGCATGAATATCCGACATGATCCGTTTATTTTGGTAAACATGATGCAAAATGCAATACTTCAATTCCCAAATTTTCTTGCAAAATGCAAATCCCTATATACTTTAATTCTCAAAACTTTTCTGACCCAAAGATAGGAGAAACCCGTGTTTGACCATGTCCACGTACGTATTCTTCTTCGTATTTTTATTTTGGTGCATGTCTCCTTGCACGAGCACACTCTACCACAACAGGTTTGAAAGAAGAAAGAAAAATAACATTCTTTTTTTAAAAACAAAAAATATTTCCTCCCGCCTCATGAACAAGTTAAGTCAGGCGGTCTTCCGAAAATAGGAGGTCTTATAACAAATCTTTGTCTACTTTTATCTGATATTATAACAATTATGTAGAAATGGAAAACCAATAAAATCCCAATTGATTAGTTTAAGTAGGCGCTTGGACATAAGAATTGTAAAATTTATGAAAAAAGTGAAAAACAATTTCAAGCGAAAATGATATTTGAAAATTAGAGTTGTGTTTAGACATGAATATAATTTTGGGCTGTTTTTGAATTTTTGTGAGTAATCTGAAGTGAAAATTTTTGAAAATAGCTTTTTGGAGTTTTTTAAGTTTTCAAAAAATTCTGAAATTCATCTTCAAGTGAAAATCGAAAATTTCATGGCCAAACATTGATTTTGAAAAAAAAAATCTTAAAAAAACGAATTTTTTTGGCCAAACGGGCCCTAAGTAGCTGTATAAAAGAACAAAAAGATTTAAGGTGAAAATGGTGATTTTTTTTTCTTTGTCCAATAAATCTCTGGTTCAATTTTTTTTATTTTTAAACTATGTAAACCTTATGTATGCTTTTTTCGATCTTGTACCCTATGTAGGCATGCAAAGCATAGGCTAGAAAAACGATACACCGAACACCATATCCTAATTTCGGCGGGAAAAAAAAGTAAGTACTTTCTTAATGATCTCTATTTATGACGTGAATGGCCGCTTCTTAGAACTAATTCATAAGCATTTTCTATTAGTTAGACTTCACACATTGTATAAAAAAAAATAATTGAAGCGTGCTATAGAAAGCGAAAAAATGAATTGATTGACTATGGGGAGAAAGGAAGACATTTACTTTATGTGTATAGTGTCATAAAAGTTTTCCTATTTAGAGATCAAGTAACATGAAGCTATTATTTACAATATATTTAGAGACAGTCCAGCAACTACAAATTAAATCACTATATGCATCAATAGAGAGTACCAATTAACCACATGTGAAGGGGAACACAAGGTCGTGATTCACTGAGATAAATCTGGTATCTCTTGATTTAAACATCTCTGTCACACACACTAGCAGAGACAAAAAAATTTAATGGGTAGGATTTGGGTTCTAATAGATCCAATTCCCAGATAACGACCAAAAAAGATCAGAAGACAAAAACCACGGTTATAATCAGAGGAACAAAAACATGTGCTTTTGTGCTCAAAAAAAATGTTGACCACGAGTAGGGACAAATAATTCGAAAGGTTTATTTATATCATATATACATCCAAAAATTGAATAGCCACTAGCAAATAAATGTTTTCGATAATATGTGTGGTTAGTGCTAAAGCAGAGAGTCGAAGAATATATAACTATATATTCTCTATTATTAAATTAATAATCATCTAATCAATTTTTTAGATAATCACAAAAATTATGTACTGACAACGGAGAGCACAGAATGTCTCTGAAGGAGTATGGACTGGTTCCCACATGCATGATTTGATTCACGTATAGTTATTGCATGATATACACTTCATTTATATTTTATTTGCCATCTTTGCCCCATAATTATTTTCCAATAAATCAGCCTCGTTGACTGATTAAAACTCGAGGTTTAAAAATAATTATATATTTGGAGCAATCATTTTCCAGAAAAAGAAGAAACTAAGAAAGCGCCTTATATATTCACTTACATTCTTTAAAAGAAGGCCCTGATTTGCAACTTTATTTAGGTCATTTGACTCTAGTCAACTCAAATTTATTTTTTGTCAATTTCACACCTATGCTTACAAGGGATCAGAACAGTGAATACTAGGTATATATATCGAATCATAATATTACAGAGTTTAAATTCAATGGTATGTTGCTTTTTTCGCTATTAAGGAAATTCCACACTATTTACATTCACCATATATGTAGAGAGTCTCATGTTTGGAAATGACAATTCTACCTCACCAAAAAGAGGTAGATATAACATGCCTTCCGAAATTCATTGAATTAATCCAAAGGTAAAACACAAAACGAGAAAATAAAAGGACGGAAGTAGCTACAGAATTTCATCAAATCAAACACAGTAGAGGGTCAGGGGAACATGTAAACAATTCCATGTGATTGCCAACTAATCACTTATTATCAACTAAATTATACTCCATTCATGCACCTATTAATAACTTTTAACAAAAAGCTGCTTCAACCTCTAACTAATCCTTTAAAATAAAAAAAATAATAAAAATAAAAAAAGGCATGATGACCATTCCTAATTATCTCTGTTTATCCAAGTAAACTTATCTTTCTTGATCCCTAGCTACTTTTTACCACTAAGCAAAACTGGCTTCAATTTTCAGGCAATGTATTTTTCTTTCTTCTTTGAAGATCACACATGGTTATTCCAACATTCAAGATTAATCAATGATAAGCAAGAAATATTTGCACATATATAATTAATTAGTAACTTTGACCCGATCGACTCCAATAAGTACTGAACTCCTTTTTTCTGGTAATAAGTATACTTACATTATCACTGCCGATAGATGTTGTAGTAGGCATTGATTGTCCTTAATTGTATACATATTAGTACCCATACATTGGTTGTTCAAAATAGAATGGTAAATCTTTAAGCTTATTCATACTTGAACTCATTCATAATGTGATGCTTCTTTAGTACCACTCCCTCCGTCAGTTTTACAAAAAAGATAAAAGCAAAAAGGAATTCAAGTGCTCACTCAACTTTGGGCAATTGACAATCAAACTTATATAATTTTGTTTTGTCTTTTAAAAATCACTTTACTTTATCTATCTCTTAAATGGTCATTCTTTCCGATTTTGTACTTTTCGACATGACAAAAAAAAAACATTTAAGAAAAAATAAGTAAAACATAAATTTTAAACTTGAACCATTTTAAAACTCAATCCACCCTGTACTCATTGACACTAGCAGACTAAAATAAAATGATACATCTGTATTTTTCTTCATAATTATGTCCTCTAACCCCTTCCACTCTAGCTGTGGTAACTGCAAATATTAAGTCTGCTAGTGTTATTCTCTATTGCTTCTTTTCGAGTCTTTACTAAAAATGAAACTGGACAAATTTAATAACCAAAAAAATAAAATAAAAAGAAGACAATATAAGAATATAAAATGTTAATAAACTTAAAGAATGATCAATGAGTACCTGATTTTCTGCTAAAGATACATATATGTGTGGGTTAATTCATTAACTTCTTAAATTATTCACTATGAAGAGTTAAACAACGTGAGAGCAAGAACTGAAGCATTTTGGTAATATCATGAATGAAAAATGTTAGATTAAAAAAATCCCAAAAATTTACAAACATAATCTTCCATGACAGTAAACGGGTGGGTTGGGTTTTAAAATGGTTCAAGTTTTAAATTTATGTTTTAAATTAATTTTTCTTAAAATTAATTTTTGTCATTTCATTAAATCTCATCAAATAAAATACAAAATCTGCAAGAATGATCATTAAAGTGAGATATGTAAAGTAGAGTGACTTTTGAAAGTTAAAATAAAAATATATAATTTAATGGTCAATTATTCAAAGTTAAGTTCTGAACCATCAACTCGAATTCAACTACCTATTTGTAATTGAATCAAATAGCACGGAAACGTGTGTGTATCTCATGGACCTAACATAATTTTGTTTTAGTTTCCTATTCGATGTTCGGTAGCCGCATTGGAACCCGATTATATTCGGATTCGCGCTGCGTAGGGCCCCATTCGGGGGAAGAGCTCTCTGCCAAGAATTTTTCCATACTCAGGGCTCGAATTCGAGACCTCTGGTTGAGGGAAGAGCAGTCCTATCTACTGCACCACATCCTTTGGTGATTGACCTAACATAATTCATATACCTAAACACAAGATTAAAAAATTAAATGTTGTTCAAGTGGAACTCATTAGAAAAGGACAGCGTTTAAAGTGAGAGGATCAAGATATTTAATTTCCCAAATAAAATTGGACATTATAAATATAGAATATGATAATTAGAGATTACATAATTAATATTATAAATCAAATTTTTAATAATTAAATATAATTAGAAAGTATGTGAATAATTATAATTAAAGGTTAATTTCGCACACTCCTGTTACGTGACTTAATTTCGGATACATTTTCTGTTTTTCAAAATCAAATACTAACACCTTTTATATTATGAAAATCCTACACTTATACCCTTATAATATATTTAGTTACATATATACCTCATAAGGGGTGTAAAAATAGGTTTTCCGGTGGGGGTAATAAGTTATGCTATTATAGTTTTGATGATTTGTCAAACTTTATCAAGGAACCAGATAGGAACCTGATGCGATCAGTTCCTTTGCGTCTGTTGTGATATGCTTCGTGGTCTAACCAAACATCCTTGAGAAACCGATAGGGAAACAGATAAGGGAAAAGATAGGATCAGTTCCCCAACTGTCGTACAGTCAACTCTATAATTGTAAAAGCCGTCTCACTGTACCGACTGGCAGCAGTGCAGTAGCACAACCGTTGTTGCTAGAAGCCAAACCAAAATATGTAATGTCGTCCCTATCTCTTCACTCATGCTCTCTCATATATAAACAATATTATACAAGGTTTGACCTAACACTTGATAATTTGAAAAACTTATCATCTCAGGTGCCAGCTACTACTGTTTTCTCCAGGTGCACTCAAGAACAAAGCTGCTACAAACCAAGGACCAGATTCCAACACTGAAGATGTCTTGAGTCTTTATGTTTATTGAGTCTTTTTCTTTTGTTCTTTACTCGTAAACCCACATGGCTTTCAAGAAGTATTTTGTAGGATATCATTTAACTATTATTATTTTGGTTGTTTGACTATAATTAGTCAAGAGTGTTACTTTTTTAAAGGATTTATTGCAAAGGGCTTACAGTAGAGTATTGTAAGGGGTGAGGGATTAATAGTTTAATTCCTAGATTGCAATAGGTTGTAATCTAAAGTTTGCTCAGTTTAGTGGAGTTAAAATCCTACTAGGGTAGGTTGTAGTTTTTAATCCCTTGAGCAGGGAGTTTTTCACGTAAATATCGCGTGTCCTTTACTTACTGCTTGTTTATTGTGGCACCTAATAGAGAATCTAGTTCTCTATACTGTTTGGTGGATTCCTAGTTTCTATCAATTGGTATCGGAACAGGTACTTTCTAAAAGGTTAATACCTAGAAATAATCTTCTACATGGCTGCTTCACCAAACCTCGAGGAAGGACAATCAACCACAAAACCCTGAAGATTCAACGGCAAGTACTATGGATTGTAAAAAATGAGAATGCATGACTTTATCATGGTTGAGGACTCAGAGTTATGGGACGTGATTTGTGATGAGTCTTTTGTTCCCATGAAAGTTGTTGGAGAGGGAACAAGGACTGTCCCAAAGATGAGAAAAGAATACAACGATGTTGATAGAAAGGCTATTGAAAAGAACTTCAAGGCAAAGAAGATTCTTGTTTGTGGTATTGGACCAGATGAATACAATCGCGTCTCAGCATGTGAGTCAGCTAAACAGATCTGGGAAGCTCTCAAAACTACACATGAGGGAGGATGTGCTTACCACTAAATATGAACTTTTCAAAATGAAGGAGGATGAGTCTATTCAAGATATGCACCCACGTTTCACCTCCATTATTAATGAGCTGCATTCTCTTGAAAAACTCATCCCAACAAACAAGCTGGTCCAGAAGATACTCAGTGTTCTATCACCTAGGAAAGTAAAGTGAATGCCATCACTGAAGCGAAGAACCTGCAGAAGCTAACCACTAATGAGATAATTGAAAATCTCAAAACCTATGAGATGAAGAGAAAAAAAGATCTTGAAATAAGAGAGCCCAAGAAAGAGAAGAACCTCATCCTCAAGGCTGCCAACAGTGACTCAAGCAGTGATGAGTTTGACATGGCTTATCTCACTCGAAGATTCCAAAAGATGGTTAGAAGAAATTGGAATTCCCAAGAGAGGAAGTTCAAGCAAGAACTTCAAAGGAAATGATGTTGTCATAAGTGTGGAAAAGCCTGAACACCTCATTAAAAACTGTCCCTTCCATATGTAGGATCACTACATAAACAATGATGGCAAAGCAATCAAGAGGAACTCGGTCCCTGGCAAGAGGTTCAAAAGAAGAGATGTTGACGATAACATGGCAAAGCAAGCATTGGCTTCCTGGGGAGATTCCTCTAGAGAACATTAAGGTAAGGATGACCAAAGAGATACATCTATGATGGCGTTTGAAAATGAATCCTCTGAATATGACTCTATTTTTGCACTCATGGCGAAATCTGTTGATAATGAGGACAAGGAGGAAGATGAGGTAAATTTTCTTGATGTTCAAAGAAACTTGAAAACTTACTCTCAAAAAAATTGATGTCATTGGTAAATGTGTTGATTGATACCTATTATAGCCTTATTAATGAAACAAATTCCTTGATTGAAGAAATTGGTGATGTAGAACAAGAGAGAGATGATATGGTAGTTACAATTGTAGATTTGAAGGAACAAGTGAAAGAAGTAACTAGAAAAAATACATTATTGAAAAATCAAATAGAAAAATGGATTAACGCACCTAAGGGAAAAGAAGTGGCTAGTGAGGCTCAACTTGATCTTGAGAGCGAGCTTAAGAAAGTTAAAACAAGTCTTATTGCTCAGCTTGAAAAGAATAGACAACTTCAGGAGGATCTAAAAAGGTTAAAAATAATCTTGATAAGTCACTTAAATGGACCTGGTCCTCTAATGTAATAACGTCTATGTACAAGAGTAATGGTGAAAACAAGCAAGAAATCGAGTTCCAAAATGCCAAAACCCCCCATATAATCCCAATAAAAAGTATGTAGCTGTAGCTGATAGTTGGTTGTGTACTTGATGTGGTCAAACCGGTCATTACAAAGATTCTTGTAAAGCTAAAATCCAGTCCCTACATAAAAATAAAGTTTTTGTTGAAAAGAAGCTTACTATTGAAGAACCCGGTTCGCTGAGAAGAAAATATGTATTGTCTGCATGGGCAAGAGATGTTTGATTCACTCGTTCTATCATTACAAGGGATCCAAGTTAGCATGGGTCCTAAGTCTAATCAATGATCTTGTATGTAGGCTGAAGTGAGAGGAAGCAGTCAAAAATGGCATATGGATAGTGGCTGATCGAAGCATATGACTAGAAGAATGGATGATTTTCTCTCACTCAATGACTTCCAAGGTAGGAGTGTGCCCTTTTAAAATGGCAAGGAGGTCTATATTCTTGGTGTTGGTAAAATTAGCAAAACACTACCCCGTGCAATTGAAAATGTGTACTATGTGAATGGTTTGAAATATAGTTTATTGAGTGTATCCCAAATCTATGACAAGGAAAATTAAGTGAAGTTCTTGTCCAAATCTTGCACTGTCACCAATCTCAAAACTGGTGAAATGATGTTGATAGCCAAAAGGTTCAAGGACATCTATATTGCAGACTTTGACTCACTGAACGGTGGTGATTTAACATGCCTAGGTGCCATTAATGATGATTTTGAGTTGTGGTACAAACGACTGGGGCATGAAAGCTTTACCTTGCTGAACAAGTTGATCAAGAAGGACCTGATTTGTAGGCTGACCAAGTCAAATTTTAAAGATCACAAGGTGTGTGATGCTTGTGCAAAAGGGAAACAGGTCAGGTCCTCATTTAAACCAAAGAAGGAAGTGAGCACCTCAAGGCCACTTGATCTTATTCATATGGATCTTTGTGGACCTATGAGGATTCCTAGCAGATGAGGAAATAAGTACATCTTTGTGGTTGTGGACGATTATTCTAGATTCACATGGACATTGTTTCTGAGGACCAAAGATGAAACCTTTCCAGTATTTGTTGCATTTGTAAAGCAGATTCAAGTGAGGCTGGGAAATCATGTTGTGAGTATCACATCTGATCATGGCACTAAATTTGACAATTCTAAGTTTGATGAATTTTGTGCTAAAAATGTTATGTCATAATTTTTCTGCTCCTAGAATACCTTAGCAAAATAGTGTTGTAGAGAGAAAAAACAGGACTCTTGAAGATATACATAGAACAATGTTGATCGGCAGTGGTGTGCCTGAGAGTTTTTGGGCTGAAGCAGTGAACACTGCATGTTACTTGATTAATAGGTGCATGATCAGGTCCCTGCTTGAGAAGATTTCCTATGAACTTCTCAATGGTAGAAACCCTAAGCTAACTTACCTAAGAGCTTTTGGATGAAAATGCTTTGTCCTCAACAATGGCAAGGAAGCCTTGGGAAAATTTGATGCAAAAAGTGATGAATGGATCTTTATTGGTTACTCCTGTCAAAGAAAGACATACAAAGTTTACCATAAAAGGACCCAATATGTAGAAGAATGTGTGCATGTTATCTTTGATGAATATTATGATCAAGTGGGAAAGAGTCGCATAACAATGAAGATGAAGATAGAGATTATTCAAAAGTTCCTGGAGAAGACAAGATATTGAAAATGGATGGACTGATTTAATTAGTCAAGTCAAGCAAAGCGATGAAGAAGATGCAGCAGAACCTCCAGCAGAGACAGATGAACCTGGTCCCTCTATCACCTCGACTGAAGTAGAGCATAGAGTTGGTGATGTTGTATCAGGTACTCCTGATGCAGGACAAAGGAGTGGAAGTCATACTTCTATTGATGTCAATGATGTTTTAAATATGGAGGAACATGGTCCTTCAAATTCTGAAGTTTAAGTATCCAACTGGAAGCACAAGAGTTCACATCTGTTTCAAATTTTGATCACACTTTTGGACTCTGGTATTCAAACTAGATCTAAGGCAAGAAACATATGTGCCTTCTCAGCCTTCCTGTCTCAAATCAAACCCAAGAACATCAAGGAAGCATTGAAATATGTTGACTAGATAACTAATATACAAAAAGAACTCCATCAGTTCGAGAGAAACAAGGTGTGGTACCTAGCTCCTCGACCTTCAGACATAACTGTGATTGAAACCAAGTGGGTGTTCATGAACAAGCTTAATGAGTTTGGAAATACAACAAGAAATTAACAAGGCTCACAGTTCAGGGATAAAATCAAGAAGAAGGGATTGACTATGATGAGACCTTTGCTCCAATTGCTCGGTTGGAAGCTATCAGGATTCTTATAATTTTTGCATATCATATGGAATTCAAATTATTCCAAATGGATGTTAAAAGGTTCCTTCCTAAATGGATATTTGAAAGAGGAAGTATTTGTCAAGCAACCACCTGGTTTTGAATGCCATGAGCATCCTGAACATGTCTTCAAGCTTGACAAGGCTCTATATGATTTGAAGCAGGCCCCTCGAGCATGGTATGAGAGATTGTCCAAATTCCTTCTTGAGAATGACTTCACTAGAGGAAAAATTGACAATTCTCTATTTTTGATGAAAAGAAGGAGAAATTTGTTAATTGTGCAAGTCTACATTGATGATATCATTTTTGGTGCACCAAATTATTCCCTTTGTGAGGAGTTTGCAAAGCTCATGGATAGTGAATTCGAGATGAGCATAATGGGTGAGCTAAATTTCTTCCTTGGTTTGCAAGTGAAGTAAACCTCAAAAGGGACCATGACCAGTCAACAGAAGTACATCAAGGAGTTGCTGAAAAGATTTGAGATGGAAAATTCGAAGACTATTGATACTCCCATTGCCACTGCTACTCGGTTGGACATGGACGAACCTGGTTCTCCTGTCAATGAAACTATATATAGGGTTATCAATGGATCTATTCTGTATTTGACTGTTAGCAGACCTTATATTGTCTTCAATGTTGGGTTGTGTGCTAGGTTTCAATCAAGCCCAAGAGAATCTCATTTGAAGGTTTCAAGAGAATTCTGAGGTATCTCAAGGGAAAACAGGACATGGTCCCCTTCTATCCGTCAGAAGATAATTTTGACCTGATCGGATTTGCTGATGCTGATTATGCTGGATATTTGGTGCATAGGAAGAATACATCTGGAATGGCATATTTTCTAGGGTCATGCTTGATCTCATGGGGTACAAAGAAACAAAACTCTTTGGCTCTTTCTACTACTGAAGATGAGTATGTAGCTACTGCCTCTTGTTGTGCACAACTGCTTTGGATCAAGCAACAACTTGAAGAATTTTGCGTGTTTACAAATTGTGTGCCCTTATTGTGTGATAACACAAGTACTCTCAATATGGCAAAGAACCTGGTGCATTATAAGATGATAAAGCACATTGATGTGAGACATCACTTCTTGAGGGACAATGTTGAAAAGGGTCTTATATGTATAAAGTTCTGTAAGACGGAAGACCAGGTAGCAGATATCTTCACCAAGGCACTGAGCAAAAAATACTTTGAGAGAAATCGTCTGGAGCTGGGGTTGATCAAGATCAACTACGGTTCTAGTCCCTCGATGATTGACTATGTGAAGAAGGAAATGTACAATGCTAAAAAGTGTTTTCTAACGACATTTAACTAAAATCTATACTGTTACAGGTAGACATGCATGGCAGACTCAGGACAAAACGAGTGACAAATGACGTTACACATCTAGAAGGTTTTGCTCACATTTTCAAAAAGCTATCAAGGAACCTTGTTCCTATGACTCAGGTCAGTAGTTCCTTTAACACTTATATGCATTTTAAACTGCTAAGGTGCCATGTCATTATTTCATTCATGCTTCTTTTAATTTCTTTTAAACCCAAATGTTACATCCCTTCTATATCGACCCGTTGCCCATTTTTATCTCACACCCGTTTATAACTGGTCCCCTTTTTCTTTTAATAAATCTAACTTTTGTATCTCTCCTCACTTCAAACTCAGAACATCTCTTTCTCTCTGTTGTCGAACCCTCTTCTCTTGTCTCTTGCTCAGAAAAAACCAATAAAGCCTCAACAAGAATCTGTCTCTCCCAAAATGTCGGAAGCAAAGATTGCTTTGTCTTCTTCTAAAGCTATATCCCCATCTGGATATGAGCCAAATGTTTCACCCACAAAATCCTTAATTTCCATCGAAACCAACCCCACTGTCACTCCTCCCAAACCTTCTGGTCAAACTCCTAAAAAGTTTATCTCATCCCCTTCTCTTTCTACTCCTACTGAAAAGGCTGACTCAGATCAAACATTGTCCACTTCTAAGTTTCTTCAAACCACAGAAGAAATCGTAGAAGTTGATGAAGGTGTCAAAGTGTCCAGTCAGAATGTTGCGACTGAGGAAGTAAGGTTGGAGAAACATGCGGGTTCTGGTGCTAGTGTGGAACTACATGCATCTGAGAGGGATAAAGAGCAGGCTGGTGAGGGAGACATTTCGGGTAGTCCTACTGTCTCAGGTAACTTTCCATCTATTCCTACTAATAAAGGAATAACATATGTGGAGGTTGAGGGAAATCTGAGTGGTATAGAATGAAGGATCTACTACTTTTGAAAGGGAATCTGTTATTGTGGAAGGTTTGGTTGAGGGCTCAAAGGCTATTGGTAGTGGTAAAGGGACTCAGGGGAACTATAAAGTTAGGGGGAACTACAGAGTGAGGGGAAACTGATGTGTCATGGGAATATATGCCAGTGTGTACTACATGGGAATCTACTGTGGGACCTCATCCCTATACCGAAGGGAATTCTATTGCTTTTACTTGGGATAAGACACCATGTTCCACAAGACCTAACCTGGACAGTACTGACACACTGATCACGTCCAAAGCACACCTCAGTAGAGATATGAAACGGTCGTATGCAATAATAAAAACACAACTAAGAGTCGTGGTAGAATCCACAGGGAGTTAGGATAGGAGTTAGGGGAACCCAACTAAAAATGTTGCTTACAAACCCCCCACGATAAGGCAGTAGAGCAAAGCTGAGCCTGACAATGCTCTAAAGGCAAATAAGGAAAAGAAGAAGAAAATGAGACTTGTGAAAAGCATGTTAGCTGATAAGGAGGAGATTCCACTAGCAGATGTGGTGAATATTGATGATGAGGAGGCAATGAAGGAAGAATCTCCTCCTGTTAGAAAGAATTCAAAGAAAATTGCTGCTAGTAAGGGTAAGAGACCAGTGTCTGAGAAAGAAATTTTGAGTGAAGAAGTTGATGAAGTGGAGAAAGAATAAAAAGTGGAGAAAGAAAAGAAGGAGAAGAGTCCTCTAACAAAGAGGAAGAGTACAAGCAAAGAACCTGGTTCCTCCAAAAGGTCTAAGGTAGAGCTGTATGAGTTGGAAAGAAAAGCGAATCTCAAAACTCAATAAGTGTTGTGGGGTCGAATTTTTGACCCTGAGATTGTTGAACAGGCAGAGATAATAGAGCTAGTGAAAATTGTGGAGTTCCGAAAGTGGATCCATCTTTTTGCACCCTAAAGTCCAAAGATGTATGAGATCAAGTGCGAAGTTTTTATGCTGGGTTGTTTGTGGTGGATGAGGCCACATTGTGTTTGAGAGTTAATGGGAAGGATTTTGTCCTAGATGAGGACATACTTGGGGAGATTCTTAAAGTGCCCACATATGGGCTGAGAATAGTGGAGGGAACTGCTTCCTCTAATTTTAAAAAGTTTATTGTAAAAAGAGAAGTCATTATGTCCGGGGAAAGGGTGTACAAAAAAGTTCTTAAGCCAGAGTATCAGCTACTGTGTGAGATGATAAACAAAGTATTGTTGCCTCGGGTGGAGAGGAGATCCATCACCTTCATTGAGGACCTGGTTCTCATCGAGGCACTGGCTTCCTTCACTTCTATCAGTCTTCATGGGATCATGATTGAACACATGCTGAAAGTGGCAGGCTTTAAGGATAGAAAACATGGTCTTCCATATGGGTTCTTCCTCACAAAGATCTTGGAGCATTTTGAGGTCCTATTGGGAAAAGATTCTGTGGGGACCAGGAAGCAAATATTTACCATGAGCACACTGGAAGAATGTGAGTGTGTGGTGCAGAAAGGAGGCGTGGGCAGCAACTCAACCATTTCCCAATTGATTAATGCTCAAGAGTCAGCCACTGCAGAAATCAAGCGACTTTAGTCTGAGAATGTTATCCTGCAATCCAAGTTCACTCAGAATAGCAAGGAACCTGGTTCTAGTGGTTCCTAGGGAGCATAGATTTCCCACTTAAGGTCTGACAATGAACAGTTGAGGAAACAGATCGAGGACCTAAAGGAGCAGTTAATCACTAATCAAAGAACTACAAATGAAAGAGTGGACACACTCCTCAAGGATTTTGCTCTTTAATCTCTCTTGTCTCCTGCCCAGTGCTTCCCATTTTAACCCCTTTTCAGTCCTATCTTAATTATGTCCTCTTTTTGGTGCTGTAATTCGTGACTATGGCATATTTAGCTGGTTAAATTTGTAATATTTATGTTGATTAGTACTGCTGTTACTCTTTTTTCCTATCTTTAATGAGCAATTACTATTTATTTTGTGCAATATTAATCTCTTATGTTCTGATTTTGACCATGTTGTGTGCACACAAATGGTATGAGTTAATGTTATTGGACTTCTTTTTTCTTGTGCTAATTCTATCATTTTTTTCAATGATTCCAAAAAGGGAAAGAAAATTGAGGGGGGTAATCAATTCTGAGATCTGGTTCTCATGGGGAAGGCATTTGATTTGTAGGGGGAACATGCTGGGAATCTAGTTCTCATGGGGGATATCAATTCTAGGTTTGTCATCATCAAAAAGGGAAAAACTGATAAGTTATGCTATTAAAGTTTTGATGATTTGTCAAACTATATTAAGAAACCAGATAGGAACCTGATGCGATCAGTTCCTTTGCGCCCGTTGTAATATGCTTCGTGGTCTGGCCAAACGTCGTCGAGAAACCAAATATGGAAACAGATAAGAGAATAGATAGGATCAGTTCCCTAGATATCGTGCAGTCAACTCTACAACTATAAAAGTTGTCGCACTGTACCGACTGGCAACAGTGCAGCAGCATAGTCGCTGCTGCTAGAAGCCAAACCAAAAGGTGTAATGTCCATATCTCTTCACACATGATCTCTCATATATAAACAACATTATACAAGGTTTGACCTAACACTTGATAATCTGAAAACCTATCATCTCAAGTGCCAACCGTCACTGTTTTCTCCAGGTGCACTCAAGAACTAAGTTGCTACAAACAAAGGATCAGATCCCAATACTGAAGATGTTTTGAGTTCTTATGTTTGTTGAGTCTTTGTCTTTTATTCTTTACTTGTAAACCTACACGGCTTACAAGAACGTATTTTGTAGGACATCATTTAACCATTATTGTTTTGGTTATTTGACTATAGTTAGTCAAGAGTGTTGCTTTGTAATAGAGTTATTGCAAAGGGCTTACAATAAATTTATTGTAAGGAGTGAGAGATTAATAGTTTAATTCATATATTACAATAGGTTGTAATCTGGAGTTTGCTCAGTTTAGTGGAGTTAAAATCCTAGTGGGCTAGGTCGTGGTTTTTAATCCCTTGAGCAGGAAGTTTTCCAAGTAAATATCGCTTTTTTTTTTTAACTTACAGCTTGTTTACTGTAGGAACTGCTGATTCTCTCTATAGTGTTTGGTAGATTCCTAGTTTCGATCAGGGGTATAAATGCTTGATTTTAACATACAAGGGGTGTATCCAAAATTCAGTTTGAACCATTATTCTCAAACGTGCCTTAAAAGCTTGGTAAGACGCGGTTGAGTATTTATTCGATCCAACATGTGGCCTATCAAAACTATCCTTGGACATATTACAAGGGTATTTAGTGTAATTATTCTTAATCATAATTAAAGAAAAAAAACTACTTGACCACTTAAAAGTATTAATAGCACGAAACAGATGGAGCAAGACATTAATCATTCAACACCTAATTCATGGCATCAGCCGCTGGTCTTCAAGAAGTCCATTTAGGGCTCTATTTTCCACATTAATGGAAATGTCTGCCCACCGACTGCTATCCATTATCTCCTTACCATAAACTAGTCCTTCCACTGTCTATTTCTATTAAAGCTTCTGTGGGTCATTATTTCTGTGTCCAATTTTCAGATACATTATTGCAGTAACCAGAAATTTTTATTTCAGTTAAGAATTATCTTGGAAAAATATTTGGATGGTCTTTTATTTTTAGTATAAAAGTGACCTACCTTGGATCATGAAGTATGGGATGAAAATGACACTGAAAGTGTCCACCCCAACATCTGGAAAAGGATGACCATGTGCTGATTCAATTGGGCACCCATCCCAATTATGTAGGTCCCTATATATCCCTCTTTGCCTTTCAATAAACAAATCCATGACTAAAAAAGAGCGAATTAAACTTGTACATTAACATTATAAATTTTTTTATATTATCTGCGTAATTTATCTACTGTATTTTCTTAGTTATTTAGGTAGACTAGTTATATACTCCTCCTACTAGTTAAAGGATCACTTAACTTTGATGGTGTAAAAAGAACTAAATTAACAATGCACAAAAGTTAATCATAGCCTGAGGCTAATACCGTACCCCTCTCCAAGCAACACAACCTAGTGGGGTAGCACTTACTTCCAATCTTGACTAGAGTACTTTACAAGGATTTTTGCATGTTCATTGACTTTTTTTTCACATGGCTTTTCATAGAATAACTATAGCTATCAGTCAGGAGTATATAAATAAATTGAAGTTACCAAATTATCCTGATCTAAACCCCTAATAATGGGTGCATTTTGAAAAGGGTAAAAGTTGGCGACGGGAAAGAAAGATCCACCAATGGGTAAAGAATATATTCCATAAGCTCCCCACAAGTTTGCAACTTGGCTTCAATAGGGAGTTTCCGTGCTGTTTCTTTTCCTCATATGACCTATATTCTTCCAGAAAAAAAAAAAAAAAAAAAAAGAGAATCAAGACAATAATAACTTGATCATGTTCGTACTTTTATAAGTGGTAAAAACAGCAAAGCATAGAGGATATAATGCAACACTTAAGTACACCTAGACATATACATTGAATTCTTGCTTCAATTAAAAGGACCAAATTGGTACTGAAAGCTGCTGATCATTCATTGAAGAAGACATAGACATATCAAGAGAGAAGTTCAAAACATACACTTCCCAATCAGTGGTTGCTTTCTATCCATCCATCTACCAAGATATCTCTCTTCTTTTGCTCCTTTCATGATGCACTGCTAGTTTAGAAGATTGTAAAAAGGATGGGGAAAACAGGTAGGTGGATAAAGAGCTTCTTGACAGGGAAAAAGGATAAAGAGAAAGACAAATTAGGAGGAGAGAAGAACACAAGTAATCATCACCAAATCTCTATTACTAGCAATGAGCAACCAACAACACCAATTTCAGTCCCTTCAACAACTCCTAAAGAGAAGAAGAGGTGGAGTTTCAGGAGGTCATCAGCCACTCCACCAGGTCAGAGGGATTTGAATGACACTGATATCATCGCCACCACCCCACCACCACCAGCAAAACAAGAATTGCTTGATTCAGAAAATGACCATAAGAAACATGCCTTGGCTGTGGCAGCTGCCACGGCTGCAGCTGCATCAGCAGCTGCAGCCGCTGCCAAGGCAGCAGCAACAGCGATCCAACTCACTGCTGCTGCTAGAGCCTCTGCCCTTATAGAGCCTGCAGCTGTCAAAATTCAGTCTGTTTTCCGCGGTTATTTGGTAAAACCAATTCTCTAACCTCTTAACAAATTTCAAAATTAATCATGAGAATTCTTTCTGATCTAACTATTAAGATTAGACTTTTATGAAACTGTTCCATTGGTAATTCTATGCAGGCAAGAAAAGCGCTGAATGCACTAAAAGGACTAGTGAAGTTGCAGGCTTTGGTGAGAGGACATTTAGTGAGGAAACAGGCCGCTGCCACTCTAAGATGTATGCAAGCATTGGTAACTGTTCAAGCTAGAGCTCGAGCCCAAAGATTAAGAATGGCTGAAGATGAAAATCCCAACAATCCAAGGCAATCTGTCCACAGAAAATCTACACAGGACAACAAATTTAGGCACTCATATCAAGTATGTTTCACATTTTCTTTTTCCTTCCATTAAAACTCTAAGACTGTTTCTTGAAAACATAATGATATCATGAAGTCTCTGCATCAATTATATTTGTCTAAAACAAAGAGAACTAAGATGAATGTGGCATAGGCCCCCTTTTGTTTAATGTTCCTTTTGGCAATGTGAATC
Organism: Nicotiana tabacum; assembly: GCF_000715075.1. Classification (NCBI taxonomy): domain Eukaryota; kingdom Viridiplantae; phylum Streptophyta; class Magnoliopsida; order Solanales; family Solanaceae; genus Nicotiana; species Nicotiana tabacum. The sequence continues at coordinate 48,430,684 of NC_134093.1, read as the reverse complement.
ATAGGATTATGAAGAGGACATCAAGATTGTGGAAATGGATATTGGTGAATCAAAGGGTAGCACAAAGAGTAGAAATAGCTATTCAAACCAAGGTCAAACAGAAAGAACAGAACACAGAATTTCAACACACAAGGCATACTCAAATCAAGAATATCAACACATCTCTCCAGCACCATCAGCAATAACAGATAACAGTCCAAGAGCCTGCAGTGGCCATTTTGAGGAATACTCATATGGCACAGCCCAAAGCAGCCCTCAATACTACAGTGCAATGTCAAAACCCGATCCATCAAAAATCCCATTCTCTTATGCTCGTTCAGAGTATGCAGAACCAGAATCCCTTAACAATGAGTATCCATTTTATCCTAGTTACATGGCAAATACTAAGTCCTCGATGGCTAAAGCTCGATCCCACAGTGCACCAAAACAACGTCCTGAATCATTCGAGAGGCAACCAAGTAGACGAAGGCCATCAATTGAAGGGAGAAATGTGCCAAGGGCTGTGAGAATGCAAAGATCATCTTCTCATGTTGGTTCCACAGCTCAAAATTACCAGTACCCTTGGTCTATCAAGCTTGATAGATCAAACATTTCAATTAAAGATAGTGAATGTGGATCAAATTGCAGTGTCCTTACTACTCAGACTAATTACTGCAGATCACTTGTTGGCTTTGATGTAAGTTCAATTCTGCAACTAGAATAGTTTAACTTCTATAAACTTGAAAATTAAAGCATGTTACGTGTTACAACAAGTTAAATTGCACTAATAGTGTAATTTGTTTTTACACTGCTAGTGTATATAAGTTAAATCCGCAATAAGTTATCACAACAATGACTTCAACATAAAAATTGATTTCTGTTTTCCTTTTCTTGGTTTTGATTTCAGGTTCAGGGAAATAGGTACTAACTGCGTTGTCACAGAATGGATCAGCAGAGGAATCTTCAACTAAAAAAAGAAAATTTGGAGAATGTAACAATGTGAGCTCAAATGTAAAACATGTCAAGTAATTTTGACAAATTTCATTTTCTATTTTCAGGTTGGTTGGTGAAGAGCCACTAGCATTGAAGCTCTTTACATGCAGAGTTCAATTTGTTTGTTCAATTATCTACTTTCGTTTTTGGATTTTCCGTTGTTTTGCATCTATGTGTTTAACGGTGTTCTTAACTTGTTTCCCTATTCAAATTTAGATTTCCTACGAGGAATAATTGTAAGGTAACCGTAATGAAAGAAGTTGTTCATACTCATTTTAATTTTTATTTTTATTTTCTTTATTGTGATAAAAATTCTCTACTAGTATTGTTTGTTCCCTTTATGAACATGTTATTGACTAGGATGTAAATGAATACAAAATGAAAAAACTTTTCGATCTTAGGAAAAAATTTCATCCAAGAACTTGAAAGTAAATTCTAAGATAAACTAGAATTATTCCTTTTTTAAGATCTATTTAAAGTGATAATGTAAGCTAAACATGTTAAAGTACGAGTCCATGATGACGCCTAAGGTTCACTTTCTAGGCAAGCCAACATTAGTACACAATTAATCATTTTAAAACAAGTTTGAAAGCAGTTTAATAAGAAATAAAGTTGTAGAAATTCAAAATAGATATAACAACTCCAAACGCTAACTAATCAAATCCCGGAATCTGGTGTCACAAGTACATGAGTATATTAGAAGTGCTACAATCACATGTCTGAATGAAAATACAACTATTTGAAACAAAATAAATAGTGAAATTAGAATTTTTTAAAAAGGAACTTTAGGGGTTGCGATCGTTGTGCAGCTATACCTCAAGTCTCAGTGAAAAACTAATTCGAGCAAGCCTCCACTAGCTGCTGCTTGGACTAATACCAGAATCTGCACAAGAAGCGCAGAAGTATAGCATGAGTACAATCGACCCCATGTACTCTATAAGTATCGAGCCTAATCTCGACGAAGTAGTGACAAAACAATAACAAGGCACTCACTATAAATATGAACGAATATAAATAAAACAATAGTAGGAATAGAGAAAGCAAGAATTTAATAGGAAACCTGAACTAAAACCACATAACAAAGTGCCCCAGAATAGGACTTATTCTCAACTTCTCAATTCAACACGGATACAGTAGCAATAGTTAAACACAAAAAAATATATCTACTCCATTGCGGCACGCAACCCGAACCACAAATATATATATAAATTACCGTTGCGGCGTGCAATCCGATACCACACAATAATACCAATAACCGTTGCGGTAGTGACGAAGCAATAACAAGACACTCACTATAAACTTGAACGAATATAAATGAAATAATAGTAGGAATAGAGAAAGCAAGAATTTAACAGGAAATCAGAACTAAAACCACATAACAAAGTGCCCCAGAATAAGACTTATTCTCAACTTCTCAATTCAACACGGATACAGTAGCAATAGTTAAACAAGAAAAATATATCTACTTCATTGCGGTGCGTAACCCGATCCACAAATATATATATATATATATATATATATAAAGACCGTTGCGGCGTGCAATCCGATCCCACACAATAATACCAATAACCATTGCGGTAGTGACGAAGCAATAACAAGGCACTCACTATAAACTTGAACGAATATAAATGAAATAATAGTAGGAATAGAGAAAGCAAGAATTTAACAGGAAATCAGAACTAAAACCACATAACAAAGTGCCCCAGAATAAGACTTATTCTCAACTTCTCAATTCAACACGGATACAGTAGCAATAGTTAAACACAGAAAAATATACACACACACACACACACACACACACACACACACAAATATATATATATATATATATATATATATATATATATATATATATATATATATATATATATATATATATATATTTGACCCCATCTACTCCGTAAGTGCCGAGCCAAACCTAGATGAAGTAGTGACGAGGCAATAACAAGGCACTCACTATAAACTTGAACGAATATAAATGAAATAATAGTAGGAATAGAGAAAGCAAGAATTTAACAGGAAATCAGAACTAAAACCACATAACAAAGTGCCCCAGAATAAGACTTATTCTCAACTTCTCAATTCAACACGGATACAGTAGCAATAGTTAAACACAGAAAATATATCTACTCTATTACACACACACACACACACACACACTATATATATATATATATATATATATATATATATATATATATATATATATATATATAAATACCGTTGCGGCGTGCAATCCGATCCCACACAATAATACCAAAAACCGTTGCGGCATGCAACCCGATCCCATACAATATTAATATAATGAACAACTATAACCAACTATGGTGTAATTCAAATAAAACGCAACAAAAGAATTACATAATTAAAGCCATAAAACGGATAAAAATAGTTATCTAAAAACATACAAGATAAAAAAGCAAGTAAAGATAGTTAATAAATAAAGACGCGGATACATGGAAACAATTAGCAAATTAAGGCATTTAATAAGTAAAGGCATGAATTTAACAAGTAACAATTAAAACATTTAACAAGTAATAACATAGATTAAATGAAGGCATGAAATAATTGAAAATAATAAATAAGTATCCCAACCCGAATGCTCAACCTGTGACTACGTATATACACTCGTCACCTTGCATATAGGTTGTTCCCATATATAAATCAAATTGTAAATAATCCAATCAAATCCTAATTTTCTTACGTCAAGGTTAACCACGACACTTACCTCTTCGCGCAACCAAATCAATGCTCAACCACAGATTTTCCTTTAGAATTAGCCTCAAAACTAATCAAATCTAGCCAAATATAGTCCAAATAATGCAAAATAAGTTTTATAAATTACCCACAAGCGAGAATGATTCAATCTTTAATGAAATTGAAATAAGTCAACAAAAGTCAACCCTAGGCCCGCTTGGTCAAAATCCGAGATCCAGACCAAAATTCGATTATCCATTCAACCCCGAGCATGGTTATATAATTTGTTTCGAAATCCGACCTCAATTTGAGGTCTAAATCTCAATTTTATAAAATCCCTAAATTCTACCCAAACCTCTAATTTTTATCATGAAAATCCTAGACTTGATATTAAAAACTCATGAAAAGTAACGGGGAATTGATAGAAAGTGAATTAGAGTTGTTTACCAATGCTTTTGGGAAGAAAGGGTTCTACGAAAATCACCTCTAGAATGTTTGGGATTGAGAAATGGTGTAAAAGGAGCTATGTCATATTTTTTCCCTCTTTTACCACGCTGCAGGTATTGTAATTACGAACTCTTGTTCGCAATTGCGACCATCGCAAATATGAAACACTAAACGCAAATGCGAGCAGTGCCCCCAGCCTTCTAAAGTCGCGAATGCGATAAAAATATCGCATTTGCGATACACCCTTTCATCGCAAATGTGGGCAAAAGTTCGCAATTGCGAAACTGACAAAGTCTGGTGCTCAGTCGCAAAAGAGAAAGCATTCGCAAAAGCGATCTTGTAATGTTTGAAATTGCGAACATCTCTTTACAAATGCGAAGACTGCCCTAGCTAGCCTATTTTCACAAATACGAGCTCGACTTCGCAAAAGCAGAGTTCAAATTTGCGAACAAGTCCTCGCAAATACGAGACCTGCAGATCAACACCAAAAACTGAAGAACACCAGCTATCTCAAATCATCCAAAACTCATATGATACACACCTGAAACTTGCCCGAGCCTCTTGGACTCCAAACCGAACATACGCACAAGTGTAATAATACTATAAAAATTTGCTCGCTACCTCAAATCATGAAAATAACATCAAATAACATTAATCGACCATCAAAACTCACGATTTTCAACTTGAAAATTCATTCACAATTTTTCACATAATGCGCTGAAATGTGCTCGGGTCACCCCCGGACCCCAACCAAATATGCGTACAAGTCCAAAAATATCATACGAACCTATCAAAATCGTCAAAGCACTGATCCGAGGTCGTTTACCAAGGATGTTGACCGTAGTCAACTCAAGTCCTATTTTAAGCCTAAAATTACTTTTTCTTCAAATTTTAACATAAATACTTTCCAAAATATAATACACACCACGCACGCAAATCAAAAAATATCAAATGGAGTTAATAGAGGTCTCAGAATATGAAAATAAAGGATAGTACTCAAAATGGCCTATCGGGTCATCACATTCTCCATCTCTAAAAGAAACGTTCATCCTCGAACGAACATAGAAAAGTACGTAGACTGGTAAAACGATGTGGGTAACTACTCTGCATATCGGACTCAAACTCCCACGTAACCTCCTCAATCAGATGACCCCTCCATTACACTTTCACATAAGAAAAACTCTTGGATCTCAACTTATGAACCTGCCGGTTTAGAATAGCCATTGGATCTTCCTCATAGGTTCGATTTTCATCAAGTTGCGCCGTTCTGAAGTCCAAAACATGAGAGTTGTCCTCATGGTACTTCCAAAGCATGGAAACATGAAATATTGGATGTACCCCTGCTAAGCTAGGAGGCAATGCAAGCCTATAAGTAATATCCCCAACTCTCTCCAAGATATCAAACGGGCCAATAAACCTTGGGCTCAATTTTCCCTTCTTCCCAAACCGAATCACGCCCTTCATAGGCGACACTTGGGGAAGAACCTTCTCACCCACCATGTAAGCTACATCCCGAACCTTCTGGCCTGTATAACTCTTCTGCCTGGACTAAGTTGTACGAAGTTGCTCCTGAATCACCTTAACCTTTTACATAGCATCACGAACCAAATCAGTGCCCAATAATCTAGCTTCTCCGGGATCAAACCAACTAATGGGCCAACGACATCGCCTCCCATTTAAGGCCTCGTACAGAGACATGTGGATGCTCGACTGATAGCTGTTGTTGTAGGCGAACTCTGATAGAGGTAAGAACTGGTCCTATGAACCTCTGAAATCAATAACACATGTGCGTAACATGTCCTTCGAGATTTGAATAGTGCATTTGGACTGCCCTGTTTGTTTGAGGATGAAATGTGGTACTCAGCTCGACCCGCGTGCCAAACTCACGCTGTATAACTCTCCAAAAATAGATTGTAAACTGCGTGCCCCAATCTAAAATAATGTAAATGGGCATGTCGTGCAGGCAGATAATCTCCTGGATTTAAATATGAGCTAACCGCTCTGAAGAATAGGAAGTCACCACCGGAATGAAGTGTGTAGACTTAGTCAATCGGTCCATAATAACCCAGACTCCGTCATATTTCCTCAAGGTCTATGGTAAGCCTACCATAAAATCCCTAGTGATGCGCTCCCACTTCCACTCTAGTATCTCCAATCTCTGAGTCAATCCATCCAATTTCTGATGCTCATACTTCACCTGTTGATAATTCAAACACTGAGATACATAAGCAACAATGTCTTTCTTCATTCTTCACCACCAATAGTGTTGCTTCAAGTCACGGTACATCTTCGTGATACGTGGGTGAATGGAATAGCGTGAACTGTGTGCCTCCTCAAGGATCAACTCTCCAACCCATCAATATTTGGAACACAAATTCATCCTTGATGCCGCATAACACCATCATCTTCAAGAATAACCTCCTTAGTACCACCCCGTTGCACCGTATCCTTCCACACCAATAAGTGAGGATCATCAAACTAGCGAGCCTTGATACACTCCATCAACGAAGACTATGCCACAATACAAGCAAGAATACGGGTAGGCTCTGAAATATCCAATCTCACCAATCGATTGGCCAAGGCCTGAATATACATATCTAGTGACCTCTCCGCTACCAGTAAATATGCCAAACTACCTATGATCTCTGCCTTCCTACTTAATGCGTCGGCCACTACATTGGCTTTCCCCAAATGATATAATATGGGTATCATAGTCTTTCAACAACTCTAACCATTTTCGCTCCCGCAAATTAAGGTCTATCTGCTTGAACAGGTGCTGGAGACTCTGATAGTCGGTATAGACATCACATAGAACACCGTATAGATAGTGCCTCCAAATCTTCAACGCGTGAACAATGGCTTCCAACTCTAATTCATGCATTTGGTATTTCTTCTCATGAACCTCAACTGCCAAGATGCGTAGGCAATCAGCCCACTGTCCTGCATCAATACCGTGCCAAACCTAATACGCGATGCATCCCAATACACAGTGTAAGATCCTGAACCTGTAGGTAACACCAACATTGGGGATATAGTCAATCCAGTCTTGAGCTTCTGAAAGCTCACCTCACACTCAACGTACCATCTAAAACGATCACCCTTCTGGGTCAACTTGGTCAATGGGACTGAGATAGATGAAAACCCTTCCATGAACCGGCAATAATAACCCGCCAAACCTAGGAAGCTCTGAATCTCTATAGTTGAGGTAGGTTTAGGCCAGTTCTATACTGCCTCTATCTTCTCATGATCCACCTTGATGCCCTAAAAAGATACAACAGCTCCAAAAAGGCAACAGAGTCTAACCAGAACTCCCACTTTGAAACTTGGCATATAACTGGAGATCCTTCAAAGTCTAAAGTACAATCCGTAGATGCTGCTCATGCTCCTCTCGACTACAGGAGTAAACCAAAATATCATCAATTAAGACGATCACAAAAGAATCCAGATACGACTTAAACACCCGGTTCATGAAATTCATAAAGGCTGCAGGGGCATTAGTCAAGCCAAATGACATCACTAAGAACTCGTAGTGACCATACCGAGTCCAAAAACCTGACTTAAGGAAACCCGATGCCCTAATCTTCAACTGATGGTAACCAGATCTCAAGTCAATCTTGAAAAGCACTTTGGTACCCTGAAGCTCGTCAAATAAGTCATCAATCCTCGGTAACAGATATGTGTTCTTGATAGTAACTCTGTTCAACTGCCTATAATCTATACACATCCTCACCGTTCAATCTTTCTTCTTCACAAACAACATCGGTGCACCCCAAGACAACACACTAAGTCTATTGAATCCCTTATCAAGCAAATCCTGCAACTGCGACTTCAATTCTTCCAACTCAACTGGGGCCGGACGATATGGTGAGGTAGAAATGGGATGAATGCCCGGAACCAAGTCAATGCAGAAATCGATATCTCTATCGGGTGGCGTCCCCAGCAAATTTGTAGGAAACACCTCTGGGAACTTACACCCAACTGATACTGAATCCATGGAAGGAACCTCTGCACTAGGATCACAGATATAGGCCAAATATACCAGACACCCCTTCTCGACCATATGTCGAGCCTTCACATATGAAATAACCCTACTAGTAGAATTGCCAGGAGTCCCTCTCTACTCAAATAAAGGCAACCGTAGCATGGACAATGTCACAGTTTTGGCGTGAGAGTCCAAAATAGCGTTATAAAGTGACAACCAATCCATGCCTAAGATCACGTCAAAATACACCATATCAAGAAGTAGAAGGTCTACCCTAGTCTCATAGCTCCCGATTGTGAACAAACAAGCATGATATATCCGGTCTACCACAATAAAATCTCCGATAGGCATAGACACATAAATACGAATACTAAAAGAATCACAAGATATATCCAAATATGAAGCAAATAGGATGAAACATATGAATAAGTGGAACCCGAATAAAAAGGAACTGGTGCATCTCTATGGCAAACTGGAATAATACCTGTGATGATCGCATCCGACGACTCTACCTCAGGTCTAGCTGGAAATGCATAAAAATTGGGTTGAGTCCCACCAGTCTGGCCTCCACCTCTTGGACGACCTCTCCCTGGCTGGCCTCCACCTCTAATGACCTGACCACTACCCCGGGCTGCCTGACCCTCGCCTTTAGCTAGTTGAGCAGGCGGTGGAACAACCGGTACTAGAACCATGGCACGAGAACCCTGCTGAGGAACATTACTCTGAAGTCTGGGACAATACCTCCTGATATGACACGTACCTCCACACTCAAAGCACTCTCTCTGCTACTATGGCTGCTGAATGTGGGACTGACCCTGAAGACTCGGATAACCACCGTGATAGCTCTGACTCGGTGGCGCACTAATGAGATCTGGAGGTGCACTATAGGTTGGCTACTCAAGATGAGACCCATAAGAACTACGACTGCCCGAAGCACCGTGTGATGCCTGAAGTGTTGACTGGACTGGCTTGATAGGATGGCATCTACCAAAAGAACCCCGGCCTCCAGATGAGGCACCACTGAAACTATCAAAATGATGAGGCCTCTTCTTAGATGCCACCTCTCTACCTTGACCACCAACCCACTCGATTCGTCCATCAATCTCTACAACCGGGTTGAAAGAAATATCATCCTCAATATCTCTGGCCATCTGTAGCCTGATACCAAAAGTAAGTCCATCAATAAATCTCCTCACCATCTCCCTTTCAGTAGGAATTAAAACAAATGCATGGCGAGATAAATCCATGAATCTGGTATCGTACTGGGTAATAGTCATGCTACCCTGCTAGAGGCGCTCAAACTGGCTGGGTTACTCCTCTCTCGGAGTAAAATGAATAAACTCCTCCAAAAATAGCTGTGAGAACTGATCCCAAGTGAGTGGAGGTGAACCTGCTGGTTTGACTTGACCATACTCCTGCCACCACCTCTTGGCAGAACCATACATCTGGAACACTACAAAGTCGACTCCATTGGACTCCACTATACTCATGTTGCGCAACACCTCATGGAAACGGTCTATGAAATTATGTGGGTCCTCAAAAGGTGTGCCACCAAAGGGAACATGAAATAACTTAGTGAACTTGTCCAACCTCTTCAACCCCTCGGAAGACATAGCGGGCATCTCTATGGGCTGAGTAGTAATGATAGATTGAACTACTCCAACTCTAGGGCCATTGGAGTCTGATATCCATGAGACATCTTCTCTGGTGTGTGTGGCAGGAGTTGGGCTCCTCCCTCAGCCTAAGAGACAACTGGTTCCATAGGAAATAATTCGGCCTGGGCCACACTCTCCATAAGGCCAGCTAGGCGGACTAGAGCATCCTGAAGTACGAAGGTGGCTATGAACCCTTCCGGGACCCGAGCGGGTCCAACTGGTTCAGTCTGAATAGGGATCACCTCCTCCTGCTCAATCCGAGGCTCTACAATAGGTTCTGTTGCACGTGCTCTATGCTGAGCTCTGCCTCGGCCCCTACCTGGGCCCTAGCCCCTACCCCTAGTAGTGGCTGCAACCTCGGGCTCCGGCTCCTGCACGACAATTGATGTTGTGCATGTCCTTACCATCTGTGAGAACATAAGGATAGAATAATGCAAACTCAATGATAGAATAAAATTACACGATAAACAAGGAAAGAATTGAAATATTCCAAAAGCCATATAGCCTCTAGAAGATAAGTATAAACATTTTCGTACTGATCCTTCAGACTCTACTAAGCTTGCTCATGACTCGTGAGACGTAGGCAACCTAATGATCTAATACCAATTTGTCATGACCTAATGCGCCTAACTTCCACTTGCTAGGTAAGCCAATATTAGTACACAATTAATCATTTTAAAACCAGTTTAATAAAAAATAAAGCTGTAGAAATTCAAAATAGATATAACAACTCCAAACGGTGACTAATCAAATCTCGGAATGTGGTGTCACAAGTACATGAACATACTAAAAGTTCTACAACCACATGTCTGAATGAAAATACAATTGTTTGAAATAAAATAAACAATAAAACTAGATAAGGAAGGGGACTTCAGGGGCTGCGATCGCCGTGCAGCTATACCTCAAGTCTCCGTGAAAATCTAATCTGAGCAAGCCTCCACTAGCTGCTTCTGGGACGACAACAGAATCTGCATAAGAATTGCAGAAGAATAGTATGAGTACAACCAACCCCATGTACTCTATAAGTGTCGAGCCTAATCTCGACGAAATAGTGACGAGGCTATAAGAAGACACTCACTATAAACTTGTATGAATATAAATGAAATAAAAGCATGAATAGAGAAAGCAAGATTTAACAGGAAATCGAAAGTGAAACCACATAACAAAGGGCCCCAGAATAACACTTATGTTCAATATTTCAATTCAATACGGATACAGTAACAATAGTTAAACACAGTAAAATATAACAACATGTTATGGCGCATAACCCGATCCAAAATTATATATAAATAACAAATCTACTCCGTTGCGGCACGCAACCCGATTCGCAAATATATATATATATATATATATACACACACACATATACCGTTGCGGCATGCAACCCGATCCCAAATAGTAATATCAATATCCTTTACGGCGTGTAACCTGATCCCACACAATAATACCAATAACTGTTGCGGCGTGCCACCCGGTCCCACACGATAACAATATAATGAAAATCTACAACCAACTACGGCGTAATGCAAATAAAACACAATACAAGACTTTAGGATATAAAGCAGATAAAAGTAACTATCTAATAACGCACAAGTTTAAAAAGCAAGTAAAGACAATCAATAAATAAAGATACGGATACATGAAAATATTTAGCAGATTAAGGTATGTAACGGGTAAAGTCAAGAATTTAACAAGTAAAGTCAAGTAACAATTAAAGCATTTAACAAGTAATAACATGGATTAAAAGAAGGCATGAAATAATTGAAAATAATAAATAAATATCCCAACTCGTATGCTCAACCAGTGACCACGTATATACACTCATCATCTTGCATATACACCGTCCCACGCATAAATCAAATAGCAAATAATCCAATCAAGTTTTAATTTTCTTAAGTCAAGTTTAACCACGACACTTACCTTTTTCCGCAGCCAAATCAATGCTCAACCATGGCTTTTTCTTTAGAATTAGCCTCCAAACCAATAAAATCAAACAAAATATAGTCCAAATAATTCAAAATAAGCTTCAATCTTTAATGCAATTGAAAAATTTAACAAAAATCAATCCCGAGCCCGCTTGATCAAAATTCGAGATCCGGACAAAATATTCGATTACTCATTCACTCTCGAGCCCGATTTATGTGATTTATTTCGAAATTTGACCTCAATTTGAGGTCTAAAACTCAAGTTTACAAAATTCCTAAATTCTACCGAAATTCTTAATTTCTACCATGGAAATCCTAGATTTGATGTTAAAAACTCATGAAAAGTAATGGGAAATTGATAGAAAATGAATTTGGGAAGAAAAGGTTATTCAAAAAATCGCCTCTAGAGTATTTGGGATTGAGAAATAGTGTAAAATGAGCTAAGTCCCATTTTTTTCTCTTTTACACAGCTGTAGGTATCGCAATTGCGACCATCGCTAATGCGAAACACTGGACGCAAATGCGAACAGTGCCCCCAACCTGCTAAAGTCGCAAATGCGAGAAAAATATCGCATTTGCGATACACCCCTTCATCGCAAATGCGGTCAAAGGTTCATAATTGTGAACCGGACTAAGTCTAGTGCCCAGTCGAAAAAGAGACCGAGCATTCGTAAAAGTGATCATGTGATGTCCATAATTGCGAACATCTCTTCGCAAATTCGAAGACTGCCCTGCCCATCCCATTTTCTCAAATGCGAGCTTGACTTCGCAAAAGCGGACTTCGCATTTGCAAATAGGTCTGCGCAAATGCGAGACCTGCTGGTTAACACCAGAAACGGAAGCACACCAGTTATCTCAAATCATCCAAAACTCATCTGATATACATCCGAAACTCGCCCCGAAAATCGATCATCAAAACTCATGATTCTCAATTTGGAAACTCATTTTCACAATATTTCACATAATGCGCCGAAATGCACTCGGATCGTCCCAGACCCCAACCAAAGGTGCGTATAAGTCTAAAAATATCGTACGAACCTACCGGAGTCGTAAAAGCACCGATCTGAGGTCGTTTACCAAGAACGTTGACTGTGGTTAACTCAAGTCTAATTTTAAGCCTAAAATCACTTTTTCTTCAAATGTTTACATAAAACCGTTTCGTAAAATGACATGAACCATGCACGCAAATAAAACAATATCAAATGGAGCTAATAGAGGTCTCGGAATACAAAAATAAAGGCTAGTACTCAATACGATCTATCAGGTCGTCACAATTAGCTACATTATTAGTTCTTCCTTTTGATGTTAAAGTAACAGACTAAGATAAATATTTTACAAGAATTTTTTATTAAAAGAAAGTGTTAAAATATAGTATATTAATATACGCTCTATGCTTCTCTCTCTCTCACACACATATATAATGATGATTGTTCTTTATACTAGGAGTCCATTACTGAGATAGTCATTGAAGTATATGAAATTGTGGATAAAAATTATTTTTTATTATTTGTAACAACAAAGTCACTCAACTATTTATATTACATTATGATGGTCACTCAATCAGATTTATTGATTTCTTTTGTGGAAAAATGCTGACTTGACAGTCCACATAGTCTTTTTAAATATTTTTGGACCATTTAAATTAATTTACACCCAAACAAATTATAGAAACCCACTCGTACACTTAGGGGTAACAAATGGGCGGTTTGGGCTAAAGTTGGGCAGGTTAAAATGGGATGAACTAATAATTGGGTCATTGCCCAACCCTGCCCAAACCTTACTTGGGCTAAAATAATTTGGGTCAAGATGGGCTAAACAACGTGTCAATGTCCAACCCGTCCAATTTCACCCGCCTAATTCATTTTTATGCATGATTTGCTATCTGCTTTACATTTTTGTTACGCATATAAGTTTAGACAAAATATAATTAGAAATTATGAGACACATAGATACATTTCCTACACCGTTCTTTTGAGAAGAAACTATAAAAATGAAAGTACATCATTTATCTCATTTTCTTAAACAGATCATTATTAAGAAAGTTAAGAACCAATCTCAGAAATCATTATTTAGAAATTCAAAATATCTTCTTAATTGATTAGAATTTTCAGAACATTTCAGAGATATCTTCATCTATCGAATAATGATATTATAATATATTTTATGTAGAGTATATATATGCACCACTAGAACTCTTTTGCTTAGTCGGCATTCTGGAAGTGCAGTTTGTTTTTAAAATAAATACTATTAACATATAAAATGAGTTCTTAAATTATACTCAAAGTTTTTGATAAGTAAATAAGTATAGCACCCAAAAAAAAAAAAAAGTAAAGCAACTTTTCATTATATGATTATGTTAATTTATCATCCTTCTAGATGGGTTAATATGGTCAATTTGCGTAATGATATCTGTCATTGTTAAACTTCTAGTAAACATAAAGATGATATACTTAGAAAACAAAATAAAGTGATAGATATACTAGTGGCAAAAATAAAAACCATACATTTAAGAAACAAAAACAATATAGGAAGTTACAAAATTTCCAATTTGTAGTAATTATTTAACCTTCTCTCAAATATAAATTTGTTTAATTCCTTACAGAAAAATTGAATATTCCCTGTAGCATAATTCTATAATTTCCTCATCAAATCGCTTCTTTTCGTGCAAAACAAACTATAAATCATTAGAAAGACAAATACTTTGTTTTTCTAAAAAGAATATTAAAAGGTTAAAGATTGCCAAGTTGAGTCCTTGACCCAACAGGTATAACTACAGTTGTGCATAATTTGGTAAATACCGAATTATCATACTGAAATCGAAATTTTTGGTATTTGGTATTCGATATTTTGGTATTCGGTATGGTATTTGGTTTAAGTTTTTTAAAAATATGGTATTAGGTATGGTATTTGGTATTTTAAAATAAAATACCGAAATACCGATACTGTACCGAAATGTATATTATATTACACAAAATACATATTATTAATTATAACATAAATATAAAAAAACTAAAATTTTACTTTCTTTTATTCTCTAAGTTAATCAATTAACTCTAAGTAAGTAAGAAGATATTTCTAATGATCAAATTTATTCCTTTATGTGTAGTTTTCTCTCTCTAGGTTGATATTTGCTAGTTTTGGACATAACTTTTGTCAACAAACGTTTTTAGTTTTGTACTTTTGAGAACTTCAATTAAGAATATTATAGTCTATGACTCGATACACTTGTTAGTATTCAAACCGATTAAACCGAAGTTACCGAACCGAATAAATCGAAACCGAAAGGAGAAAAATCGAACCATACCAAATTTAATTAGGTACGGTATTGGTATAGTATTTTAAGAAATCGAATACCGAAAATACCGAACCGAAATGTCTAAATACCTGTAACGGCCCGGCTGGTCATTTTGAGAGTTATAGTTCCGATCCCCTGTTTACTGTCTTCCCCATATCTTTTTATGCTTATGTGACTTGCACAGAGGTTGTTGTGGTTTCGGAGTGAATTGGGACACTTAGTCCCTAAACGGAAGCTTAAGTCTTAGGATTTTGACCGTAGTCAGGACTGTGTGAAGACGACTTCGAAATGGAGTTTCGTCGGTTCTGTTAGCTCCGTTGGGTAATTTTGGACTTAGGAGCATGTCCGGAATATGAATTGGAGGTATATAGCTGATTTAGAGTTAAAATGGCGAAAGTCGAATATTTGAAAAGTTTGACCGGAAGTGGACTTTTTGATATCGAGATCGTATTCCGATTCCGGAAGTTGGAGTAGGTCCATAATGTCGAATATGACTTGTGTGCAAAAGTTGAGGTCAATCGGACGTGTTTTGATAGGTTTCGACATCAATTGTAGAAGTTTGAAGTTTCAAAGTTCATTAAGTTTGAATTGTAGGGTGATTCGTGTTTTTAACGTTGTTTGATGTGATTTGAGGTCTCGACTAAGTTCGTATGGTGTTTTAGGACTTGTTGGTAGGTTGAGGTCCCGGGGGCCTCGGGTGTTTTTCTGATGCTTAACGGATTGAATTTGGACTTATGCAAATTGCTGAAGTTTTCTAGTTTCTGGTATTTTCGCACCTGCGGTGGGGAGACCGCTGGTGTGGACTCGCACGTGCGGAAGGAGGAGCACAAATGCGGATTTGGGCAGCACGGAATAGGTTCGCAGGTGCGGATCTATTTGCGCAGAAGCGGCCTCATTTCTGCGGTAGGATGGTGCGCAGAAGTGGCGAGGGTCGTAGGTGCGGTTCCTTGGTCGTAGGAGTACATCCGCAGGTGCGACGCTTCTCTCGCATATGCGGACCCGGGGGACTTAAGTTAAGTCCGCACCTGCGATGGAATATCCGCAGGTGCGACATCGCAAGTGCAATTATAGGCCCGTAGATGCGAAATCGATGGGCAGAAAAGGGCCAAGTTCGAGGGTTTTATCCCTTTTTCATTTTGGGTCTTTGAGAGCTTGGATCGAGGTGATAATTCAAGGATTTTTTTCAAAGAGAACTTTGGGGTAATGATTCTTAACTCGTTTATGCTTACATTCCACTAATCTATAGTTGTTTTCATAATCTAATTAAGGAATTTGGTTGAGAAATTTGGGAAAAAAGTTTGGAAGATCTTCAACTAAGAATTGAGTTTTGATTCGGATTTTGATTTCAGATTTGGATAATTTTGGTATGAGTGAACTCGTGAGTGAATGGGTGTTCATATTTTGTGACTTTTACCCGATTTCGAGACGTGGGCCCGGGGAGGCTTTTTGGAGCGATTTTCTAATTTCTTGCTTTAGCTTTGATTTCATTAATTGGATTTGTTTCTTATAGTTGTATTTATGGTATGTAATTCATTTTGGCTAGATTTGGGCCATTCAAAATCGGATATTCGTGGAAAAGACATTGTTACCAACTGATTGAGCTTGGTTCGAGGTAAGTGGCTTGCCTAACCTTGTGTGGGGGAAATCCCCTTAGGATTTGGTACTGCTGTGATATGTGAGCACCATGTACGTGAGGTGATGATTACGT
Organism: Nicotiana tabacum; assembly: GCF_000715075.1. Taxonomy (NCBI): domain Eukaryota; kingdom Viridiplantae; phylum Streptophyta; class Magnoliopsida; order Solanales; family Solanaceae; genus Nicotiana; species Nicotiana tabacum. The sequence continues at coordinate 48,414,003 of NC_134093.1, read as the reverse complement.
AGGCTATTTGTTGTAAAACCCGATTTATTTTACCAAGTAGCAACCTGTTTTTCCTTAAATTTGAGTTATACCGTTTAAATGAGTATTAGTCTGTTTTGTTTCTTAATTGAGCTATTCCAATATGTGTGTCTAGTATCACATGTCTACGTGCTTTAACTGCTTATTTGAACTCTGTGAAGCATGCCTAGTTGATTTCCTGCTTTTTCTTGTTCTTTATCAGTATAACTGTAGAAAATCTTACTGTTAACTGTTGTATTTATCGGTTTGAGTTGTGTGTTTACTTTTGATACTACGAGGCGGTTCCTCGGGAGTTCTCCCTGCACATTTACTTTTGATACTACGAGGCGGTTCCTCGAAAGTTTTCCCTGCACATTTACTTTTACGACTACGAGGTGGTTCCTCGGGAGATCTCCCTGCACATTTACTTTTGAGACTACGACGGTTCCTCGGGAGTTCTCCCTGCAGATTTACTTTTTAGACTACGAGGCGGTACCTCGGGAGTTCTCCAGGCATATTTACTTTTGAGACTACGAAGCGGTACCTCGAGAGTTCTCCCTGTATATTTACTTTTGAGACTACGAGGCGGTACCTCGGGAGTTCTCCCTGTATATTTATTTTGGGACTTTGAGACGGTATCTCGGGAGATCCCTTGTTGCTTACCCCTGTGTGTTGTACTGTTGCCTTGCTGTGTTTCCGTTGGTTAAATTCTAATCTCTTATTATACTGTATATTCCCCTGCCTTATTTATTATTTACTAGTGGGCCTGACCTGACCTCGTCACTACTCGACCGAGGTTAGGCTTCGCACTTACTGGGTACCATTGTGGTGTACTCATGCTACTCTTCTGAACATGTTTTTGTGTGCAGATCCAGGTTCATCATACCAGCCTCGCTATTAATTGTGCATTTGCGGCTGTTCCGGAGACTTCAAGGTACATCTGCTCGCATCCGCAGACCTAGGAGTCCTCTTCTATTCTCCCCTTTATCCATTACCTTATGTACTTCTTTTATTAGACTTTGGTATATAGAGATACTAGTTTTCTCCTGTAGCTTGTGACTTACGATGTTTCGGGTTTTGGAAAGACTGTGAATTTATAGAGTATTGGTTATTGTTCTTGCCGAGCGGCATTGCTACTAGTTATTTAGTTATCCACTGCTATTAGTTGCCAGGTTTTACTTTCGTTTTGTTATTTTCCGCAATTTGTTAGGCTTACCTAGTTGTAGAGACTAGGTGTCGTCACGACATTATAGGGAAGGAGTTTGGGCCGTGACAAGTTGGTATCAGAGCTCTAGGTTCATAGGTATCGTGAGTCACAAGCCGGCTTATTAGAGTCTTGCGGATCGGTACGAAGATGCCTGTACTTATCTTCGGGAGGCTATGGAACTATTAGGAAAAATCACGCTCCTTGATTCCTTGTCGTGCGAAAATTGTTGACTTCAAAATTCTAAACTTCTATATTCTATTCTCTCAAGATGGTGAGGACACATACAGGCGGATGTGACGACCAGGCACCCGCGCCCCCTGCTAGAGTCACAAGAGGCCAGGGCCGGGGTTGAGGCCGAGGACGTCCACGCGGTGCAACTAGAGCACCCGCGCGAGCTGCGATAGAGGAGCCCCCAGTAGCTCCAACTGGAGGGCAGGATACTGAGGTACCTGTTGCTCCACCAGCCCTCCAGGAAACTCTAGCCTAGTTCATGAGCATGTTCAGCACCTTAGCTTACTTGCACCTACCACATCTCAGGCCGGGAGAGGAGCACAGACTCCCGTCGCCGGTACTCCAGAGCCGCAGGTTCAGGTCAACCAGGTTCTGGAGATTTTACTGATACAGCCAGTAGCTCCAGCTCAGCCCGAGGTTAGGGTAGCAGTTTTTGAGGTGGAGAAACTCGAACTTGAGAGGTACAAGAAGTACCACCCTCCTACCTTCAGTGGATTGGCATAAGAGGATGCCCAGGGTTTTCTAGAGGAGTGTCACCATATTCTCCGTACTATGGGTGTAGCGGAGTCGAGTGGGGTCTCTTTTACTACATTCCAGCTTAAAAAAGTAGCCTATCAGTAGTGGTGTGCTTATGAGTTGAATAGTCCGGCTGAGGCAACTTCACTTACATGGACTCAGTTCTTGGACATTTTCTTGAAGGAGTATGTTCCCCAGAGTCTTAGAGACGCATGGCGCGCGGAGTTTGAGTAGTTGCGCCAGGGTGCTATGACTGTGTTAGAGTATTTAGTTCGCTTTAGTAATTTGGCCCGACATGCACCGGCCTTGGTTTCCACAGTTCGAGAGAGGGTTCATCGATTTATTGAGGGACTCCACCCCAGTATCAGGATTAGTATGGTCAAGGAGCTGGAGATGGATATTCCTTACCAGCAGGTTGTGAGTATTGCTAGGAGATTGGAGGGCATGCTCGCTTGGGATAGAGATGAGAGGGAGGCCAAGAGGTCTCGAGAGTTTGGCACTTACAATGGTACTCGTTCCCCAGCTGCAGTTTGCCATGGTAGGGGTTATGTGAGTCGCCCCGTTCAATCAGCTCTTCCAGCTGCCAGTGGTATTCCGCCAGTGTCTAGTGTGCCCCTTGCACATGGTGCTTTTAGCGGTCAGTCCAGCAGACCTGACCTGAGCCAGTCATAGCAGCCACGCTCTCCGAGAACTTGTTTTGAGAATGGTGACACCCTCCATATGGTGAGGGATTGCCCCAGACATAGGAGGGGTGCACCTCCACAGACTTCTCCGCCACTGCGTGCTCCATAGGGTCCTCAGGCTATGATTCCAGCACCAGCTACCTCCCCACCTGCTCAGCCAGCTCGAGGTGGAGATCGGGGAGGTCGAGGTCGCCCTAGAGGGGGAGGCCAGGCCAGATATTATGCTCTTCTGAATCGTACAGAGGCAGTTGCTTCTGACTCTGTCATTAAAGGTATTGTTCCGGTATGTCATAGAGATGCGTCAGTCTTCTTTGATCCAGGCTTTACATATTCCTATGTGTCCTCTTATTTTACCCTGTATGTGGGCGTATCTCGGGATTCCTTGAGTTCCCATGTTTATCTTTCTACTCCTGTGAGAGATTCTCTTATTGTGGACCGCGTGTATCGGTCGTGTTTGATTGCTCTTAGTAGTTTTGAGACCAGAGTCAATTTATTATTGCTCAGCATGGTAGAGTTTGATGTTATCTTAGGCATGGACTGGTTGTCTCCCCATTATGCTATTCTTGATTGTCACGCTAAGACCGTGAGGCTGGCTATGACAGGCTTACGGCAATTAGAGTGGAGAGGTTCCTTAGAGTATAATCCCAACCAAGTTATTTCATTTCGTAAAGCTCAACGAATGGTTGAGAAGGGGTGTGACGCGTATCTAGCTTATGTGAGAGATGTCAGTATTGATACCCCTACAGTTGAGTCAGTTCCAGTAGTGAGGGATTTTCCAGATGTATTTCCAACTGATCTTCCGGGCATGCCGCCCGACAGAGATATTGATTTTGGCATTGATTTGTTGCCGGGCACTCAGCCCATCTCTATTCCTCCATATCGTATGGATCCTCCCGAGTTGAAGGAGTAGTTACAGGAGTTGCTTGATAAGGGCTTCATTCGGCCCAGTGTGTCACCTTGGGGTGCTCATGCCTTGTTTGTGAAGAAAAAGGATGGTTCTATGCGTATGTGCATTGATTATCGCTAGCTGAACAATGTTACAGTGAAGAACATGTATCCATTGCCTAGTATTGATGATTTATTTTATCAGCTACAGGGTGCCAGGGTGTTTTCCAAGATTGATTTACGTTCCAGCTATCATCAGTTGAAGATTCGGGAGTCAGATATCCCGAAGACGCTTTCAGGACTCGGTATGGTCACTACGAGTTCCTTGTGATGTCATTTGGGCTGACCAATGCCCTAATAACTTTTATGCACTTGATGCACAGTGTGTTCCGGCCCTATCTTGACTCATTCGTCATTGTGTTTATTGACGACATTCTGGTGTACTCCCGGACTTGGGAGGATCATGTGCAGCACCAGAGGACTGTGCTTCAGACCTTGAGAGAAAAGAAGTTATATGCAAAATTTTCAAAGTGTGAGTTTTTTCTAGACTCAGTGGTATTCCTGGGTCATGTAGTATCGAGTGATGGGATCAAGGTGGATCCGAAGAAGGTGAAAGCAGTGCAGAGTTGGCCTAGACCGCCATTAGCTAAGGAGATTCAGAGTTTTTCTTAGTTTGGCGAGGTATTACCATCGTTTTGTAGAGGGATTCTTATCTATTGCAGCACATATGACCAGGCTGACCCAGAATGGTGCTCCATTTAGGTGGACATAATAGTATGGGGAGAGCTTTTTGAAGCTCAAGACAGCTTTAACTACAACCCCAGTATTGGTATTGCCTACAGGTGTCGGGGTCTTATACTGTAAATTATGATGCGTCGTGGATTAGTCTCGGCGCGGTGTTGATGCAGGATGGTAGGGTGATTGCCTACGCATCCAGATAGCTGAAGGTGCATAAGAAGAACTATCCTGTCCATACGTTGAGTTAGCAGCTATTGTTCATGCCTTGAAGATTTGGCGGCACTATTTGTACGTTGTCCCTTGTGAGATTTACGCCGATCATCGGAGTTTGCAGCATCTGTTCAAACAGAAGGATGTTAACTTGCATCAGTGTGGGTGGTTGGAGCTGCTTAAGGATTATGATATCACTATTTTGTACCATACGGGGAAGGCCAATGTGGTGGCCGATGCTTTGAGTCGCCAAGCAGAGAGTTTGGGGAGTTTAGCATATCTACCAGCAGCAGAGAGGGCATTGGCACTGGATGTTCAGGCCTTAGCCAACCAGTTTGTGAGATTGGATATTTCTGAGCCGAGTGGAGTATTAGTTTGTATGGTCTCTCGGTCTTCTCTTTATGATTGTATCAGGTAGCGTCAGTATGATGACCCCTATCTACTTGTCCTTAAGGACACGGTTCGGCATGGTAATTCTAAGGAGGTCACTATTAGGGATGATGGTGCATTGAGGATGCAGGGCAGGCTATGTGTGCCCAATGTAGATGGGTTGCTTGAGTTGATTCTCTAGGAGGCTCACAGCTCGCGGTACTCCATTCATCCGGGTGCCACGAAGATGTACCAGGACTTGAGGCATCATTACTGGTAGAGGAGGATGAAGAAGGACATAGTGGAGTATATAGCTTGGTGTCTAAATTGCCAATAGGTAAAGTATGAGCATCATCGTCCAGGCAGATTGCTTCAGAAGTTAGAGATTTCGGAGTGGAAATGGGAGAGGATCACTATGGATTTCATGGTTGGACTTCCACAGACCCAGCGGAAGTTTGATACAGTTTGGGTGATTATGGATAGGCTGACCAATTCATCTCATTTCCTTCTTGTGATAACTACCTATTCTTTCGAGCAGTTGGCTCGAATTTATATCTGCGAGATCGTCAGTCTTCATGGCGTACCGGTATCTATTATCTCTAATCGGGGTACGCAGTTTACATCACGGTTCTGGAGGGCCATACAATATGAGTTGGGTACTCGAGTGGAGCCGAGCACAACATTTCACCCTCAGACAGAGGGCAATCCGAGCGCACTATTAAGATATTAGAGGATATGCTCCGTACGTGCGTGATAGATTTTGGAGGTTCTTGGGATCAGTTCTTGCCACTTGCAGAGTTTTCCTACAATAACAGTTATCAGTCGAGCATCCAGATGGCAACGTATGAGGCTCTGTATGGTGGGCGGTTTCGGTAACCAGTGGGTTGGTTCGAGTCGGGCGAGGCTAGATTATTGGGTACAAACTTGGTTCAGGATGCTTTGGAAAAGTTTAAGGTGATTCAGGATCGACTTCGCACAGTCCAATCCAGACAGAAGAGTTATGTGGATCGGATGGTTCGCGATGTTGCATTCATGGTTATGGAATGGGTCTTTCTTTGGGTGTCACCTATGAAGGGTGTTATGAGGTTCGAAAAGAAGGGCAAGCTGAGCCCAAGGTTTATCAGCCCATTTGAGGTGTTGCAACATGTTGGGGACGTTTTTTATGAGCTTGCCTTGCTTCCCAGCCTAGCAGGAGTTCATCCGGTATTCCATGTTTCGATGCTCCGAAAGTATCACGGCGATCCGTCTCATGTGTTGGATTTCAGCTCAGTCCAGTTGGACAAAGATTAATCTTATGTTGAGGAGCCAGTGGCTATTTTGGACAGACAGGTTCAAAAGTTGAGATCAAAGAACATTTCTTTCGTGAAGGTTCAGTAGAGGGGTCGGCCGTTCGAGGAGGTGACTTGGGAGACCGAGCATGATATGCGCAACCGTTACCCTCATCTTTTCACCACTTCAGGTATGTCTCTATACTCGTTCGAGGACGAACGATTATTTTAAGAAGGGGAGGATTTAACGACCCGGTTGGTCGTTTTGAGAGTTATAGGCCTGATCTCTTATTTACTGCCTTCCCCGTATAGTTTTCTACTTATGTGACTTGCCGGGAGGTTGTTGTTGTGATTTCGAAGTGAATTGGGACACTTAGTCCCTAAACGGAAGCTTAATTCTTAGGATTTTGATCGTAGTCGGGACTGTGTAAAGACGACTCCGGAATAGAGTTTCTTCGGTTCCTAGCTCCGTTGGGTATTTTGGACTTATGAGCGTGTTCGGAATGTGAATTGGAGGTCTGTAGCTGATTTAGGGTTGAAATGGCGAAAGTCGAATTTTTGGGAAGTTTGACCGGAAGTGGACTTTTTGATATTGGGGTTGTATTCCGATTCCGGAAGTTGGAAAAGGTCTGTAATGTCGAATATGACTTGTGTAAAAAATTTGAGGTCAATTGGACATGATTTGATAAGTTTCGGCATCGGTAGCGGAAGTTTGAAGTTTCAAAGTTCATTAAGTTTTAATTGGAGGGTAATTCGTGTTTTTAGCGTTGTTTGATGTGATTTTAGGGCTCGACTAAGTTCGTATGGTATTTTAGGACTTGTTGGTATGTTTGGTTGAGGTCCCGAGGGCCTCAAATGTGTTTCAGATGCTTAACAGATTGAATTTGGACTTATGGAAATTGCTAAAGTTTTCTGGTTTCTAGTGTTTTCGCACCTGCGGTGGGGAGACGACAGGTGCGGACTCGCACGTGCGGAAGGAGGAGCATAGATGCGGATTTGGGCATCCCAGATTGGGTACGCAGGTGCAGATCTATTTGCACAGAAGCGGCCTCACTTCTACGGTGGTATGGTGTGCAGGAGCGGTGAGGATCGAAGTAGCGGTTCCTTGGTCGCAGGTGCGCATCCGCAGATGCGGACCCAGGAGACTTAAGTTAAGTCTGCACCTGCGATGGAATTTCCGCAGGTGCAGCATCGCAGGTGCGATTATAGGTCCGCAGATGCGAAATCGCTGGGCAGAAAAGGAAAAAGTTCGAGGGTTTTATCCCATTTTCATTTTAGGTCTTTGAGAGCTCAGATCGAGGTGATAATTAAAGGATTTTTCAGATAGAACTTTGGGGTAATAATTCTTAACTCGTTTATGGTTATATTCCACTAATTTATAGTTGTTTTCATCATCTAATTAAGGAATTTGGTTGAGAAATTTGGCAAAGAAGGTTAGAAGTTCTTCAACTAAGTTTTGAGTTTTGATTTGGCTTTTGATATCGGATTTGGATAATTTTGATAGGAGTGAACTCGTGAGTGAATGGGTGTTCACATTTGGTGACTTTTACTCGATTTCGAGACGTGGACCCGGGGAGGCGTTTTGGGGAGATTTTCTATTTCTTGCTTTAGCTTTGATTTCATTAATTAGATTAGTTTCTTATAGTTGTATTTATGGTATGTAATTGATTTTGGCTAGATTTGGTCCATTCAGAGTCGGATATTCATGGAAAAAGCATTGTTACCGATTGATTGAGTTTGGTTCGAGGTAAGTGGCTTGCCTAACCATGTGTGGGGGAAATCCCCTTAGGATTTGGTACTGTTGTGATATGTGATCGTCTACGTGAGGTGATGAGTATGTACACAGGCTATTATTTGTAAAACCTAATTTATCTTACTGAGTAGCAACCTGTTTTTCCTTAAATTTGAGTTATACAATTTAAATGAGTATTAGTCTGTTTTCATTCTTAATTGAGCTATTCCAATATGTGTAGTTATCGTGTTTAGTCTAATATCGCATGTCTACGTGCTTTAACTGCTTATTTGAACTTTTTGAAGCATGCCTAGTTGATTTTCTGCTTTTTCTTGTTCTTTATCAGTATAACTGTAGAAAATCTTGTTGTTAACTGTTGTATTTATCGGTTTGAGATGTGTGTTTACATTTGAGACTATGAGGTGGTTCCTCGGGAGTTCTCCATGCACATTTACTTTTGAGACTACGAGGCGGTTCCTCGCGAGTTCTCCCTGCACATTTACTTTTGAGACTACGAGGCGGTTCCTTGGGAGATCTCCCTGCACATCGGTTGCTTGGGAGATCTCCCTGCATATTTACTTTTGAGACTACGAGGCAGTTCCTCGGGAGTTCTCCCTGCACATTTACTTTTGAGATTACGAGGCAGTACCTCGGGAGTTCTCCCTGTACATTTACTTTTGAGACTACGAGGCGGTACCTCGAAAGTTCTCCCGGCATAATTACTTTTGAGACTACGAGGTGGTACCTTGGGAGTTCTCCCTGCATATTTACTTTTGAGACTACGAGGCTGTACCTCGAGAGTTCTCCCTGTATATTTACCTTTGAGACTACGAGGCGGTACCTTGGGAGTTCTTCCTATATATTTATTTTGGGACTACGAGACGGTATCTCGGGAGCTTCCCTACTGCTTACCCATGTGTGTTGTACTGTTGCCTTGCTGTGTTTTCTTTTGTTAAATTCTAGTCTCTATATATTCTCCTGCCTTATTTATTATTTACCAGTGGGCCTGACCTGACCTCGTCACTACTCGACCGAGGTTAGGCTTGGCACTTACTGGGCACCATTGTGGTGTACTCATGCTACTCTTCTGCACATGTTTTCGTGTGCAGATCTAAGTTTAGCATACCAGCCTCGCTATTAATTGTGCATTTGCTATTGTTCCGTAGACTTCAAGGTATATCTGCTCGCGACCCAGACCTAGGAGTCCCCTTCTATTCTCCCCTATGTCCATTACTTTTTGTATTTCTTTTATTAGACTCTGGTGTGTAGAGATACTAGTTTCCTCATGTAGCTTATGACTTACGATGTTTCGGGTTTTGGAAAGACTAAGAATTTATAGAGTATTTATTATTTTATATGCCGAGCGGCATTGTTACTAGTTATTTAGATATCTACTGCTGTTGGTTGCCAAGTTTTACTTTCGTTTTGTTATTTTTCGCAATTTGTTTGGCTTACCTAGTCATAGAGACTAGGTGCTGTCACGATGTTATACAGAGGGAGTTTGGGTCGTGACAATACCGTACCGTACCAACCGACGAACACCCCTAGGCAAATCCCACCTTTGGATTATGCGTAGAACAACTGACAATACTTCCAATATATCAAGATTGCTTTCTAGACTTGTGACAATGACCTGTTGGGCTAACTTTTGAATTTCACGGGTTGATTTGGGTTTACTGACTCAGCCCAAGTTGACCCATTTATATACGGGTTAGTTTGGGCAATGCCCATAGTGAACCATCATCAGATATAGGAGGATTTGCATCTATACCCAGTTTTTGGGTCACATTTTAACTTATACCCGCTTTGTAAAAATAATTGTAAGTGTACCCACTTTTCGGTTAATTTCAGACATACAGGGCCTGAAGTAGCAAGAATTTATATCGGAAGTTTGAACTTCAGAATTTTTTACCTGAAGTAACAAAGTAAAACTTCAGATATTTTCGTCTGAAGTTTGGCCTGACTTACATAAACAATAAAAAAAAATTCAGTTCATAGTGCAAACTTCAGACAAATTAGTCTGAAATTCTTCAGTTTGTAGTACAAACTTCAGACAAAATCAGCTTGTTATATTTGAAATTCGGATAATTTTTTCTGGCATGATAGTTGCAAACTTCAGAAGTTGTCCAAACTTCAGATGTTATTACCTGGTAATGTCTGAAGTTTGTCCCTGCAGTCCCAAACTTCAGTTGATGCTTCTTCGAGTATTGACAATAAACTCTTGTTTTATTATTTACGTACTTTGTTTTGGGATGTATTAATGTTTAAGAGGCAGTGACGAGTCTTTCTTTCTTCTTGATTTGTCGCTTTGTCCAATTTTCAGAAACGATAACATGTGTAACTTACAAGATAACATGTTTGAGAGAAAAAAGAAGAGGAGGAAGAAAGGAGCGCATAGGTCGCAGGATCTGAAGTTGTCAAATTAGGGTATAGGTTAAATAATTTTAAAAATATGAGTATAGGTTAAATGGGGGCGACTAAATAGGGCGCCCCATGCAATTTTTACTGAGATATATCACTCGCCCAACCCATGAAATATTGGCCGGGTTGGGCAGATCAGATGGATTTGGGCCAAATTTGACGGTCCTACTGATACACCCAATCTGACCCGATCCGATCAATTTGTAAAGATATAAACGAATACAAAATTCATGCTCCTTCTTCTTCTTCTTCTCTCAAACAACATAAATTCAATAACACCTTGGACCCCTATTATTTATAAAAAGCAGATATATTTTCGACTCTCAAACCCACATAATATAAAAATACCTTGGACCAATTATTATATTATAAAAAATAGATCTCTAGTATTATTAGCTTGAGTTTTTAAATTTGCTTATAAAGACAAGTAAAGTTATTACTTATAAATACTTTACTTTTCTTCGAAAATTAGTAAGTGATTTCACTCATCTAATATATCATTGAAATACTTTTGGGTTGGTTTATATCTTTACAAATGGGTCGGGTCAAGTCAGATTGGGTGTATGGATAGGTTTTTATGATTTGTTTGGGTATAAATTATTTTTAAATGGTTCAAAAATATATATAAAAATCTACGTGGACTTTCAAGTCAATAATGTTTCACCGGAAAAATCAACAAACCATTGAATGACCCTATAAATGAAAGAAAAGTGATTTCCACCTATAATTTCAGATAGTTCAATGACTAACTGAGTAATTGACTCTTACATAGGTTATAATCATGCATAATCCTATCAAACTTCACATTAATATGCTGTAATAAAATCGTGATGGATAATTCTATCTACCACAGTCCAAAAATTGCGTGATGCAGAAACTTTAAAGAATACTTCACTTGTATAAAGTTCTCACCTTAAGCAATAAGATTTTATCTCAATAAATAAAAAATATCATGTAGTTTGAACGAGATAATTTGTGTTAGCAATTTGCACTAAATCATTCGTCATTATTTTGAAGTTGCTAAAGTGAGTGTTCTTTAGTTAATAATTTGTTTTAACTTGTCAGAAATTATAATGTATACTTTACGCTTTTTACATAGCACTAACTTCTAGTGTATGCTCCAACTGATAATACATTCATTCACGGTATTAATTTGGTTATTCAAAATTTTAGTAGGTTGGTCAACTTCTACTATGTTAATCCAATAACCCGTTCATTCACCCTCAACATTTAATTATAATGTATAACGATGAGATAATTCTGTGTAATATATGTAAACAAGCAAAGATCATTTATCATTTTTCAAAGTGTTGGTCCAAATTTCTCTCTAAACTATTCGAAATTCTTGTCTATTCATCTTCTTGTTATTAGCAAATTGTTACGTATTTACATTTTTTATTAGCTGAGCTCTAACATGAAACACTCCATGTGTCCAAATCCTTCGAGAAAAATACAAAAATAACAACAAACCAAGTGTAATCTCACAAGTGGGATCTGAGAGTAGTATGTACACAGCTTTAGCCCTACCTTGTAAAGGTAGAGAGGCTATTTCTGATAGACCCTCGGCTCAGGTAAACCATAGTCACATCATTTTTTTGAAAATAAAACAATTGTGCTCAAACCATGGAAAGGAAACAGTAACACGACATATTATTAATACCAGTAGGATAGCAAGAAAATTGAAGCAAAAAAAATAAAAATAACTGGTAGTAATACAGGTCTAGGTATAATAAAAATATGAGAATACTATTAATCCTACAATTAAGAGAAAGATACGCTTGCGACTACCTACTAGCCTTCTATCCTAATTCTCGATTTCCACACCTTCCTATCAAGGGTCATGTCCTCGGTAAACTGAAGATGTTGCATATCTTGCCTTATCACCTCACCCTAATTTTTTAGGCCTACCTTTGCCCCTCCTCAGACCCACTATGGCCAGCCTCTCACACCTCATCACGGGGGCATTTGGGCATCTCATTTTTACATTCCAAACCATATCAATCTCACTTCCCGCAACTTTTCTACCATGGGAGCCACTCCCATCTTGTTCCGAATATCTTCATTCATAATCTTATCTCTCTTAGTATGCCTATACATAAATCTCAGTATCCTCATCTCCGCTACTTATAACTTCTGGGTATGAGAGTTCTTGATTGGCCAACACTCCACTTCATACATCATAGTCGACCTAACAACCACTCTATAAAACTTACTTTTAAGTCTAGGTGGCACGTTCTTATCACATAGAACACCATAAGCGAGCCTCCATTTTATCCAGCCCACCCCAATACGATGAGTGACATCCTCGTCAATCTCCCCATTACCTTGGATTATAGACTCAAGATACTTGAAACTTTATCTCTTCTAAATGACTTGTGTATCAAGTTTCACTTCCACGTCTGCTTCGTGAGTTACACCATTGAACTTGCACTCTAGGTACTCTATCTTTGTCATGACCCAATTTCACCTATAGGTCGTGATGACGCCCAAGACTATAGCTAGGCAAGCCAACCAATAAATTAAACATATATTAATTATTTTCAGAAAATTTTTCTAAGTAATTTTATTCCTTTACTGGCAATATTAAAGAAAATATAAAAGAAACCGATTAGTTTAAATTCCAGAAAATAATATCAATGTGTGTGCCAAGACCCGATGTCACAAGTGTTTGCGCATCTATTAGATTATACAAAACTCCAAATATTGTCTGAAATAAAATAGACAGAATATAAATATAAGAAAAGACACCGGTAGCTGTAGAACAACTCAGAAAGGCAGCTCACCACTATGCCTCTGGATAACGTGGGTGTAAGACGATAGGTCTCCAACTAGTACTTGCCTCATGTCCTGCACAAAAAGTGCAGCAAGTGTAGTATGAGTACGTAAACAACGTGTACCCAGTAAGTATCAAGCCTAATCTCGAAGTGGTAGAGACGAGATGGCCGACTTTGACACTCACTATGGGTCAATAATAATAATTGAAATAAAACTAGAATATCTAAATCAGCATGATTCACAGAATATAACAATAATTTATTTAACCAGCAGAAATAATTAAATTCCTTCAATTACAACAATTCTCAATATATTAATTAAAATCCTTCAATTCTAATAAATTTCCAATTTATCAATAGTCTCATTTACAGGAATAACATTTTTAATTTATCAACTAGCTTCACAAGCTATAATAAACTATCAAAGTATCGTATAATTATTATTATTAAGCACGATTTCTGCCGAGGTCATACGACCCAATCCAGAATATCGCGTACACTGCTGAGGGACGTGTGGCACGATCCATAGATGCATCTATCTTGTCGAGGCGTTCGACCTGCTCCACAAGAAAGAAGGACATTTTCTTATGTACCTCCGAAAGGAGAGTATATTTATTATAAGATAAATTCGGGAGAATGAACAATTTATTTTAACAATTAATTAATTTAAACAGAAAATTAAGCATATGAGATTTTCATCTTTTAATATCTTCCCTAACAATTATATATAAAAATTCATAATATATATATATATATATCAAATAATTTAATTAAGTAAAGAATACAATTTACACAAGTAATTCATGCTTTTGAGTCCTAAACTACCCGAACTTTATCATTAATAGTAGCTACGCACGGACTCTCATCACCACGTGTGTACGTAGCCCCCCACAATAAACAACAATTATTAATTTAAATCCCCTATGAGGTAATTTCTCCCTCACAAGATTAGACAAGAGTCTTACCTCAATTTGTTCTAATTTAATCTACTAGAAGGCCTTTTCCACGATTATCCAACTCTGTCTGGCTCGAATCTAGCCAAAATAATTCGATACAATCACTAAAATTTATAGGAATCAATTCTATAAGAAAATACTACATTTTTCAATAAAAGTCCGAAATTAATTGAAAAAATCATCTATGGGGCCCAGGTCTCAGAATCCGGCGAAAGTTACGAAATATGAACGTCCACTCAACCACGAGTCTACCCATACCAAATTTACTAAATTTCGATAAAAATTCGGCCCTCAAATCCTCAAATCTATCCAAGAGGGTTTTCAAACTTTTTCCAACTCAATTCACCAATTAAATAATAAAAAACAGTGATGGATTCGGGTAATATAACTAATATTGAGTTAAGAACACTTACCACATTATTTTCTCTTAAAATCTCCCAAAAATTGTTCAAATACTAGCTCAAAATCGTTAAAAGTGAAAAATGGGACGAAGTCCCATTTTCAGAACTTAAACTCTCTGCCCAGTGATTTTTTCTACGCGATCGCGTAGCACAAATTTTTCTGCCCATAAAATAACCCTACGCGATCGCATAAAGTCCCACGTGATCGCGAAGCACTGACTCCACAAACCTACGCGATCGCGAAGTATTAAGCGTGTGGCACAGATCCTCCTCAGTTTCCCCTACGCGATTGCAAACAACGACACGCGATCGTGATGCACAGGCTGGCCTAACCTACGCGATCGCGGACGTGCCCACGCGATGGGCATAGAACAAATTTCCAGCTGCCCAAATTAAGCCTACGCGATCGTAACCCCATTCACGCGATCGCGTAGAACAAATCCACCACTGTCCAAATTACTCTACGCGATCGCAGACCGACTTACGCGATCGTATATAAGGAAGCCAGAAGAAAAATACCAGCAGCTACCAGTAGTTTTCCAAAGGCCAAAAGTGATCCGTTAGTCGTCCGAAACTCACTCGAGCCCCTCGGGATCTCAATCAAATATACCAACAAGTCCCAATACATCATATAAACTTAGTCAAACCTTAAAATCACACCAAACAACGCTAAAACTACGAATCATCCTCCAATTCAAGCTTAATGAAACTTAAAATTTCCAACTTCTACATTTGATGTTGAAACCTATCAAATCAAGTCCGATTGACCTCAAATTTTGCACACAAGTCATAAATAATATAACGGAGCTATGAAAAGTTTCAGAACTGGATTCCAACCCCGATAACAAAAAGTCAACTCCCCGGTCAAACTTCTAAATTTAAATTCTTATGTTAGCCATTTCAAGCCTAATTTAACTACGGACTTCCAAATTAAATTTCCAACACTCTCCGAAGTCCAAAATCACCATACAGAGTTATTGGAACCGTCAAATCCCGATTCCAGGGTCGTTTTCTCAAAATATTGACCGAAGTCAAGCATGTCCTTTTAAGGTTAACTTAAGGAACCAAGTGTTCCGATTTCAACCCAAACACTTTCAAATTCCGAACCAACCATCCCCGCAAGTCATAAATCATGAAAATCACATAGGGGGAGTTTTATTTTAGGGAACGAGGTTCTAAAAGTTAAAATGATCGATTGGGTCATTACAGGCTTAGTCCTGCTCAGCCTGAAAACCTTATACTCCAGGGTCTGTCTTCAAACCTCTAACCGAGTGTTAACACCGCTCCTTATCTCATCAATCAGTACTATATCATCCGCAAAACGCATGCACCAAGGAACCTTCTCTTGGATATGTCGCGTCAATTCATCCATCACCAGGGCAGGGCTAAGTGCAGATCCATTGTGCAATCCCATCAAAACTGAAAAGTGACCCCGGTCTCCGCACACTATACTTGCTTGGGTCTAAATGTGTCAAGGGGCCGGTCCGGTCTTTTAATACCGGTTTTACCGATTTCTAGCCCCTCCGGTGAATTATTGAACTGGAACGGTTCCGGGCCTAAGGGGTCGGGCCAGGCTGGTTTTATTTAAATATTTTTTTGTGTATTAAGTATAACTACCGTAATTTATATTAAGATAAAGTAAAAATATAAAATATAAAAATAATATTATAAAAAGAGTGTTTGAATAAATTTCAAAGGCTTTAAAATCCTTTTATTTGAATATTTCATTAAAAATTTATGATAATAGAATACAATGAAGATGGAAAAAAATTGAACTTATAATTTACAAGTTCTTTTTTTAATTCAAAAATGCAAATTAAAGTTTATATTTTACAACAACTAAATTAAAGAAAAAAGAGTAAATTCAAAGTTTAATTATTAAATATAAATCAAGAACTTCAAAGGTTTTGCATTGCCTTACTAAGTTCTTCATAATCAATATGAACTTCTTGGCCATCTGCTGAAGTGTTTAAAATTCATATGAATTACCATGTGTTAATATATCTCTAAGGTCCTCGTCTTCTTGTTTATCAATATCTTCACGTCCCTAATTTCTTCGTTCCGATCTAATCCAATCTCTGAAACATACTAAAACTTCCAAAGCATTGCTTTCCAATGAGTGACGGGTGTCTCCTAGTTGTTGTCTTGCTTGACTAAATGCACTCTTTGATGCAACAGTTGAAATTGGCACATTCAGCACGTCCCGAGCCATAGCGAAAAGAACAGAAAATTGCTTTTCATTCTCATGCCACCATCCCAACAGTGAAAATTCATTTGTGCGAGGCTCTGTTTGCTTTTGCAAGTAGAATTGAAGTTCATCAATGTTCCTGCTACTGGTTTGAGAGGAAAGAAATGTAGACCAAATATTATAACCATCAAGGCCTTCATCTTCATTCATAGTTAGCAGATGCAGTAGAAGTAGTACAATGCATAGTGGGATTAACATTGCCTACATTAATAGCATCATCATCAATTATATTTGCATAATAATTATATAATTATTGTGAATAATCATTTAGCTTGTTCATATAACAATATATATCTGGGGTTTCAGTTGGTCCAATCTCCATATAAGTATATAAAGCATTGATTAATTGGTGACAATTAGACATCTTAATAGAAGGATTTAAAACAACACCAATTAAGTAAATCGGAGGAATTGGAAAGAAATATTTTTTGAATTTTGCTTGCATTTTTTCAACAACATCCTTATATTTATCTTTCTTCTTAAATTTAGAGAGTAGAAAAGAAATTTAAGCTATATGTACTAACGCCATAGTAACAGTAGGGTAATATGCTCCAGAAAACTCAACAGTAGCTGTATAAAATTTATGTAAAAATTTAACAACATCATTAATGACCTCCCAAGTATTAGTTATTAATATACGGTTTGGATCAGTACAATGCGCATTAGCAATTTCAGTTATCGGCAATCTATATTTGTAGCTACATTTTAAAAATAAGTATGTATAATTCCATCTAGTAACAATTTCATTTGGCATGAATCTGAGGTTAAGGTTATGCTCAGTACACTTAGTCTTAAATTCCTTATTTCTAGATTGTCTATTATTTCCTTGAGTAACACCAACTGCTCTTCTAACATGAGTAATCTCGGTCGAAAATAAATCAAGGCCACTTTTAACAATTAAATTATAAATATGACATGCACACCTAACAAGAAAAATTTCGTCAAGTGGTGGTTTCAAACGCAGTCTTAATATTGAAATAGCGGCATTATTTTTAGAAGCATTATGAAATGACATACAGAATATTTTTTTATTAAGATTATAAAATGCAACAACTTCGCAAATAGTAGTACTTACAAAAATAGCAGTATGACTTTGATCTTCATCATATTTAAAAGCGATAATATATTTTTGCATACAATAATTATTATCTATCCAATGACATGTAATTGTCAAATAATCATTTACATTAACAGCATGGCCCAATATCAGAAGTTAGAGAAACTCTACAAGGAAGGTGGTCAAACAAATAACGTATGTATGTTTGATATTGTCCATGAAGTATAAAGATATCATATCTACAAGTACTTCTAGGGATACCTTTAAATAAATGATTATAAATCCTTTGAATATACATAATAAGATATGATGAAGAAGCAAAAGAAAAAGGTAGACAACCCAAAGTAATCATTTTTGCTAACTCCTCACGATTCTTTATTTTATCATATTTCATAAGTCCTCTGGTACTAGGGTTTAGAGTATCTTGATTTTCATCTAAAGCAAAGCCCCATTCTATAGGATGAGTAATTCTGATATGTGTACTAAGTGTCTTAGTCCCCCCTAAACTTCCTTCAGTCTTATGTTTAAAATCATCTTTATAAATTTTGCATCTAACTCTATCAGAATTCTCTATTTCCTCAAAATATTTCCAAACTTTACTTCTACTTCTCCGATTACTAGTCGGGGCCACATGTGGTCTACTACTAGCGCCATGACCACCACCCCTGCTACCAACTCCAACACTGCTATGTGTAAGTGGTGTCTCATCTTCAGTTTCTAATTCATTATCTTCTATACCGAAATCTTCCTGTAATTGTTCATAATCTATATTATTATGAGGTGATGTTTCATAAATATGTGTAAAGTCATTTAAATCACCACTAGAAGTTGAAGTAGTACCTCTTTTTCTATTTTCCCGATTACCCCGATTAGTAACCTTATTACAAACTCTTTTTACAGCATTAAACATATACTGAAAATTTAACTACTAATAAAAATTAAATATGCAAATAAAATAGTAAATAAGAGAAAGAGTTGGAGCGAGTGCACCGAATTCCGTAGTAAATTGAACACTTGATTATTTTTGAAGTCTTAAAATTAAATTTCGCAACTCCGATGTTACCACGAAGAAATGTCAATTGTTTAAAGTTCAAAGTTCAAATAATATCATAAATAAAATTTCCAAAAAATGAACCAAATACTAGATTACAATTTAGGTGAAGAATGAGAGAATGACAATTGAGAATTTGTGTTTGAGAATTGAGAAATGAGTGAAGAAATGAAGAAGGGAGGGGGGGGGGAGGGGGGAATATATTTATAGTTTTTTAAAGGGCTTAATTAATAAATATTAAAAGTGTTATTTTTGAAAAAGTAATCCCCAAAAAGGGCTATTCTTGCAAAATAACCGTTGGCAACGATAAAAATGGTAGCTGACCATTGCCAACAATCAACTTAATTAAAATAAATAATCGAAAATAGCCGTTGAACCGTCCGGGACGGTCCGGTTAACCGGTTCGACTTTGACTTGACAGTACTGGTTTTGACCGGTCTGGTTAATCGGTACTTCGAACCTACCCGTCACAATCTGTTCCCCGTCCCAACCCAATCCTTCCCGGCCCTTACCTATTGGTCCGGTCTATAACCGATCTGGCCCGGTTTGAAATCGGGTCAGCTCAGCGCATTAGACACCCTTACTTGGGTCTTGGCTCCATCTTACATGTTCTTAATTACCCTAATGTACGCTACAAGTACACCTCTAGCCTTCATACATCTCCAACGAGCTTCTCTTAGGACGTTGTCGTATGCTTTTTCTAGGTCGATGAAAACCATATGCAAGTCCCTTTTCCTCTGCTTATATTATTCGTTGACCAAAATCAAAAAGCCTCTTAGAAAGTGGGCTTAAGCGTATTATTGGCTTTATCAAAAGGAGTTTTATACAATATGGCTAAAATGAGAAAGTAAATAGGGGTTTTGGCTTTGTATGGCAACCTAACCTAATAAATGGCATAAAAAAGTATAACTTATTGTTATTGGCATTTTATGGCCCGCATTTATATTTTAATTAAAAAAATTAATTTTGTATTAAAAAAATAGGTTAGCCCTTCTTCCCCTATGTCTTTCTCTTCGTATCTCTTCTCCATATCTCCTCATTCTCTCTCTTCACACTAGAAAATTTTAGAGCAATTGGCATAAATAAATGCCTAAAGGAATTAGATCAACCATGAAACTGAATTCTCGTGGCCCATTTTCGAAGTTGGACAAGTTTTTCCATTCTAACTTAGCATTAATGAATGAAATCAAGAAAACTTTCCACAAATTTGCACAACAAATTTGTTCAGAAAAGAAATAGTTTGTTTTGAATCGAAAGAGGAATGAATTTGGGTGACTATACACTTTCCAAGTTTATTGAACTTTCAAATTTTGGTGAATACACATCTCAATCGACTTATATATCTTATTTCATGTATATCATGCATATATATATATATATATATATATATATATATATATATATATATATATATACATACATACATACATATATCAAATGAAAATATTGTGTGATATACACTGACATATAATATGATATACATGTCTATGTATAAATCTTGTGTGATACACATATGTCACGACCCCAAATTCCCTCCGTAGGATGTCGTAATGGCACCTAGTCTTTAAGACTAGGTAAGCCTATCAATGCGGAATAATAATAAATATCTGATATAAATAAACTATAATTCAAGCAATTTCAACTCCCAAAACCCGGTAGAAATAAGTCACAAGCTTCTAAGAATTTATTCTCTATGTCTCTATATATTAGAGTCTAAAACAAATAAGGAAGACAACATAGTAAGATAGAAGGGGACTCGGAATTCTGCGGACGCTGGCAAATATACCTCGAAGTCTCCTCATACAGCTAGTTTACTAATGCGTGGTCTGATAAGATGTACCTGGATCTGCACAAAAAGATGTGCAGAAGCGTAGTATGAGTACACTACAACGGTACCCAGTAAGTGCCAAGCCTAACCTCGGTAAGTTTGACCATCTCGCAAATATATACCTGAGCTAGCTGCTCTGAAGAGTAAGTAGTAATCACAGGAATAAAATAAGCTGACTTGGTCAATCTATCCACAATCACCCAAACTGCATCGAACTTCCTCCGAGTCCATGGGAGCCCAACAATGAAATCCATAGTGATCCACTCCCATTTCCATTCTGGAATTTCCAACTTCTGAAGCAATCCACCCGGTCATTGATGCTCATATTTTACCTGCTGACAATTTAGGTACCGAGCTACATATTCCACTATGTCTTTCTTCATCCGCCTCCACTAATAGTGCTGTCTCAAGTCTTGATACATCTTTGCAGCACCCGGATGAATGGAGTACCGCGAACTGTGAGCCTTCTGAAAAATCAAGTCGCGCAAACCATCTACATTTGGCACACATAGCCTGCCCTGCATCCGTAATACATCTTCATCTCCAATAGTGACTTCCTTGGCATTGCCATGCTGAACTGTGTCCTTAAGGACAAGCTGATGGTGGTCATCATACTGACGTTCCCTGATACAGTCATAAAGAGAAGACTGTGAAACCACTCAAGCCAAAACTCGGCTCGGCTCGGAAACATCCAATCTGACAAACTGGTTGGCCAAGGCCTGAACATCCAAGGTCAAAGGCCTCTCTGCTACTGGTAAATATGCTAAGCTGCCCACACTCTCTGCCTTACGACTCAAGGCATTGGCCACTACATTGGCCTTCCCAAGATTATAGAGAATGGTGATATCATAATCCTTAAGCAACTCTAACCGTCTCTGTTGCCACAAATTAAGATCCTTCTGTTTAAACAGATGTTGTAGACTTCGGTGATCGGTGTAGACCTCACAATGGACACCGTACAAATAATGCCGCCAGATCTTTAAGGCATGAACAATAGCTGCTAACTCAAGGTTGTGTACAAGATAATTCTTCTCATGCACATTTAACTGTCTGGACGCGTAGGCAATCACCCTACCGTCTTGCATCAACACTGCGCCGAGGTCAATACGCGACGCATCACAATACACAATATAAGACCCTGAACCTATAGGTAATACCAACATTGGGGCTATAGTCAAAGCTTTCTTGAGCTTTTGGAAGTTCTCCTTACATTCCTCGGTCCATCTGAACAGAGCACCCTTCTGGGTCAATCTGGTCTTAATAGTTGTTCATAATCAATTACAGAATCATCAATTAGCTTCATGCTAACAAAAATCTCATTTAAAACTTTCACAATACTAATAACGAGACACGAGGCATGAAGACCTCAAAAATATTTACCCGAAATAATGAGTCACATTTAACGTCACCTGGGCGGAAACCTATCTCGTAGGTTAAAACTCAATAATTACAACACAAAATTGGCAAGTATGCACAGAGAATTTCATATAGAATTTTCAAATAAGCCTAACAGGCATGACTCCCTATTAGTACTATAGTACAAATTAAAATTCACAAGGGAGAACTTAAACACAAGAATTTTTCTCACAAGGATCTCGTCCTTATATAACTTCCATCGCAGCTCGTAGCCCAGTTTAAACATATCAGTTTATATTAAATGCGAAGTTCTCGTCCTCAGTTCTGAATCACAAGTAATATGCACATCGTGCCAATCGAAACTTTTCATTTGCTCCTTCTAAATAATTTTCGTTAAATAAAATCACAACACATAATGGACCCCACACCGGTAGCGCATATAATTCACAATTTGCAATTAATTATTCAAAATTTACATCAAAACTTACCGAAATGAGTAACATAAAGCCACTTTTATCCTCACAACTCTTATTAGTAACCAACATGGAATGATAGGCGTAGTTATCTCCATAGAATCTCCCAACAGGAGTAAACACATAAGTAGATTATAGAATTACGAAGCTCACTCATAAGTGGAGCACCATAGAAGGACTCGTTTCGATACTGAGAACCGAATCAAGTTAAGGAAATTATTTCTTTATATTATATCAAGGTCATATCTGTAACGACCCTAACTGATGTAGCGACCTCCGCCATACCATAAAAATATATCAACGGCTGGGTCTCCACCTCTAGGACGCCTTCTACCCGCCTGTCCTCCACCCCTAACTAGTCATGTGGGTGTTGTAGTAACTTCAATGGGGCACGTAGCCTGAGTGCTTTGATGAAATATGTCTCTCCTAAGTTTGGGACAATTTTCTCATGATGTGCCTAGTATCACCGTATTCATAACAACCCCTTTGCGGGTTAGGCTTCTCATATCGAGTCTGTGCCAGATAAATGGAATAACCATTGTAGGAACTCATGTCGGTGGTGCATTAAAAGAACTGACTAGAGCACCCCGAGTAATCCGATGTGCGGACTGGGCTGGCAGATTGCCTGAGCCCCCGCCATAATGATTTATACTTGCAGAGTAGAATCCACTGAATCCCCTAGAACCTCGAGACGTCTTGGTCTCCTTAGTTTCCTTTTTCCTTACCCCGACCACATTCTAATATCTTGGTAATTTGTACAACTAACAGCAATGAAGTATCAGCTTGTAGCTCCCGAGTCGTACAAAATTTTATGTTCATAATTGAGTTCTTTAATGAGTCTGTGAACTCGCCATCTGGCTGTAGGAATCAAAGTAGGAGTATGACGGGCTAACTTATTGAACTTGATGGCATATTCTGACACCATCAATGGAGACCTGACGCAACTATTCAAACCCTATGCACCACGCATTATGGAGAGTCCGGGAAACAAACTCCTTCAAAAGCATTTCTGAGAACTGAGCTAAGTGGGCAGTGTTGCATTGGCTGGTCTGCTCTCTTCATAGGCTTGCCACGAACACTGGTGGAGAATTATCTCTCCCAAGGCAAATTTCTTCTTTTGTTATGCTGACTCAACACTGTTGAACTGACCAATTTCTTAACATACACTTCGATTCTTCTTTGGGGCAACCCTTACCCGTATTTATACAAAACGATCACAAAAGTAGAGCTCCATACAGACAAATCTTATCACGAACCACATAGTCCAGACTCTCATCAACAAGTGTACTTCTTCCGAAGCACCCCAAAATCCGCAATAGTGACGTCCACACTGAGTAGACATTCTACAAATTTAGAGTTGTTTCTATAACTCCTTTGGTATTTAAGTATAGGATTATTAAGGAGGCGTACATACCGCAAGTCCCAACTTTATCCTCTACAAAATCTCATATCTTAAACATGTGTAAATTTTAGGGAACCTTTCAGTACCACATATATACATTTCAGGCCAAAACTGATATAATACATTTTCCCGCAATCCACCCATTGGTAGTAGACTCCCCCCACTCGGCGCGAAGTTATAGCTCACAACGTCCGATGATCCACAATAATAACCTTCACAGCTTATATAAATCAACCAGACACCAACGTCCGTTGCACCCCCACATGATTCACTAGGTGATCTCTCAATATGCGAGCATCTTCAGTCGGAACCACACGTTGAGGCAATGTTTGAGCATCTCTGGGTCCCTCATAGTCCATCTACGGCATCACGAACCGTCGATGCACAACTAATACCGAGTGCGCAATGTCATACATGAGTGGATACAAAGGAATATAAGATATATGTTTCAAGCTAAATCAATGCCGCACGATAAGGAGTCAAAGAAATGAATATTTTCTAACAGTTCCATAGCCTCTCGAAGATAAGTACAGACGTCTCCGTACCGATCCGCAAAATTCTACTAAACCTGCTTGTGACTCATGACACCTATGAACCTAGAGCTCTGATACCAACTTATCACGACCCCAAATTCCCTCCGTAGGATGTCGTGATAGCACCTAGTCTTAGCCTATCAATGCGAAATAATAATAAATATCTGAAATAAATAAACTACAATTCAAACAATTTCAACTCACAAAACCCGGTAGAAATAAGTCACAAGCTTCTAGGAATTTATTATCTATGTCTCTATACATTAGAGTCTAAAGCAATTAAGGAAGACAATATAGTAAGATAGAAGGGGACTCCGGAGTCTGCGGACGCTGGCAGATATACCTCGAAGTCTCCTCGTACAGCTAGTTTATTGATGCGTGATCTGATAAGATATACCTGGATCTACACAAAAAGATGTGCAGAAGCGTAGTATGAGTACACCACAACGGTACCCAGTAAGTGCCAAGCCTAACCTCGGTAGAGTAGTGACGAGGTCAGGTCAGGCCCTACTAGAGAATAAATAATGGCATGGTAAAATGTTTAAACAATATTATAAGATAAAATGACAATGAAAATGAATCAAGTAGTATGTCACATTTAATTACATCAAATAATGGCAAATAAATACCTCGTGGAAACAAAACAGAATTATTTCCAACTTGAAGAAAATCACAACAATAATCAAAGGCAACTGCGGCCATAAATCAATATCAACAAGGGCACTCCTGAGGTACCGCCTCGTAGTCCCAAATAATAAAAAAATTTACAATATCTCATTTTCTTATATCACCGCGGGAGCCTTCACAATTTATTTAAAGAAAACATTTTTTTTTCCGAAATAGCATCCCTCGTTTTAGCCACCCTTATCACACCGCATGACTTCTAGTAGTTACCCCTACTAGCTACGCGTATCAAGCCACCCTTATCTCACCGCATGCATTTCAACACCCAGACCTTATACCACCGCATGCGTATCAATATCACAATATATCATAATTTGCACCTCAAGTGCCCAATCTTTCAATTTTCTACGAAAACAAATCTCACGAAAATATTCAAGAATAAATAATTCAGGAAAATAATATTCCAAATTTTTAATACGTTGCTTCAATATCAAAATTTAAAAATATCAAATACTTTATATTAATAATATTTAATTTAAAGAAAATTAACTTTCAAATAATGCACAGTATGAAAGAAACCAAGTTTCAATTAAACAGGTAAAACAATTAGTAGGAAAAAGGAAAACAAATTTAAAATATATATCACAGATCAATGGTGAAGAATATAATAAGATAAAATAATTTAATAAATGTGCAACAATGATCTACATAATTTAAAAATATAATCTTTCACATTTAGCCCGTGTACACACTCGTCACCTCGTGTACACGACTTTCAATACATTTTAATAATCACATTAGTATCAATTCTAGAGGAAATTTCCCCCCACACAAGGTTAGACAAGTCACTTACCTCGACTTGCTCCAATTTAACCAAGTATTATGCTTTTTTCTCGATTTTCTGACTCCAATCGACTCGTATCTAGTCATAATTAATTCGATACAGTCAACAAAAATTATAGTAATCAATTTCATAAGAAAATATTATATTTTCATTAAAATCCAAAATTAGCTCAAAATTTGCTCGTGGGGCCCACATCTCGGAATCCGGCGAAACTTATAAAATCCGACAACCCATTCAATTACGAGTCCACCCATACCAATTTTACCAAAATCCGATAACAACTCGACCTCCAAATCTTAAATTTTCATTTTTGGAAGATTTTGCAGAAATCTTGATTTTTCTTCCATAAATTCACGGATTCATGATGTAAATGAGTATGGAATCATGAAATATAATCAATATAGGATAAGGAACACTTACCCCAATGTTTTCCAGTAAATATCGCCCAAAAATCGCCCAAGAACCGTGCTCCAAAAATCCAAAACGAAATGAATGAAATGACCATTTTTGGTCCTTAAGTTTCTGCCAATCCGTCACTAAAGGTCTATTTTTCGTCAATAAAAGTCCATTTTTCGTTACTAAAAGTCCATCAGAAACTGCTCTACCAGCCTTCCTTCAATTGATCATAATGTTATGTACAAATGTCTAAATAATAAATGGTTTAACTTTCTGGAAACTAGAATCAACCGACTACAACTTTTATGTTTTGCAACTTTTCTGATTCCTTATGAATTGTGAGATATAAGCTTCGAAATTCGGCTCCATGCATAAGAATTTTTGGCAAAACTGCTCTACCAGCCTTCATTCAATCTATCATAACTTTCTGTACAAATATTCAAATAATGAATAGTTTAAATTTCTGGAAACTAGAAACAAACGACTACAACTTTCATGTTTTGACAATTTTCCGATTCCTTATTAATTACGAGATATAAGACTTCAACTTTGGCTCCACATACCAGAAATTTCTAGCGAAATTTCTGCAAATTTTCAGCAATCTTCTTTGTCCGAAATCCATTCCGTTTACCTTCCGAATTCCACCCGAGACCTTCGGGACCTTAACTAATTATTCCAGCATGTCCTAAAATACAATACGAAATTAGTCGAGGCTTCAAACCACATCAAACAATATCAAAACGACTAATCGTACCTGAACTTTGAACTTTCAATTTCTACAAACAACACCGGAATCTATCAAATCCAGTCCAATTGATCTCAAATTTTGCACGCAAGTCATAAATGATATAACGGAGCTATAAAAATTTTTAGAATCGGATTTTGATCCCAATATCAAAAAGTCAACTCCTCGGTCAAACTTCCCAAAAATTCAACTTTCGGCATTTCAAGCCTAATTCCAATACGGACTTTCAAATAAAATTCGGATCATGCTCCTAAGTCCAAAATCACCATACGGAGCTGTTGGAATCATCAAAATTCTATTCAGGGGTCATTTGCACATAATTCGACATCAAGTCACAATTTAAACTTAAACTTTAAATTTTTCGTCAAAATTCGATATCTCAGGCTAGGGACCTCGGAATTTAATTTCGGGCATACACCCAAGTCCCAATTCACGATACGGACCTACCGGAACTGTCAAAACACTGATCCGAGTCTGTTTGCTCAAAATATTGACCAAAGTCAACTAAGTTGTGTTTTAAACATCTAATTCACAATTTAATCCATTTTTCACCTGAAAACTTTCCAAAACATTTTTACGAACTGCACACGCAAGTCGAGTAATGGTAAATAGTGCTTAGATCACATAATTAATCATTAAATTTAAATATGACATTTTGGGTCATCACAACACACTGATATATAACATCCAAAATACATATCGATGATTATTTGCGAAATGTATATCACAATTTTATTTTCATTCTTTGTGTATATCAAAATGAATATTAAAATTTTATTTTCATTATTGGTATATCCAAACTATGAATTTATAAATATAGTTATCCAAAATTTATTGTTGTCTCTTTACCAATATATATCATAATAAAAATAATTATATTATTTGTATATCACAGTGTATAATATAATAATAACGGCTATACCTATATATATATATATATATATATATATATATATATATATCACAAATTTATTTTCCTTCTTTGTGTATATCAAAAAATTATTTTCTATCTTTGTATATCAAAATGTATATTAAAAATTTATTTACTCCCACAATTATATGTATTATTTTTATGTCTTAGAACTTGATCTAAAATTATATACATTGCTACGGTGGGAAGAAAATCAGAAAAAGGATATAAAGAGGTTTTGGAGAAATTTCCAAATACTTTTGAAAGGAAATAAAACCTAATTTTTAGGAAGATGGGTGCAACCAATTAGAAGAGAGAATAGATTTTTTAATTTAAAAAAATAAAGAGAATAAATGAATAAGGCACCATTTGTGGAAAGGGGAGATACGAGTACTAAGTGCATTTTGGATGAAGATATGGAACGTTGAAGACGGAAAATATTTGATTTACTTACGTGATACACAACGAAGAATTAGAGAGGGGAGAGAGAGAGAGAGAGGTTCTATAAATTATTTTGCTATTTTTAAGAAAAATAATTTTGGTTATTTGGTGCCAATTGTTTTGGGCTTCTATTGCCAAACCTAATATAAGGCCAAACAATTGCCAATTCTCCTTATGTGTTGTCATACCATGCCATGTTTTCAAGTAAATAGGGCTTTTAACATATTTGGCTGCTTGCCAAAAATAATTACAATCGCTAGAGTCATATACAAAAATTATACACTGATTATATATATATATATATATATATATATATATATATATATATATATATATATATATATATATATATATATAGAGCTTTGGAGGGCTTGAGAAATGTATATTTTTAGTCGCTTTAAAAAATAATAGCCAACAATATATATCTTTTTGTATAATATACATATCTTATATACTTTTGTCTAGCGAATGTAATTAGTTTATGCCGACCGACCAATTTTTTATTTTTGCCCAAAATAAATATTTATTCTAGCCCAACTCTCAAATTATTACCTACTTTAGTCCTAAATCTCTTCTTAACCCAACCGACTACGAGCTAAGGATGGGCATATATCAGGTGTAACCTATAGCCTGAACCGATAAAATGCTATTGGATTATAGATATCAGGTTAT
Source organism: Nicotiana tabacum (assembly GCF_000715075.1). Lineage (NCBI taxonomy): Eukaryota > Viridiplantae > Streptophyta > Magnoliopsida > Solanales > Solanaceae > Nicotiana > Nicotiana tabacum. Next base: position 48,385,035 of record NC_134093.1, on the reverse strand, counting down.
TGGGTAAATAGTTCGATAACGGTTTAATGTTATTTGACTATTGGGTTATCGGTTCGGGTCTTAGTTTGTCCAATTTTATTAACTGTTTAACCGATAGCCCAATAAGCTTTAACAAAATTATAAGTTTACCCACTAAGTATATAAAGCCAGCTTATGGCTTCATTCTCTCGATTCTCTTGGCAGTTACTCTTCATCTATAGACCTTAATCCTTAGAGTAAGTTTTAAACTTATCTGAATCTCTCATCTTAATTCTTCCGTTAAGATTTTTAGTTTTAAATTTTAAATAATTAATTGTTCAAATTTTTAATTTTTCTATTTGTTTCTTTTGTTTCGCTAATTCTTAAGTATTTACAAGATTAGAATTTTATTATTTTCTGTGAATTATGCCCACCCGCAATGAGATAGTTAGTAAAATTAGATTGCTGAATGTCTTATTCATTACTCCTACTAACTTATAACTTTGAAAATTGAGATCATTCATTGGGATTTTCAAATGCAAAGAAAGTTTTCTTTTCTAAATTTGAAATTTAATCCTTCTTTTCTTAAGAACAAAACTTCAGTTCCTTTTGCGAAGGCTACTCCCCCCCGGCCTTTGCGTTCTCGAGACCTTGCTCGTGTTCGCGATGAAGGAAAGACTGACACGTCCCCCGGGTTCCTAACACTACGTGTTCATGATGAGCTGGTCGCGTTCGCGAAGAGTAAAGCCCCTATCGCTTCGCGTTCGTGAAGAAGCAAAATTCAGCCAACCCAGTTTCTACTACGCGTTCGCGAGAGAGCCTTCGCGAATGCGAAGAAGGAAACGAGAAGGCACTGAAACTGCAGAAAGCCAATTTTTTCTAAGTCCAAAACATCCCGTAGCCTATCCGAAACTTAACCGAGCCCTCAGGGCTCCCAACCAAACATGCACACAAGTCTAAAAATATCATACGAACTTGCTCACGCGATCAAATCGCCAAAATAATACCTAAAACTACGAATTTAGTACCAAATCCAATGAAATTTTTAAGAAAACTTTAAAATTCTTATTTTTACAACCGGACGTCCGAATTACGTCAAACCAACTCTGGTTCTCACCAAATTTCACAGATAAGTCATAAATATTATATTGGACCTATACCGGGATCCAAAACTAAAATACGGACCCGGTATCAACTAGGCCAAACATCAACCAATTCTTAAAACCCATTAAACTTTCTGACTTTTGATTTTCATTAAAAATTCATAACTCGAGCTAGGGACCTCCGAATTCGATTTCGGGCATACGCCCATGTCCCATATTTTGATACGGATCTACCGGGACCGTCAAAATACAGATCCGGGCTCGTTTATAAAAAAATATTGCCCGAAGTCAACTCAACTAAAGGTTCTAGGCAAAAATTCTTATTGTATCCATTTTTAACATATAAGCCTTCCGGGCAAATACCCGGACTGCGCACACAAACCAAGGAGGGAAAAAAATGAGATTTTTAAGTCTTAAGAGCACAAAATCGAGTTCTTAAACATAAGATGACCTTTTGGGTCATCACATTCTCAACCTCTAAAACAACCATTCGTCCTCGAACGGACATAGAAAAGTACCTGAGCTGGTGAAAAGGTAGGGATATCTACTCCGCATATCGGGCTCACACTCCCAAGTAGCTTCCTCAACAGGGTGACCTCTCCACCACACTCGAACTGAAGGGTAACTCTTTGATCTCTACTAGCGAACTTACTGGGCTAGAATAGCTACCAGATCCTCCTCGTAAGTCAAATCCTTGTCCAACTGGACAGAGCGGAAATCTAACGCATGGGACGGATCGTCGTTATACTTTCGAAGCATGGACACATGGAACACTGGATGAACTGATGATAACCCTGGTGGCAACACGAGCCTGTAAGCCACCTCTCCCACTCTCTTAAGAATCTCAAAAGGTCCGATATATCTAGGGCTCAACTTGCCCTTCTTTTTGAACCTCATTACACCCTTCATGGGTGATACCCGAAGCAACACTCTTTCCCCGACCATGAATGCAGCATCACGAACCCCGTGATCGGCATAACTCTTCTTCCTAGACTGAGCTGTGTGAAGTCGATCCTGAATAATCTTGACCTTATCCAAGGCATCCTGTACTAAGTCTGTGCCCAACAACCGAGCCTCCCCCGACTCGAACCACACAACTGGAGACCGACACCGCTACCATATAATGCCTCATAGGGAGCCATCTGAAAGCTCGACTGGCAGCTATTGTTGTAGGAGAACTCTACAAGGGGCAAGAACTGATCCCACGATCCTCCGAAGTCTATAACACATGCGCGAAGCATATCCTCCGAGATGTGAATAGTGCGCTCGGACTGTCCGTCCGTTTGTGGATGAAACATTGTGCTCAACTCAACCCACATGCCCAACTCATGCTCTACCTCTAGAAGTGCAAGGTGAACTACGTACCTCGATCAGAAATGATAGACACGGGCACACCGTGAAGATGAACGATCTCACGGATGTTAATCTCTGCCAACCGCTCCGAGGAATAGGTAACTTCCATAGGAATGAAATGCGCTGACTTAGTCAGCCTGTCCACAATGACCCAAACGACATTGAACTTCCTCTGAGTCCGTGGGAGTTCAACAACGAGGTCCATAGTGATACACCCCCATTTTAACTCAGGGATCTCTAACCTCTAAAGTAAACCACCAGGTCTCTAATCCTCACACTATACCTGCTGGCAATTTAGACACTAAGCTGCATATGCAACTATGTCTTTCTTCATTCGCCTCCACCAATAATGCTACCGTAAGTCCTGATACATCTTGGCGGCACCCGGATGAACATAATATCAGGAATTGTGGGCCTCCTCAAGAATCAACTCACGAAGTCCATCCACATTAGGCACTCAAATACGACCATGCATCCTCAAAACTCCATCATCTCCAACAGTAACCTGCTTGGCACCACCGTGCCGCATTGTGTCTCTATGGACAAGCAAATGAGGATCGTCATACTGCCAATCTATGATGCTCTCAAACAAAGAAGACCGAGTAACTGTACAAGCTAGAACACGGCTGGGCTCAGAAACATCCAACCTCAAGAACTTATTGGCCAAGGCTTGAACATCCAATACAAGCAGTCTCTCACCAATTGGAATATATACAAGGCTACCCATACTAACTGACTTTCTACTCAAAGCGTCGACCACCATATTGGCCTTCTCGGGATGATACAAGATGGTGATATCATAATCTTTCAATAGTTCTAACCACATCATTTGCCTCAAATTGAGCTCCTTCTGGTTGAACAAATACTGCAAGCTCCGATGATCCGTGAATACCTCACATGGCACACCGTAAAGATAATGCCTCCAAATCTTCAGCGCGTGAACAATGGCTGCCAGCTCTAGATCATGAACATGGTAATTCTTCTTGTTAACCTTCAGCTGCCGTGAAACATATGCAATAACCTTTCCACCCTGCATCAATACCGCACCAAGACCAATACAGAATGTGTCACAATATACTCTATAAGATCCTAAACCTGAGGGTAACACCAATACCGGTGCCGTAGTCAAAGTTGTCTCGAGCTTCTGGAAGCTCGCCTTACACTCGTATGACCACCTAAATGGGGCACCCTTCTGGGTCAACCTAGCCAACGGGGCTGTTGTGGATGAAAATCCCTCCACGAATCGACGGTAGTAGCCCGCCAAACCCAAGAAACTATGGATCTCTGTAGCTGATGTGGGTCTAGACCAGTTCTGGACTTCCTCAATCGTCATAAGATCCACCTGAATACCCTCTGTTGATACAACGTGACCCAAGAAAGCACCTGAACCCAACAAAAATTAGCATTTTGAAAATTTAGCATATAACTGGCTGTCTTTCAGAGTCTGAAGAACAATCCGAAGTTGCTGCTCATGCTCCTCCCGGCTGTTGGAGTAGATCAAGATATCATCAATAAAAACAATTACAAAGGAATCCAAGTAGGGCTTGAACACCCGGTTCATCAAATTCATGAATGCTGTTGGGGCATTTTTCAGCCCAAATGACATCACTAGAAACTCATAATGCCCATACTGAGTCTGAAAAGCTGTCTTAGGGATATCGGATGCCCTAATCCTCAACTGATGATAGCCAGATTTGAAATCAATCTTCGAAAACACCTGGGCACCCTGAAGCTGATCAAATAAATCATCAATCCTCGGCAATAGGTACTTGTTCTTGATGGTGACTTTCTTCAACTGCCGATAATCTATACACATCCTCATCGATCCATCTTTCTTCTTCACAAACAACACATGTGCACCCCAGGGCGAGACACTAGGTATAATGAAGCCCTTATCAAGCAAATCTTGCAACTGTTCCTTTAATTCTTTCAACTTTGGCGGGGCCATGCTGTATGGAGGAATGAAACTGGACTGAGTGACCAGATCCAAATCAATGTAGAAATCAATATCCCTATCGGGTGGCATCCCCGGAATGTCTGCAGAAAACACCTCTGGAAACTCACGAACCGGTACTGAATCCATGGAAAGAACCTCCGCACTAGAATCACAGACATAAGCCAAGTAAGCTAGACACTCCTTCTCGACCATATGTCGAGCCTTCACATATGAGATAACCCTACTGGACAAGATTCCCTCTCCACTCAAATCAAGGCAATCCTTGCAAGGCTAAGGTCACCGTCTTGGCGTGACAATATAATATAGCATGATAAGGTGACAACCAATCCATACCCAATATGACATCAAAATCAACCATATCGAGAAGTAAAAGGTCTACATGAGTCTCAAGACTCCTAATGTTGACCACACACAAATGATAAATACGATCTACAACAATAATATCTCCCACTGGTGTAGACACACACACAGGAGCACTCAAAGAATCACGGGCCACAGCCAAATATGCAAAATAGGATGACACATAGGAGTAAATACATCCTGGATCAAATAGAACTGAAGCATCTCTACTACAAACTGAAATAGTACCTGTGATAACATCGTCAGATGACTCAGCCTCAGACCTGGATGGGAAAGCATAACACCGGGACTGGGCCCCACTACCCTGAACTACGTCCCTAGGACAACCCCTAGCTGGCTAGTCTCCACCTCTAACGGCCTGACCTCCACCTCTAACAGTCTGGCCTCTACCTCTAGCTGCAAGACCCCTGTTTCTGGCTGGCACGAGAACCTGATATTGTGAGCTGCCCGATGTCTGAGGGAAAATCTAGCAATGTGCCTCGGATCACCACAAGTATAACATGACCTCGGTTTCTGTGACTGCTGACCCTGAAACCGACTCAAATCTAGAGTTCTCATGGTAGAATTGGGGGTTCGGGGTAGAAACTAAGAATTTTGAAATTTGGAGATTTAGACCTCAATTTTAGGTCGGATTCCAAAACCAATTATATATCCGGGCTCGGGGGTGAATGGGTAAATTTATTTTGGTCTGAACCTCTGGTTTTGACCAAGCGGGCCCTTGACTTTTTGGAGAAATTTTGGGAAAATCTAAATTTATACAATATAATTGATTCCTTTAGCAATATTTGATATCATTGAATCGTTTTTGAATAGATACAAAGTGGTTTGGAGGTGGATTCTAGAGTAAAAGTTGTGGTTGAGTATTGAGTGGCCTTCGGAGCCAGGTAAGTGTCGTTGTTAACTCTGACTTGAGGGAATTAGGAACCTTAGACTATTTTCTATGTGAAATTCATGTGAGCAGTGTATATGTGAGGTGACGAGTACTTATGCGCCGCCAATTTACCTGTTTTCCATGTTTCTCTCGTTTTCTCATATTGTCTCTTTTCCCCATGCCTAATTGCTATGTGTTTAGACTAGTGTTGTTAAGTTAATTGGTCTTATATTGTTTATGGATCTTCTGGTCATAATTGAATATTGACTCCAAAGTTAAGGTTGATATTGTGGAACCAAATGTTGAAGTAAGGCTTGTATTTATTATTCTATCTCCCTGTTGTTAATTGTTCATTGCATTATAGTAAGGGATAGTGTTAATGCACGAAGGGTGATGCTGATCCATATTGTGAGTGTTAATGCACGAAGGGTGATGTCATGCCATATTGTGAGTGTTAATGCACGAAGGGTGATGTTGTGCCGTATTGTGAGTGTTAATACATGAAGGGTGATGTTGTGCCGTATTGTGAGTGTTAATGCACGAAGGGTGATGTCATGCCGTATTATGAGTGTTAATGCACGAAGAGTGATGTCGTGCCGTATTATGAGTGTTAATGCACGAAGAGTGATGCCATGCCGTATTGTGAGTGTTAATGCATGAAGGGTGATGTCGTGCCATATTGTGAGCGTTAATACATGAAGGGTGATGTCGTGTCATATTGTGAGTGTTAATGCACGAAGGGTGGATGTCATGCCATATTGTAAGTGTTAATACACGAAGAGTGATATCGTGTCGTATTGTGAATGTTAATGCACGAAGGGTAATGTCGTGCTATGATATGAGAGTTAATGCACGAAGGGTGATGTCATGTCGTTTCTATTGATTTTATGGTGTGGTTGGGAGTAAAAGCACAAAGGGTGATGCCGCGCATTTTTCCTTTACTGTATTCACTGTTCATGTTGATGCATGGTATATTAACTGTTCAAGTTATCATTCTGATGTAGTTCTTTATCTCGTATTCCCCTCAGCATGTTTTCCCCCTCCCGATATTACATGTCTAACTCTCCATTGCTATTATTTGTATATACACTATTAAATTATACAGGTTGATTTGTAGGTGTCTTGTCTTAGCCTCATCACTACTTCGTCAAGGTTAGGCTCGGCACTTACCAGTACATGGGGTCGGTTGTACTGATACTGCATTCTGCACTTTATGTGCAGATTTTGGTACCGGCTCGGATTGATCAAGATTTTAGCTGTTGGACCCACTATCCGGAGACTCAAGGTAGATCTGTCGGCGTTCACAGACCTTGAAGTCCCCGCCTATCTTTTCTGTTTCACTGTTTCTTTCATCCAGACAGTTGAGTTTTTTTCACACTATTACTTGTAGTGAATTCTAGAATGCTCGTGAATTATGACTCCAGATCCGGGTAGTAGTAATTGATGCAGTTTCTATTTTATTCCGCAATCGCTATATTTCATCTTAGCTTATTTGTTGTTATTTTCTGAATGGAATAATGATTGGTTTAATAATTCTCTAACGTTGGCTTGCCTACCAAGTGAAATGTTAGGTGTCATCACGGTCCCGACGGTGAGCATTCCGGGTCGTGACAAGTTGGTATCAGAGCAAAAGGTTTCCTAGGTCTCACGATTCACGAGCAAGCTTAGTAGAGTCTGGAGGACCGGTATGGAGACGTCTGTGCTTATCTTCTAGAGGCTATGAAGTTTAGGAATAAATTTTACTTCTATTCTTCTCTGTCATGCGATTTTGTTTCTCAATACTAATTGAACCATTCTACTCTTATTCTCTCCCAGATGGCGAGAACACATACCGCTTTCTCAGCTAAGCAGCCAGAGCCTCCAGTGGCAACTCCTATGCGGGGCAAAGGTTGAGGCCAAGGCCGTGCCAGAGGTCAAGGTAAGGGTAGGGCTCAGCCTAGAGCCCGAGAGCGGCCCCAACAGTAGAGCCTCAGATAGAACTTGACAAGGAGGTTCAAGCCCAGACTGTTCCTGCAGGACCAGCTCAGGTTCCAGAGGGGTTCATTGCCACCTCAATACTCCAGGACGCTTTGTTCTGTTTGGTGGGACTTATGGAGAGTGTGGCCCAGACTGGCGCATTTCCCATGGCACCATCCATCTCTCAGGACGGAGGAGAAGCCCAGACTCCCACTACTCCCGCTCCGGAGCAGATAGCTCCCCAGTATCAGGCTCCAGCAGCTCATCCAATCGGAGTAGTTCAGTCGGTTGTTGCTCCAAAGACCGGTGATGGGTCAGCTATGTCTTCTGATGCTTTATAGATATTGGACAGGTTTACCAAGCTCTTGCCAGTTCACTTTAGTGGTGCTACTTCGGAGGATCCCCAGGAGTATCTTAACACCTGTCATGAGGTGCTACGGAATATGGGTATATTAGAGACCAATAGGGTCGACTTTGCTACATTTCAGATGACTGGTTCCGCCAAGAAATGGTTGAGAGATTATTTGTTGACCGGGCCAACTGGGTCGCCTGCTCTTACTTGGGACCAGTTCTCTTAGCTCTTCCTAGAGAAGTTTTTTCCTATCACATTGAGAGAGGAGCACCGCCGTCAGTTCGAGCATCTCCAGTAGGGCAGTATGACTGTTACTCAATATGAGACCCGTTTTGTGGATTTGGCCCGTCTTGCTATTCTTCTACTTCCCACCGAGAGAGAGAGAGGGTGAGGAGGTTTATTGATGGACTTGCCCAGCCTATCAGATTGCAGATGGATAAGGAGACTGAGAGTGAGATTTCTTTTCAGGCGGTTGCTAATGTCGCCAGACGAGTCAAGATGGTTCTTTCTCAGGGAGGTCATGGGTCTAACAAAAGACCTCGTCATTCCGGTGAGTTCGGCGGTGCCTCATCTAGAGGTAGGGGTACTTTTGGTAAAGGTCATCCTCCCATACCGTTTCATTTAGCATTCCAGGCATCCCACGGTGCCTCAGGTGGTCGTGGTCCTCATATGCCCTATTTCGACCAGCTAGCCTACAGTTCACCACCATCTCCTATTAGTGAATCCCTACTCCAGAGTTATCAGGGTGGGGTTAAAAAATCATGAAATGTAATGGGTAATTGAAAGAAATTAATTCAGAATCACTTACCAACACATTGGGGAAGAAAATATTTCTTGAAAATCGCCTCTAGCCCGTTTGGTTTTTGGAAAGTTGAACAAATGGCTTAAGTCCAGTTTTTGGGAATGTTTATGCACTGGGCGACAGTGTTCATTGCGTTCGCGAGGACACTGTCGCGTTCTCGAAGAACATAGTTTCCAAGCTTATGCGTTCGCGAGTCCCCCTTCGCGTTCGCGAAGGCTACTCCCCCTGGCCTTCGCGTTCGCTAGACCTTGCCTGCGTTCGCGTTGAAGGAAAGACTGACCCCTCCCCCAGGTCCCTAACACTACACGTTCGCGATGAGCTGGTCGTGTTCGCGAAGGGTAAAGTACCCATCGCTTCGCATTCGCGACCCAGCCTTCGCGTTCGCGAAGAAGAAAAATTCAGCCAGCCCAGTTTCTACTACGCGTTCGCGAGAGTGCCTTCGCGAACGCGAAGAAGGAAACGAGAAGGCACTGAAACTGCAGAAACTAGATTTTTCCTAAGTCCAAAACATCTCCTAGCCTATCCGAAACTCCCCCGAGCCCTCGGGACTCTCAACCAAACATGCACACAAGTCTAAAAACATTATACGAACGTGCTTGCGTGATCAAATCGCCAAACTAACACCTAGAACTACGAGTTTAGCACCAAATCCAATGAAATTTCCAAGAAAGCTTTAAAATTCCTATTTTTACAACCGGACGTCCGAATCACGTCAAACCAACTCTGTTTCTCACCAAATTTCACAGATAAGTCATAAATATTATATTGGACCTATACAGGGCTTCGGAACCAAAATACGGATCCGGTATCAACTAGGCCAAACATCAACCAATTCTTAAAAACCATTAAACTTTCAGACTTTTAATTTTAATAAAAAATTTATAACTCGAGCTAGGGACCTCCGAATTTGATTCTGAACATACGCCAACGTCCCATTTCTCGATACGGATCCATCGGTACCGTCAAAATATGGATCCGGTCCCGTTTACCAAAAATATTGACCGAAGTTAACTCAACTGAAGTTTTTAGGCAAAATTTTTTATTTTTATTAGGTTTTAACATTTAAGCCTTACGGGTCATTACCGGAATGCGCACGCAAATCGATGAGGGTAAAAATGAGATTTTTAAGGCTTAAGAGCGCAGAATCGAATTCTAAAACATAAGATAACCTTTTGGGTCATCACACTGAATTCTGAATTATATTAGAAATATTTTAAGGAGTGAGTCTCAATGTTGGGATGATTTGGTGGAGATTTGAGGAGGTTTAGGTTAAATTTGAGCTACAGTTTGAAGGAAGAAGAAGAAGTTTCTATGATGTGTGTGTGTATATATATATATATATATATATATATATATATATATATATATATATATGTGTGTGTGTGTGTGTGTGCGCGCGCGCGCGCGCGCGTGTATGTTGAAGATCTTGTATATATATGTGTATATTCATATATATATATATATATATATATATATTATATATATATATATATATATATATATATATATATATATATATATATATATATATATATAAAATATGTCATCTACATGGTGGGCATCAGCGTTGCATTTGAGTTCAAACGGAGTTCAAATTCTACTAAATTTCATCTCAAAAAGGAATGCCCGTGTGATAAGTTCAACTTAATGTCGTAAATTTAAAAATCCAATGCCATAGCAATTGTTATTAGTTAGGTTTATTGGATTCTGCTGTTATTTATTGAGAGAACTAAAGAAATAAGTAAAAGATAGAATCACTTACTAACAATTAGCTATTAAGTTATGCTATCAAAAATAACCAAAAAAAGTTACCAATGATATATAACATTCAGAAAACTAGGCAAAATCGGATTTATTTTTCCTTCAATGGATACGACGTTAAAAACACATAGATGAGGCAATATACAAAAATTGAGGATGATTGGAGGTGATTTAACTGGTTTGGAGTCAAAATTCGTAGTAAAAATTGAGTTTGTAAAGTTCTCCACATGTATCTAATTTGCATCTTACACACAACTATATATGGATATATAGGGGATACACAAGAGATACACATTTGATACATATGAGATACACATGAATTCAAACCACCTCAAATCTCCACCAAATTGTCCCAAAAGTGAGATTAAAACTTTTTGAGATGTACTCAATCTATTCCAACATTATCTACTCAAAATACATTCCGATTTAACAAAAAAATTGAATTATTTTGAACGGTTTTCTTGTGCATCTAAATGTGCACAAGCGGAAGTCAGTTTCCTTTTCAATTCTTATATTTCTTTCTTTCCCGTCAAATTTTATCAGAGTCCTAATTTTTAAAATATAGGGTCTTCAACCAATTCTTCTTAAGTAGTTTGGTTCTTGAAAGAATCAAGTACAAAATTTATAATATGCTTGATTAAAAAGGGGTCTATTTTATGTTACTATATGCTTTAATCTTTCCCTTGTTTGCTTTTGTTACGACCAAGAAGCAATCATTCCCTTATTGCCTCACAACAGGAATAATATTTAGAGGAGTTTATTTTAAAGATACCGGCCGACTACCATGACCAATAAAGATAACTAAAGGAGAAACATAGAAATAGTTGTCACGATCTGAAATTTCAACTACAAAGTCGTGATGGCGCCTAACGTTCATTTGTTAGGCAAGTCAAAACTAGCTATACACTGTTCTTTTTTAATAATTTTTAAAAGCAGTATAATAAGAATAAAAAATGTAGAACTTCTAAATAGAAATAATAATACCAAATACACTGTCAGTCCACTCCCGGAATCTGGTGTCGCAAGTACATGAGCTACTAAAATAAAATACTACAACCCAGGTATGAAATAAAAGTGCAAATATCTGAATGAAATAACAGTGCAAGAAATAAGAAGGGGACTTCAGGGTCTGCGAATATCGTGCAACTCTACCTCAAGTCTCCGTGTGAAGATAGTCCGAGCTAGCCTCCACTAACTGCTGATGGGACCAACACCAAAATTTACACAAGAAGTACAGAAGTGTAGTATGAGTACAACCGACCCAATGTACACAGTAAGTGCTGAGCCTAACCCCGACGAGGTAGTGACTAGGCTAAGATGAGACACCTACTAAAAACCTGTGCGAACATATATATAAAGCAACAGAAATAACAAGTAAAGTATTAAAAGTAATAACGGGGTGGGGGCATATAAAAGGGAGCAATAATCGGAATAATAAATACAGAATTACCAAGTAAGTCTCTTTCCGAAATAAGCAACAAAGCAACCAAGTAAAATTCATAATCCGTGAATCAAGTAAAGCAACTAAATAATCAAATTGCACAGCATCACCCTTCGTGCTTTTACTCTCGTTCTCGCCAAATAACATGAATGCAATGGCACGACATCACTCTTCGTGCTTTTACTCTCATACTCACATGATAATGATAATAAAGCAATCAAGTGCACGGCATCACCGTTCGTGCTTTAATCCTCACATTCGCTCAATCAATAATAACAATATGCAAACATGGCAAGGAAACACCCTTCGTGCTTTTCACTCTTCCTCACCAAGCAACAATAATATCCCAAAATATCAAGAAAGGTGGGAACAAATTTCAAGTTCAACCATGGTACTAGAATTAGCAAATTCAACTTTCAGTATCACTATAACCTCAAAATAAGCAATAAACATGTAAGAGGACAATTAAAGAGTAACAATCTAACTAAGGCATGTCAGGCATAGTAGATAAAATAACATGATACAATAAGATAATTTTCACCCACATGCTTTAACCCATGACAACGTATATATATTCGTCACCTTATATATACATCGTCCCCACACATAGTTCACGTAGCAAATAGACCAACGAGTCATAATTTTCTCAAGCCAAAGTTAACCACGACACCTACCTCCTTTCGCAATCAAATCAACAATCAACCATGGCTTTTACTTTAGAATAAGCCTCCAAACCAATCGAATCCAGCCAAATATAGTTCAAATAATTCAAAACAAGAAACTACTCACGAGTGAAAAAGATTCAATCTTTAATGAAATTGGAAGAAGTCAACAAAAATCAACCCCTGACCCACTTGGTCGAAATTCGATATTCAAACCAAAACTCAATTACCCATTCACTTCCGAGCCCGGTTATGTAATTTGTTTCGAAATTTGACCTCAATTCGAGTTCTAATTCTCAATTTTACCAATTTTCTAAATTCTACCCCAAATCCCCAATTTCTACTTTGAAATAACTAAATCTAAGGTTAAAAATCAATGGGTGATTATGGAAATACATCAAAAATAGTTGAAATCACTTACCAATGAAGTTGGGATGAACATCTCTTCAAAATCCTCTCTAGTCCGAGCTCTAGGTTTCAAAAATGGTGGAAGATAATGAGATCCCGATTTTGATCTTTTATTTAACTGGGCGTCAGGTGTTCTTCGCATTCGTGAAGCACCTGCCTCATTCGCCAAGCACACATGCCTATTGGCCTTCACATACGGTAAGGATTATTCCCCAGCCAAGCCTCCGCGTTCGCGACCAGCGGGTCATGTTCGCGATGAAGAAATCCCTTGCCATCCCCAGCCATCCCAAAGCTATGCATTAGCGTGGGATCTGTCGCGTTCTCAAACGGTAGTCCCCCTAAGCCTTCGCGTTCGAGACCTACCTCTCACATTCGCGACCTACATCTCCCAATCGCGTAGAGTAACCAGCCCTAAACCCAACCCCAACCCTAAATTTCCCCCTTCGCGATCGCGAAGCATTGAACATGAGCAGAAAAACCAACAATTCAACAAGTCCAAAAATGGTTCGAAACCAATTAGAAACTCACCCGAGCCCCTCGAGATCCAGTCCGATCATGCACACAAGTGTAATAACATCATATAAACTATCTCTCTACCTCTAATCATCAAAATAACATCAAATAACAAGAATCGATCATCAAAACTCAAGATTTCAACTTTAAAATTTGTTTTTCACAATCTTTCACATATGCGCTGAAATGAGCTCGGATCACCTCGGACCCCAACAAAATGTGCGTGCAGATCCAAAAATATCATATAACCTACCAGAACCGTCAAAACACCGATCCGAGGTCGTTTACTACAAATGTTGACCGTACTATAAATGTTGACCGTGGTAAACTCTAGCCTTATTTTAAGTCAAAAATCACTTTTTCTTCAAATTTTCACGTATAAACTTTCTAAAAAATAATACGGACCACACACGCAAGTCATATAATATTAAATGAAGCTATGTGAGGTCTCGAAACACAGAAATAAAGGCTAGCATGCAAAATGACCTATCGGGTCGTTACATTCTCCACCTCTAAAAGAAACATTCGTCCTCGAACAGACATAGAAAAGTACATGGACTGGTAAAAAAAGTGTGGGTATCTCCTCCGCATATTGGACTCAGACTCCCACATAGCCTCCTCGATCGACTGACCTCTCCATTGCACTTTCACAGAAGGAAAAATCTTGGATCTCAACTTTCGAACTTGTCGGTCTAGAATAGCCACCGGCTCCTCCTCGTAGGTCAAATTATCAAGCTGCACCGTGCTAAAATCTAAAACATGTGACCTGTCCTTATGGTACTTACTAAGCATGAAAATATAAAATACCGGATGTACCCCTGCTAGGATAGGAGACAATGCAAGCCTATAAGCAACCTCACCAACTATCTCCAAGATCTCAAAAGGGCCAATAAACTTTGGGCTCAACCTGCCCTTCTTCCTAAACCACATCACACCCTTCATAGTTGACACTCGGAGAAAAACCTTCTCACCCACCATGTAAGACATATCTCGAACCTTTCGGTCCGCAAAACTCTTCTGCCTGGACTGAGCTGTACGAATCCGTTCCTGTATCACCTTAACCTTCTCTATAGCATCACATACCAAATCAATTCCCAATAATCTAGCCTTTCTGAGCTCAAACCAACCAATCGGCGAACGACATCGCCTCCCATACAAGGCCTCGTACGGAGCCATATGGATACTCGACAGATAGATATTGTTATAGGCGAACTTTGCTAGGGGTACAAATTGGTCCCACTGACCCACTAAATCCATAGAGCATGCCCGTAACATATCTTCCAACATTTGAATAGTGCGCTCGGTCCATCCGTCTGTCCGAGGATGAAAAGTTGTACGGCTCTCCAAAAATACGATGTAAACTACGTGCCTCAGTCAGAAATAATAGAAATAGGCACGCTGTGCAGGCGAATAATCTCCTGGATATAAATATGAGCCAACCGATCTGAAGAATAGGAAGTCATCACCGGAATGAAATATGCGGACTTGGTCAACCGATCCACAATAACCCAGACTGTGTCATATCTCCTCATGGTCCGTGGTAAGCCTACCACGAAATCCATAGTGATGCGATCCCATTTCTACTCCAGTATCTCCAATCTTTGAGTCAACCCACCTAGTTTCTGATGCTCGTACTTCACCTATTGACAATTCAAACACCGAGAGACATACACAACAATATCTTTCTTTATTCTCCACCACTAATAGTGCTGTTTCAAGTCACGGTACATCTTCATGACACCTGGGTGAATGGAATAGCGTGAACTGTGAGCCTCATAAAGGATCAACTCCCTCAACTCATAAACATTTGGAACACAAATCCAACCATGAAGCCGCATACCACCATCATCTCCAATCACAACCTCCTTGGCACCACCCCGCTACACTATGTCCTTCAACATCAATAAGTGAGGATCATCAAAATGGCAAGCCTTGATGCGCTATAACAATGATGACTATGCCACAACACAAGCAAGAACCCGACTAGGCTCCGAAATATCCATCCTCATAAATTGATTGGCCAAATCCTTAACATCCATAGCTAGTGGCCTCTCCACTATCGGTAAATATGTCAAACTGCCCATGCTATCAGCCTTCCTACTCAATGCATTGGCCACTACACTGGCCTTTCCCGGATGATATAATATGGTGATTTTGTTGAACAAGTGCTGGAGAGCAAGTGCTGGAGACTTCGATGGTTGGTATAGACTTCACATGGAATGCCATACAAATAGTTCCTCCAAATATTCAGTGCGTAAACAATGGCTACCAACTGTAAATCATGCACAGAGTAATTCTTCTCATGAACTTTCAACTGCCGAGATGCGTAGGAAATCACTTTACCGTCTTGCATCAATACCACACCAAGCCCAATTCCCGATGCTTTACAATACACGGTATAAGATCTAAAATTTGTAGGGAATACTAACAGTGGGGTTGTAGTCAATGCAGTCTTGAGCTTCTGAAAGCTCACCTCACACTTGTCGGACCATCTAAAAGGAGCACCCTTCTGGGTCAATCTAGTCAAAGGAGCTGCGATGGATGAAAAACCCTCCACGAAACAGCTATAATAACCTGCCAAACTTAAGAGAATCCGAATCTCTATAGCTGAAGTAGGTCTAGGCTAGTTTTGAACTACCTCAATCTTCTTTGGATCCACATTAATTACTTTACTGGACACCACGTGGGCCAAGAATGCCACCGAATCAAGACAAAACTCATTCTTGGAGAATTTAGCATATAGTTTCTTCTCCCACAAAGTCTGGAGCACAATCCTCAAGTACTGCTCATTATCCTCCCAACTATGAGAATACACTATTATGTCATCAATAAACACAATGAGAAATAAATCTAGATATGGATGGAATACGTTGGTCATCAAGTTCATAAAGGTTGTTGGGTCATTGATCAGCCCAAAAGACATCACCACAACCTCACAGTGGCCATAGGGGGTCCTAAAAGCCATCTTTGAAATGTCTGAAGACCGATCTTTAACTGATGATACCATGATCTCAAATTAATCTTTGAGAATACCTTAACACCCTGAAACGGATCAAACAAATCATTAATACGTGGTAGTGGGTACTTGTTTTTGACTGTAACCTTGTTCAGCTGCTTGTAGTTAATACACTTCCTCATAGTGCCGTCTTTATTCTTCACAAATAGAACTAGAGCAACCCAAGTTGAAACACTCTATCTGATAAAAACTTTATCAAGAATCTCTTGAAGTTGTTCCTATAATTCTGTAACGATCCAACCGGTCGTTTTGAGCATTTGTACTTTATTTCGTAGTTTACGAGCATGAGTAGCTCCGTATGATGTATTATGACTTATGTGAATCGACAGTTTTGATTTTTCAGGTTATTCAGAATCGAATTGGAAGAATAGATTTCATTGTTGAAGCTTTAAAATGGGAGAGTTGACCAAGTTTGACTTTTTGTAAATTTGAACATGGAATGGAGTTTTGATGGTTCCGGTTGGTCCGTTTGGCGATTTTGGACTTAGGAGCGTGTCCGGATTGCGATTTGGAGGTCCGTAGTAGAATTTGGCTTGAAATGGCGAAAGTTGGATTTTTGGAAAGTTTGACCGGGATTGGACTTTTTGATATCGTATTTGGATTGTGATTTTGGGAATTGGAATAGCTTCATTATGTCATTTGGGACTTGTGTGCAAAGTTTGACGTCAATCGGACGTGATTTAATAGGTTTCAACATCGGTTATGGAAGTTCAAAGTTCAAAGTTCATAGATTTCGATTTGAGGTGTGATTCATCATTTTGATGTTATTATGTGTGTTTTGAGGCCTCAAGTAGGTCTGTATTGTGTTATGGAACATTTTGGCATGTTCGGACGAGGTTTAGATCATTTCATTGCATTTTTAGATTTTTGCTAAGCTGTTGTTTCTTGTGTGATCGCACATGCGGCAGGTTTGCGCAGGTGCGATAGTCGCAGAAGCGACAGAGGAGTCGCAGAAGCGTGAATGGGAGTTGGGCATGAGGATCGCAGGTACGGGTGCTTGGACGTATCTATGCAACCGCAGATGCGGTTCAAGTGCGCAGAAGCCCGATCGTAGAAGCGACTTAAAGACCGCAGGTGCAAGGGGATTGCTGGGTCAGTTGTTTTCGCATAAGCAAAGTTTTACCACAAAAGCGGTGGTCGCAGATGCGACAAATTGTCTGCAAATGCGGAATCACTGGGCAAAAGCCATATTATCGAGGGTTTTGGTTCTTTCTTCAATTTTGGAGCTATGGAGCTCGGATTGAGGCAATTCTTGAAGAAATCTTTCACCATATGAATTGGGGTAAGTGTTCTCTACTTGATTTTGGTTATATTTTATTAATCTATCTTCATTTTTGATAATTGGATTGTGAATTTTAAATAGTTTGAGTTTTGCACATCGAATTGGAGTCGGATTTGAGTGAAACTAGTATGGTTGGACTCGTAATTGAATGAGTTGTTGGATTTTGTAAATTTTTTCGGGTTCCGAGGTGCGGTCCTAGGTTGGAATTTTGGACGATTTTGGGCTTTTGATTCAAGATTTGATCTTTTTCGATCGGGATTGGTTCCTTTAGCATTGTTTAATGAATTTGAGTTGTTTTTGGTTAGTTTCAAGCCGTTCAAAGGTCGGAACGTGCGGGATGGCATTTTGGAGCATCGCTTGGCTTACTCGGTGTTGGAATTGGCTTGTTCAAGGTAAGTAACTCTTCTAAACTTAGTGCTGAGGGTATGAAATCCCGAAATACGTGTTATATGATTGGTATTGAGGTGACGCACATGCTAGGTGATGGGAGTGTGGGCGTGCACCATGTAAATTGGGACTCTGTTGCTTCTATGGCACTGTATAGTGGTCCTACTTTGTTGATGTCCGTGTTTTCACCATGTGATAAAGTAATTACGCTGTCAATAATGCTAGATATCATGATAGGCTTTATGACGACACTTCTAGGACGTCGTTTCTTGCAGTCATTTCACCGATTTCATCTATATTTCGTACTCAGTCATATTCATTCATTCATATCATATCCCAGTCTCAGTTGTTATTTATTGAAACATCATATCATTGTTGTCCGGCTAGTTTTATGACATTGTGAGCCCGTGAGTGAGATTGGAGAGATTGATGACTGAGTGCGGCCGGGGGCCTGTTTGTGGGGATATTAATACTATAGCACGTGAGTTTTCCGTGTGGATCCAGATATTGATACTATAGCACGTGATTTATCCGTGCGATCCAAATATTTATATTATGGCACGTGAGTTACCCGTGTGGATTATAGTGCTTGGGCTATAGGAGCCCTTCCGGAGTCTGCACACCCCTAGTGAGCGCAGTCGACTATAAATATGTGGATCGGGCTGCACGCCGCAACGAGTGTTGTACAACGCTAAGTGATTGAGTGTGCTGAGCATTGAGCATAGTGAGGCCGGATGCGAGACAGTGAGATTGAGTAATATGAGAGTATGAGTATACGAGATCATCATCGAGATGCATTGCATTTGATATGCGTACTTGAGATACATGCATAGAGATGCATTTCCTTCTGCTACCCAATTTTGGGACATTTATTATTTTACATGTGTTTTGACATGTAGGCATAGAGACGTACTTTCCTCATGCTATCTGAAAATAAAACATCTTACTTATTGTTGAAAGTATTTTGGGGAAAAATCACAGTTTTCCAACTTATTTGTATTTTGGCATATTCGGTAAAAGATTTGAGTTTTCACTGAGATACCTCTTTTATTACCTATATCATGCTGTTATGAACTATTGTGGAATATTGGTATTGTACCTAACCTTGTGTTAGCTCATCACTACTTTCAACCTAAGGTTAGTTCTGTTACTTACTGAGTACATAGGGTCGGTTGTACTCATACTACACTTCTGCACCTTGTGTGCAGATGTTGGCTGCTGATATTCCTATGTTCGATGGGAGTTGGATTGAAGATGTACATGCGTCCCGGTTGTAGCTGCCTCCTGTTCGTGGTTGACTTAGATCTATAAAACCCTGTTTATGTACTTTTCAAACAGACTATGTATTTTTTTTATTTCAGCTTTGTAAACTCTATTCTTAAAAGCTCATGATTTGTACTACCGGTCCTTGGGAAATGTATAAAATTCAGTAAATTGTTATCATTTATTTTTTTTAATTTTATTGGAATTGAATAGTTACTAGTTGGCTTACCTAGCGGGTTGGGTTAGGTGCCATCACGACTAGTCGATTTGGGGTCGTGACAAGGTGGCATCAGAGCTCTAGGTTCATAGGTTCTACACGTCTTGAGCAAGTGTCTAGTAGAGTCTTGCGAATCGGTATGATGACGTCCATCCCTATCGGCTACAGGACATTTAGGATATACTTTCTATCTTTCTTTCCTTATCATGCGACATTGATTCAGTTTGAAGCGTATCCCTTTGAATTCCTTCCACGCATTCGTATGTGCATATGAGCGCTCGGTATAAGTTGTGCAATGACGACATGTGATTCCATGGTTAAGGTGCGAGATATGATTTTGGCGTGCTGATGATGGGCTAGTCTGGAGGACTTGAGGCCGGGTTTTGACGGTATCTTGAGCACAAAGATTTCGGTTGTGTGAGCACGTACTTTTGGGACTTATATGTCCGTTGCTGTCCCTATTAGTAGAATTTGTGATTGGATGACTATGTGGTGAGTGTGATGTGATTGCGAGATGTGTTCAAATTATTCAAATGTGACGAGAATAGTTTACTTGAGATGTAGCAAGAACTATTGGGTGTTTGATTTCTGTCTTGATTTAGCGTATAACCTCGAGTTATGGGTGTGTTGAAGCACCTCTCATGTTGTTTAGTTGTGGAGTGCAGTAGATTTTATGTCGTATTATGAGTTTTAGACTCAGTAAGATTAAGTGATTGTGTAATAGTTATGACTGTGGAAGAATATAGAGAGATGTCAGCTTGAGGCAAAGCAGGTGGGTTACCTCCGCTGGCTGTCCTGAGGTTGTGCGGTCCCTAGGTTGTTTTAGTAGAATGTTCTCCTTTACCAGCAAATTATATGTGTTACAATTTGAGTTTGGACCGCTTGTGGAAGTTGGCTTAAACATCACGAGTGTGAATGCAAGATTTGCAGATGATTTGAGGTACTAGATGGTTTGTGTTGTATGAGCTGATGAAGGATTTAGTCGAATCTCACCGCGGTATTATGGCAGTAATAGAGTATAGGCATTGTGAGTTATTGTGTATTTTGATCTATGTCTTTGAGCCAAGTGGGGGAGTCTGCTATCGACGAGTTCATTGAACGATTATGTGTTGTATTGGTTTCGGTTTGACGTATACTGGTGAATCAGCTATGACTGCAGGGGTTGAGATTTAGGATGACTCGAGTAAGGGGATTTCTGGATACGGGTTTTATTACACTCTATGGGTATGTGGGAATCATGGAATGATTGAGTGGTTATTCGTGAAAGATGTAGTGCGCATGGAGTAGGAATTTGCTTGGTCGCGTTAAGTTGGGGTGGCTCCGTTGAGTGTCATCGTGCCAATGGGGCACCAGTTGTTTGGCCTATTTGGGGCGGTGCAAATGAGATTTGCGCAGAGTAGATGACTCTCGAGAATGGTTCTAATGGATTCAAGAATTATATATAGCAATTGGGAATTTCAGATCGGTATATGGCTAGGATCTGATATTTGCATTGGACAGTGTCGAGACTTATGACATTTTTATCATTGTGGATTATGCATTTCAGTATAAAGAAGGTGAATGAAACAATTTTAGGTTAACATAAGGTCTCTTTAGAGTGGGTGTCGCGGTTGTGGTGCTTTGGGGTGCTTAAGAGAGAAGTCAGCGGCTTATGGGCCTTAAGGTGTTGTGGTTTTATACTAGGGTCTCTTGTGTAGTGTATAGTGAATTTCTCCTGGATGAAATCAAATGGAAGGTCCTTGGCTAATTGAGTATGTAGTTGCTTGTGACTTTGAGTGGACTATGAAATTCTCTTATTTTTCATATGATGGCATGATATATGCGGTGTGTTGTGTGGGATTGAGATTTATGTGAGCGGGATCATAGTTCTGTTTTGGAAGGGAAGGCCACATGGATGGTTTCAGATGACTAGGTAAATGATATTACTATTTGGTATGGCTTGATGAGAGTATACATTTCATAAGGGGCAATCTGTCTTGATGTATGGATACTTCACTGGTACTTAGTCTCTCTTTTGGTTGATCGACTGCTGATATTCAAATTTTGCTATGTGGCACGGAAGAATTTTAGAAGTATTCCTCATGGGATGATCGTGTATGAGAAATGTGTTAGATATTCTGCCAGTGGAGTTGGGATCAGATATGGTGATTCGTGTGTTCTATGGATTTGGAGACTGGAGTTCTCAGGAGCAGATTGTTTCATTGTTGTGGACTGTGAAGTCGTGGCCGAAGCTAGCTAGATGATAGTATGTGTTATTATTCAATCAATTATAGGCTTTCAGAGGTTTATTTATCTATTTGTGGGTGCCCGGAGTTGATTTGGGGGTCCATTAGTAGTCCCAATTAGGATGTGTATTCTACATCGAGTTGGATTGGTTGGCTCCATAATTTTATTGTTGAGGGATGTGTCATTCAGATGTTGCTAGACTTATTCGTGTTCTGAAACTTTCTGTGAGTTACTCTTCTATGCTACGAGGAGTTATGATTCGTTGGTTTTAGGCACACATGGTGCGGTTCTATTGTGGTCTTATAGTGAAAGTTGAGCGAGATGAGTAGTTGGGCATTGCATGATTGAGGGGGTATTGGTTAGATTCTTTCGGGTTTTGTGTGGCATTGTGTCATCTACTTCTCCGTGGTTATGGTAATGCACTGTGGGTATTTGATGTCAAATTTCGTGTGGCTATTGATTTTGAGCAGGGTGGCTCGAGGTATATGATATGGATCAGCGTTTGGATGGAATCGCACATTGCAGCGGATTTATGTTGAGGTATGATCCCTTGTGTTAGATTCGTGTGTTTTGGTCCTACGATGTATGATAGGTTCTTAACATTGCGTTGTGGTGGTACCTGTTGAGCTTGTGGGACGGTTCTCATGATTGAGTCCTTTCCATGATTGAGTACATTTAGAGTGTTTCTTATTGGTGCATGGATTGCACGGCGCACGACTTGTGGCTCTGGGTAGTATTGGTGTTGCATGTCAGTAAAGTAGTTGGTATTCGATAAGATGAAGTCGTCGGATCTAGGATTGGTGCTATCGAATTTGATTGCGGTATATTTGGAAGGATAATATCGGAAGTCGGCTTAGGAATTGGATATAGTTCTTGTTGAAGGAGAGGGAGATCCATGGCTTGTTGATCTGATGAATGGTTATGAGTTCTGCATGTTTCTTTCATCATTGGCAGTGTATGAAGGTTTATAACGAGGCTTTATTTGATATGAGGTTGTTACCAGTATTGGGATGATTTGAACAGCTACTGTGATTAGAAATCATTGCTTTGAGTATTTGAGCTATGTGGTATTTGAGTTTTGAGTTATGGTTACGGCTTTTGGTACAGCTTGTTCAGACTTATAAAGTATGTAGATGTGAGATTCTGATCTTATAAGAAATTCCGGATGCTGGAAATGGGATTCTAAGGCTTGTGGGCTAGGTTGAATTGTGAAATTTCAGTTATGTTGTGTTATCGGACCTGTATGGGATAAGGTAACGTGGGATCACCCCCGGGTACATGCATGTTAAGGTTATACGGTGGTTTGATGACTTTGAGAACAACTCTGGACATGTTCGAGGACGAACGTATGTTTAAGTGGGGAAGAATGTAACGACCCAACCAGTCGTTTTGAGCATTTGCACTTCGATCGGTAGTTTACGGGCATAAATAGCTCCGTATGATGTATTATGACTCATGTGAATCATCGGTTTTGATTTTTCTGGTTATTCGAAATCGAATTGGAAGAATGGATTTCATTGTTGAAGCTTTAAAGTGGGAAAGTTGACAAAGGTTGACCTTTTGTAAATTTGAACCCGGAACAGAGTTTTGATGGTTCCCGTAGGTCCGTTGGGTGATTTTGGACTTAGGAGCGCGTCCATATTGTGATTTGGAGGTCCGTAGTGGAATTTGTCTTGAAATGGCGAAAGTTAGATTTTTGGAATGTTTGACCGGGAATGGACTTGTTGATATTGGATTCGGATTGTGATTCCAAGAATTGAAATTGCTTCGTTATGTCATTTGGGACTTGTGTGCTAAGTTTGACGTCAATCGGACGTGATTTGATAGGTTTCAGCATCGGTTGAGGAAGTTTGAAGTTCAAATTTCATAGATTTCTATTTGAGGTGTGATTCGTCGTTTTGATATTGTTATGTGTGTTTTGAGCCCTTGAGTAGGTCCGTATTGTGTTATGGAACTTGTTGGCATGTTCGGACGGGGTCCCGAGGGGCTCGGGTGAGTTTCAACCGAGGTTCAGATCATTTCATTGCATTTTTAGATTTTTGCTAAGCTGTTGTTTCTAGTGTGATTGCACATGCGCCTAGTTTGTGTAGGTGCGATGGTCTCATAAGCGATAGAGGAGTCGCAGAAGCGTGAAGGGGAGCTGGGCATGAGGATCGCAGATGTGTGTTCTTTGACGCACCTGCGCAACCACATATGTGGTTCAAGTGCGCAAAAACGCGATCGCAGAAGCGTCTTAAAGACTGCAGGTGCGAGGGAATTGCTGGGTCAGGTGTTTTCTCATAAGCGAAGTTTTACTGCAAAAGCAGTGGTCCTCGGGCCGGACGGAGATGCGACAAATTGTCCGCAAATGCGGAAGCACTGGGCAAAAGCTATATTATCGAGGGTTTTGGTTCTTTCTTCATTTTGGGAGTTATGGAGCTAGGATTGAGGCGAGTTTTGAACAAATTGTCACCATATGAATTGTGGTAAGTGTTCTCTACTCGGTTTTGGTTATATTTTATTAATCTTTCTTCGTTTTTGGTAATTGGATTGTGAATTTTAAAGAGGAAATTGGGGCTTTTGGCCTAGAGTTTCATGATGTGAACTTTTGAGTATTGAACATTGAATTGGGGTCAGATTTGAGTGAAACTAGTATGGTTGGACTCGTAATTGAATGTGTTGTTGGATTTTTTAAATTTTGTTGGGTTCTGAGGTGCGGGCCTAGGTTGGGCTTTTGGCTGATTTTGGGCTTTTGGTTCAAGATTTGATTTTTTTTCGATCGGGATTGGTTCCTTTAGCATTGTTTGATGTATTTGAGTTGTTTTTGGTTAGTTTCGAGCCATTCGGAGGTCGGAACGCGCGGGATGGCATTTTGGAACATCGCTTGTCTTGCTCGGTGTTGAAATTGGCTTATTCGAGGTAAGTAACTATTCTAAACTTAGCACTGAGGGTATGAAATCCCGAAATACATGTTATGTGATTGGTATTGAGGTGACACACATGCTAGGTGACGGGCGTGTGGGCGTGCACCATGTGAATTGGGACTCTCTGTTGCTTCTATGGCACTATATAGTGGTCCTACTTTGTTGATGTCTGTGTTTTCACCATGTGATAAAGTAATTGAGCTGTCAATCATGCTAGATATCATGATAGGCTTTATGATGATACTGCTAGGACCCATAGTGGTCGTTTCTTGCTTTCATTTCACTAATTTCATTGATATTTCATACTCAGTCATATTCATGCATTCATATCATATCCCAGTCTGAGTTGTTATTTATTGAAACA
The DNA here is from genome assembly GCF_000715075.1 of Nicotiana tabacum. Lineage (NCBI taxonomy): Eukaryota > Viridiplantae > Streptophyta > Magnoliopsida > Solanales > Solanaceae > Nicotiana > Nicotiana tabacum. The sequence continues at coordinate 48,359,880 of NC_134093.1, read as the reverse complement.
TCATATCATTATTGTCAGGCTAGTTTCATGACATTGTGAGCCCGTGAGAGACTGTAGAGATTGATGACTGAGTGAGGTCGGGGGCCTATTTGTCAGGATATTGATACTATAACACGTGAGTTGTCCGTACAACACGTGAGTTGTCTGTACGGATCCAGATATTGATACTATAGCACGTGAGTTGTCCGTGAAACATGTGAGTTATCCGTGCAGCACGTGAGTTATCCGTGCGAATCCAAATATTGATATTATGGCACACGAGTTGTCCGTGCAGCACGTGAGTTGTCCGTGCGAATTATAGGGCTTGGTATGTAAGAGCCCCTCCGGAGTCTGCACACCCCTAGTGAGCGCAGTCGACTATAAATATGTGTATTGGGCTGCACACCACATCGGGTATTGTATAACGCTGAGTGATTGAGTGTGCTGAGCATTGAGCATAGGTAGAGAGGATGCGAGACAGTGGGATTAAGTACTCTGAGAGTGTGAGTATACGAGCTCATCATCGAGATGCATTGCATTTGATATGCGTACTTTAGATACATGCATAGAGATGTATTTCCTTCTGCTACCCAGTTTTGGGACATTTATGATTTTACATGTGTTTTGACATGTAGGCATAGAGACGTACTTTCCTCATGCTATCTGAAAATAAAACATCTTACTTATTGTTGAAAGGATTTTGGGAAAAATCACAGTTTTCAAACTTACTCGTATTTTGGCATATTCGGTAAAAGATTTGAGTTTTCACTGAGATACCTCTTTTATTACCTGTATTATGCTGTTATGAACTATTGTGGAATATTGGTATTGTTCCCAACCTTATGTTAGCTCGTCACTACTTTCAACCTAAGGTTAGGTTTGTTACTTACTGAGTACATAGGGTCGGTTGTACTCATACTACACTTTTGCACCTTGTGTGCAGATGTTGGCTGCTGATTGCTGTGTTCGATGGGAGCTGGATTGAAGATGTACCTGCGTCCCGGTTGTAGCTGCCTCTTGTTCGTGGTAGCCTTAGATCTATAAAACCCTGTTTATGTACTTTTCAAATAGATTATGTATTTATTTCATTTCAGATTTGTAAACCTTATTCTTAGAAGCTCATGATTTGTACTAGCAGTCCTTGGAAAATGTATAAAATTCAGTAAATTACTATCGTTTATTTGTCATGTTAATATCATTGGAATTTGATAGTTACTAGTTGGTTTACCTAGTAGGTTGGGTTAGGTGCCATCACGACTATTGGATTTAGGGTCGTGATAAATTCCTTCAACTCCACTAGTGCCATGTGATATGGTAGAATAGAGATAGGCTGAGTGCTCGACATCAATTCAATATCTAAATCAATATCCCGATCGGGTGTCATGCCTGATAGGTCTGCTGGGAACACATCTGGAAAGTCTCTCACTACCAAAACTGACTCAACAATAGGAGTATCAGCACTAACATCCCTCACATAGGCTAAGTATGCCAAGCGACCCTTCTCAACCACCCGCTGTACCTTCAGAAAAGACACCACCCTACAGGGATATAACTCAATGAACCTCTCTACTCCTATCTCAGCAACCCCGACATCACCAACGTCACAACCTTAGCATGACAATCCAAAATAGTGTGATATGATGACTACCAGTCCATGCACAAAATAACATCAAAATCCACCATGCTGAGTAAAAGAAGATCTACCCTAGTCTCATAACCCTTGATAGGGAACACACACGAATGATAGACATGGTCTACCACAATAGAATTCCCAACGGGCGTAGACAGTTATACAAGAGCACTCAAAGAGTCACGAGGCATATCCAAATTTGGAGGAAAATAGGTAGACACATACGGATAAGTGGAACCCAAATCAAATAAAACTAATGCATATCTATGGCAAACCAAAACAATAGCTGGGATAATCGCATCAGACGACTTTGCCTTAAGTATAGCAGGAAAAGCATAGAAACGGGTTTGAGCCCCACCAATATGACCTCCACATCTCGGACGGCCTCTCCAAGGCTGGCCTCCACCTCTAATGGCCTGACCACCACCCTAGGCTACTTGACCCCTACCTCTAGCTAGCTGAGTGGGTGGCGAAACCATGACACGAGTACCCTGTTTTGGCATGTTGCTCAGCGACCTAGGGAAAAAACTTACGACATGCCTAGGATCTCCAAAAGTATAACAAGTCCTCGATTGTCGTGACTGTTGACCCTAGAACTGACCCTATCGACTTGAATAACTACCCCGATAACTCTGAATTGAAGGTGCATAAATCGAAGTTGAAGGTGCACTATATGATAGTTGCTCAGGATGAGACCCATAAGAACCAAGACTGCCTGAAGCACCGTATGATACCTGAAAAGCTGACTGAATCAACCTACTAGGATGGCCTCTACCTAATAAACCCCTGCCTCCAAACTAGACACCACTAAAACCACTGAAATGACAAGGCCTCTTCTCAGATGCTGCCTTCTTACCCTGACCACAAATCCTCTCAATCTGTCTAGTAATCTCCACAACTCGCTTGGAAGAAATATCATCCTCAGTCTCTTTGGCCATCTGTAGCTTGATACCATAACTAGGACCATCTATAAATCTCCTCACCCTCTCCCTCTTAGTAGAGATCAAGAAAATTGCATGGCGAGATAAATCCATGAATCTAGTCTCGTACTAGGTAACAACCATGCTAACCTACTAGAGGGGCTCAAATTGGCTGCGGTAGCCCTATCTCAGAGTAAAAGAAATGAACTTCTCCAAGAATAGCTGTGAGAAATGATCCCAAGTGAGTGGAGGTGAACCTGCTGGTCTGCCCCGAACATACTCCTGCCACCACCTCTTGGAGGAGCCATGCATCTGAAATACGGTAAAGTCGACTCCATTGGACTCCACTATGCCCATGTTGAGCAATACCTCATGGAAAAAATCTAAGAAATCATGTGGGTCGTAAGAAGGTGTACCACCAAATCGAATAAGAAATAGCTTGGTGAACTTGTCCAACCTCTTCACCCCCTTAGACGACATAGTGGGTCCCTCCCTGGGCTGTGCAGCAATAATAGGCTGAACTTCTCCAATTGCTAGAGTTTGATATCTGTAAGCCACCCGCTCTATTGTGTAAGAAGCGGGAGTTTTGGCTCCTCTTCCATCTTGAGAGATGGCTGGTGCTACAGGAAATACACCGGCTTGCGCCACACTCTACATAAGGCCCACTAGACGGACTAGGGCATCCTGTAGCACTAGGGTGGCAATGAACCCCTCTAGGACATGAGCTGGTCCAACTGGCGTAGTCTGTATAGGGATATCCTCCTCCTACTCGATTTGAAGGCTCTGCGATAGGTGCTGTTGTGCGTGCTCTAGGCTGAGCTCTTCCTTTGCCTCTAACCCTACCTCGGCCCCAGTCCCTACCACTGGTAATGGCTGCAACCTAAGGCTATGACACCTGATCGACTGTGAAAGATACGCGTGTCCTCACCATCTGTGAGAGAACAAAAATAAAACTATTCAAACTCAATGATAGAACAAAGTCGCATAATAGTGAAAGAAAGAGGTGAAATTTTCTAAAGCCTGATAGCCTCTAGAAGATAAGTACAGACGTCTCTATACTGATCCTCCGAACTCTAATCAGCTTGCTCATAACACATGAGACCTAAGCAACCTAGTGCTATGATACCAACTCGTCAAGATCCAAAACCCTAACCACGGGTCCGTGATGGCGCCTAATGTTCACTTGCTAGGAAAGCCAAAATTAGCTACACACTATCCTTTTTTAATAATTTTTAAAAGAAGTTTAATAAGAAACAAAACTTTAGGACTTCTTAATAAAGAATAATAATACCAAATACACCGTCTAGTCCACTCCTACAATCTAGTGTTGCAAGTACATGAGATACTAAAATAAAATACTACAACCCAAGCCTGAAACTAAAGTATAACAGTCTGAATGAAATAACTATGCAAGAAATAAGAAGGGGACTTCAGGGTCTGCAAACGCCGTGTAGTTCTACCTTAAGTCTCCGTGTGAAGATAGTCCGAGCGAGCCTCCACTAAGCACTGCTGGGACCAACTCCAGAATATGTACAAGAAGTGCAAAAATGTAGTATGAGTACAACTGACCCAATGTACTCAGTAAGTGTCGATCCTAACACCGACGAGGCTAAGTTGAGAAACCTACTAAAAACCCGTGCAAACATATATATAAAGCAATAAAAATAATAAGTATATTATTAAAAGTAATAACGGGGTAGGGGCATATAAAAGGGAACAACAACCAAAATAATATGTACAAAATCACCAATAAGTCTCTTTCACAAATAAGCAACGAAGCAGCCAAGTTACAATGGCACGACATCACCCTTCGTGCTTTTACTCTCGTCTTCACCAAATAATATGAATGCAATAGTACGACATCACCCATCGTGCTTTTACTCTCATCCTTACATGATAATGATAAAAAAGCAATCAAGTGCACGGCATCACCCTTCGTGCTCTAATATTCGCATTCGCTCAATCAAAGATAACAATATGCAAACATGTCACGACAACACCCTTCGCGCTTTTCACTCTTCCTTACCAAGCAACAATAATATCCCAAAGTATCAAGAAAGGTGATTTCAACTTCAACCATGGCACTAGAATAAGAAAATTCAACTTTCATTATCACTACAACCTCAAAACAAGCAATAAACACGGAATCGAACAATTAAAGAGTAACAATCTAACTAAGGCATGTCAAACATAGTAGATTAAACAACATGGTACAATAAAATAATTTTCACCCGCATGCTTTAATCCATGACAATATATATATACTCGTCACCTTACATATATGATGTCCCAACACATAGTTCACGTAGCAAATAGACAAACAAGTCCTAATTCTCTCAATCCAAAATTAACCACGATATTTACCTCTTTTCGCAACCAAATCAATGATCAACCACAACATTTCCTTTAGAATAAGCCTCTAAACCAATCGAATCTAGCCAAATATTGTTCAAATAATTCAAAATAAGCTTTAGAAATAGCCCATGAGTGAAAAGATTCAATATTTAATGAAATTAGAAAAAGTCAACCAAAGTCAACCCCATGCTTGTTGGGTCAAAGTTCGAGATTCAGATCAAAACCCGATTATCCATTCACCCTGAGCCCGGTTATGTAATCTGTTTCAAAATCCGACCTCAATTTGAGGTCTAAATCTGAATTTTACCAATTTCCTAGATTCTACCTAAAACCCCCAATTTCTACATTGAAATCACTCAATTTAAGGTTAAATATCAGTTGGTGATTATGGAAATACATCAAAACTAGTTGTAAATCACTTACCAATGAAGTTGGGATGAAAATCTCTCTAGTCCGAGCTCTAAGTTTCAAAAATTGTGGAAAAAAAATAAAATATCAATTTTGATATTTTATTTAACTAGGCGTCAGGTGTTCTTCGCATTCGTAACACACCTGCCACATTCGCGAAGCACACATGCCCGTTGGCCTTCGCATTCGCGAAGTACCTACCACGTTCGCGAAGCACACATGCCCGTTCGCATTCGCGAAGTCCCCATCGTGTTCGCATATTCCCTATCACGTTCGCGAAGTCCCCATCGCGTTTGTGAAGGCTTATTCCCCAGTGTCACAACCCAAATTCTCAACCTTGGGACTGTGATGGCGCCCAACATCCACTTGCTAGGAAAGCCGACGTTAAAAAAGAAATTAACCAATTTTTAACAGTTAAAGCTAAGTAATGACATTAAAGGAGAAATAAACTCCAAATTTAACACTGTGTGAATATAAGCAACGTGATACTAATTACTCCCAGAAATCTGGAGTTACAAGTACCTGAGCAACTAGAAGTCTACAAGCATAGTTTGAAATAATACAACTGTTCGAAAGAGATAAAAAGTAAGTGTAGGAAATAAAAGGGGACTTCAAGGTCTACGAATGCCAGCAAATCTACCTTCGAGTATCTGAAGTGAAAGAGATCCGAGCCTACGCACCTCTAAGCACCTCTGGGACCCAATGTACTCCGTAAGTGTGGAGCCTAACCTCGACGAGGTAGTGGTGAGGCTATGACAAGACACCCACATAAAAACCCTATGCAAGTATATATAAAGAAGCAAAATGAACAAGAAGAACAATACAATATTAACTGGGAGGGGACATGCGAAAGGGGAGATATCATAGAAACTGCAAGTACGAAATCACCAAAATCGGAAACCAAATAAGGCAATGAAATGAAGATGAATGATACGGCATTTCCCTTTATGCTTTTACTCTCGTCCTCACCATGTAATATCATGAATAAAATGGCACGACATCACCCTTCGTGATTTTACTCAACGGAACGGCATCACCCTTCGTGCTTTTACTCTCAAATCTCTCAATATATGATAATGAATGCAAATAAGGCACGGCAACACCGTTCGTGATTTTCTCTCTTCCTCACCAAGCAACTATACAAACCCGAATAACAAAAGCAAGGAGGGAAACAATTTCACTTCAACTATGGTGCCAGGATATCAAACTCAACTTTTAAAATATTCAACATCTTTGAAATAAGTAATAAATACAAAACGAATAATTAAAAGAAGTAATAATCTAACCTAAACATGTAAAACATAATCAATGAAACAATATAATACAAAGAAACAACTTTCACTTGCTTGCTTTAACCAAATGACCACGCATAGATACTCGTCATCTCACATATAGCTTGTCCCCACACATACAAACACATAGAAAATTGACTAGCAAGTCCTAACCCTCAAGTCAAGGTTAACCACAACACTTACCTCACTCTGCAACCAAATCAATGCTCAACCATGACTTTTCCTCTAGAATTAGTTTCTAAACCAATCAAATCTAGCCAAATATAGTTTAAATAATTCAAAATAGGCTTTATAAACTACCCATTAATGAAAAAGGTTTAATTTTGATCATTTTTGAAAAAGCCAACAAACGTCAACCTCGGGCTCGCTTGGTTAAAACCCGAGGTTCGGACCAAAACCCGATTACCCATTTACCCCCGAGCCTGGTTATATGATTTGTTTCGAAATCCAACCTAATTTTTTAAAAATCTCCAAATTTTACTCAAATCCCTAAATTCTACAATGGAAATTCTAAATATGATGTTGAAATCTCATGAAAAGTAATGGAGAATTGAAAAGAAATGGATTAGAGTTACTTACCAATGAAATTGGGAAGAAAAATCTCTTGAAAAATCACCTCTAGAGTGTTTAGGGTTGAGAAATGGTGCAAAATGAGTTAAGTCTCATTTTTCCTCTTTTACCCAGCTGCAGATGTCGCAATTGTGATGTCTTGTTTGCAATTACGACTATCGCAAATACGAGCCCTGCCTCAGAAGCCCAGAAGTCATAATGGCGGGAAAATGATCGCAAATGCGAAGATCCCACCTTCGCAATTGCAACCACAATCTTCGCAATTGCGAAGATACTCTACTATGGCCAGGCATAGCAAATGCGACCAAATGATCGCAAAAGAGATCATGCGTTGTTTGTAATTGCGAACTATTTCCTCGCTAGTGCGAGGTTACCCAATCCCAGACCCTACTCGCAAATGCAAATATTTTTCCGCAAAATCGAGGCTCGCAAATGCGAGTCAGGCCTTGCAAATGCGAGCCAGACCTCGAAAATGTGAGCCAGACCTCGCAAATGTGAGATCTGTACCAGACACCCGAACTGGGCATTGCACCAACAATCTTTGCACTATCCAAACTCGTCTGAAACATGTCCGAAACTCACCAAAGCCCCTCGGGCTCCAAACCAAACATGCACACAAGTGTAATAACATCATATGAACTTGCTCGCGTGATCAAAACACCAAAATAACACCTAGAACTATGAACTAGACATCAAAATGCATGAAAATTTCAAAGAAAAGAACTTCCAAATTCATAACCGAGCATCCGAATCCTATCAAATCAATTACATTTTGCACCAAAATTTGCATGCGTGTTTTAAATAGTAAAATGGACCTATACCGAGTTTCAGTACCAACATCCAAACCCGGTAGCCATAAAGTCAACCTACGGTCAAACCTAAAAAATCTTTACACCTTCAAATTACTAGTTTTCAACAAATCAAGTCAAATTAAGTTAGGGACTTCTAAATTCAATTCCGGGAATACATCCAAGTTCAAAATCAAAATGGGGACCCACCTAGATTGTCAAAAATACCAATCCAGGATCGTTTATATAAAATAATGACCGTAGTCTACTCAAGATATTTTAAAGCTAAAATTCAGGTTTTCTTCAATTTTTCCCCTGAAATATTTCCGAAAAAAGACACGGATTGTGCATGCAAAATCGAGAAACACTAAATGAAGCTAATCGAGTTCTCGTTACACAGAAATAATTACTAGAACTCAAAATAACCTATCAGGTCATCACACCCAGCCAACCTTCCGTGTTCTCAACCAGTGAGTCGTGATGAAGAACTCCCCTTGCCTTCCCAGGCATCCCAAATCTATCCCCCCAAGCCTCCCCATCCGCAAAGGGATATCCCCCCAAGACTTCCCGTTTGCAACCTATCTCTTGCGTTTGCGTAGTGTAACCAACCCCAACCCCAAATTTCCCCCTTCGCGATCGCGTAACACTGAACACCAGCAAATTCAACAAGTCTAAAATGGTCCAAAACAAATCTGAAACTCACCCGAGCCTCCTGGGCTCCAATTCGAACATGCACATAAGTGTAATAACATCATATAAACTTGCTCGCTATCTCAAATTATCAAAATAATACCAAATAACAAGAATTGATCATCAAAACTCAAGATTTCAACTTGAAAACAAAGAATGGAAAACGCTCGTGACACAAGAAGGGCAAGAACCTTAATACTTGAGGAAAGAGATATAAATGGATTATAATTTTTACAATCTTTCACATAATGTGCCGAAGCACGCTAGGGTCACCTCGGACCCCAACTAAACATGCGTACAAGTCCAAAAACATTATACAAACCTACCAAAATCTTCAAAACACCGATCCATTGTCGTGTACCACAAACGTTGACCATGATCGACTCTAGCCTTATTTTAAATCAAAAATTACTTTTTCTTCAAAATTACACTTAAAACTTTCCAAAAAACAACACGAACAACGCACGCAAGTTATATAATATCAACGAAGCTATGAAAGGTCTCAGAACACAGAAATAAATGCTAGTACTCTAAACGACCTATCAGATGGTATAGTCAATTGTGCTAATATTGGTATTATTTGGCTAATAATAAATGATAATATTTTATGAATTAACTAACAATTATAATATTTTTTACTCTAAAAGTCAAACAAGGTAGTTTTCTCTTAATTATTTGAAAATAATCAAAAGACATTTCCTCCTAATATCTTGAAGTCCCTTTTCTCTTGTGAGGGCTTAACAATCCATCAAGCCCGATATAGTTCACTTATGGGTTAAGGATATTAAATAGGAACCTTTCCTAGATATACTATAATAAGGACTTATTTACCATTTTTTCAAGGTCAGTTTTTAATAAATACCTTAACTTTTTAAACAATTTATTTACAGTTTGCCTTAAAATAGTCCACGCACGTAGGATTCCTCAAAATAAGACCGTAATTTGCGATCAGTTACAAGCAGATTGTATAGGATCCACCTATATCAAAATCCCTTGATCTATGCCTAGAATCTCCATCTTCTCACTTCCCACCATTGGCGATAACTCTATAGTATCAAAGAATCGTCAATTGCATCGCTCTTTTCCTAGGATACCGGACAACACTGAAAATGTAGAAACATTTAGATTGTTGCCAGTATTATTTCTAATGTCGTTCCATTAAAAAGCTTAAAGTTTCGAATTCGATATTCGGGTTTTATGATTTTGTGATTTGTTTGGATTGGGTGTTGTTGTAAATGATTGAGAATATCCTTTGGAGTTTATATCTCAATTTTGAGGAAGATTAGTTAAGTATAGAGTTGGTTTTAGGTGAAATTTTAGATTGAAACTTGAAGAAGAAGAAGTTGCAGGAATTGTATGATAATTATGTGACAATTATTTTGTAATTGTATCAAAATTGTATTCGAATTGTATCTGTTACATCAATGCCTAAAACATAATTGTATCATACTTGTATCACAGTTACATCTAACTTGTATCTGGTATATTAGTACCCTAAATAATACCTGATACAATACTGATATAATTAATATACAATTATCATATATTTATGATACAAACTGTGAAATTAGTCACAAACTCAAAACTGCTCGTAACAATATGCAATCAATATACAAGTATCATACATATGTAATACAATTCCTCCAACAATTATGATAAAAATATTATTATGATACAATCGCGATGCATTTTTGAAAAATTATGATACAATTATGATCTTCATCTTCTTCAAGTTTCAATCGCAACTCTAAACTTAAAATCTAATATAACATCGTATTATAATTATATTAGTATTATATCTGGTATTATTTTACGTATTGATGTTTCATATACAATTCACATACAATTGTGATACAATTTTGATACAAATCTGAAACAAATTTGATACAATTACCCGAATACAATTATTTTAGGTATTAATGTACCAGATAGAGGTTAGATTCAATTATGATACAAGTATGATATAATTATATTTTACACATTGATCAGATATAATTCAAATATAATTCTGATACAATTACATTACAATTACCATACAATTCCTGCAACTTCTTTTTCTTCGAGTTTCAAATAGAAATTTCACCTAAATTCAACTCTAAACTTAACCAATATCCCTCAAAACTGAGATATAAACTTTAAAGGATATTTTTAATCGTTTGCAAGAATACCCAATCCAAACATTGACAAATTTGTAAAACCCGAATATCGAATTTAAAGATTTAAAACTTTTTTAATAGCTATCAATGGTGAACCCTCTACTGCTACAATTTTAGAGATAATATCGATGAATTTGTCAATGGTTAAAGATTTCTTTTGGTTGTTGGTGGAATTGATTTAGAGAAATATATGATGCTACAATTTTAGAGGGATAGTCGCTTGATTTATGTGAAAGAAAGAGAGGTTTTGGTTGATTTATATGAAAGAGAAATAATGCTTTTGAAATTGGAAAAAATCATGATTGTAGGGGGGTGATTAAGCTGATAGATGAGGGTAATTTAGCCGGGGGGGGGGGGGTAGGGGTACGGTTTAATCCCTAATTTATGGGATGCATCTTTTAGCATGGTTTTATATATAAATAGTAAATATAGATACACAATATAATTATTAAGGAACCTAGAAAATAGTGGTAAATGAGTTTCTAATATAGTATAGCTAGGTAAAAATCTATATTAAATAAGTGAATTGGGCTAAATTTAGACGAGGCTTGAATCAATAACCGATTTGTGCTAGAATTTGTCCTTATGGAAAAATTGATACCGGGCGAAAATATACAAGAGGAATTGGAATTTTTAGCCTTAGATTACGTTTGGCGTAAGCAACCAAAAAATTGATATTGTATAGCTAACTTTTAAAAAAAAAACTACTTTCATATTTTATTTTCTCTCCTTGTAATCCCTCTCTATATCTCATTATTTTCTCCCTCTCCGTCTCTCTTACCATATTTGTTTTTATCTCTCCTCTCTATAGATAATCGATTGAAGATTGATTGTTAATATTTAGTTAAATTTTCTGGCTGCGGCATATTAGACAATCAATTGAACACCTAAAGCTAACAATTTGACGACACGATAGGTCGTTTTGGGTACTAGCCTTTATTTTCGTATTTCAAGACCTCTATTAGCTTCATTTTATATTTCTTGATTTGCGTGCACTAATCCGAGTCTTATTTCCGGAATGTTTTAATGTAAAAAGTTGAAGAAAATATGATTTTTGGCTTTAAAAATAACTTGAATTGACTACAGTCAACATTTTGTATAAACGACCCTGTATCGATATTTTGACTATCTTAGAGGGTCCGTATCGTGATTTTGGATTTGGGTGTATTCCCCTAATTGGATGCAGATGTCTCGGGGTTAATTTGACTTGTTTTGCCCAAAGCTAGTAATTTGAAGGTTTGAAAATTTTTCAGGTTTGATCGTAGGTTGACTTTATGCCTACCGGGTTCGGATATTGATTTGGGACTTTGTATAGGTCCGTTTTGCTATTTGAAACTTATATGCAAAATTTGGTGCAAATCAAAGTTGGTTTGATAGGATTCAGATGCTCGGTTATGATTTTCGATGTTCTTGAGATTTCTTTGAAATTTCATGCATTTTGATGTCCAATTTATTCTAGGTGTTATTTTGATGGTTTGATCATGCGAGCGAGTTTGTATGATATTATTACATTTGTGTGCATGTTTAGTTTGGAGCCCGAGGGGTTCAGGTGAGTTTCGGATAGGCTACAGACTATTTCAGTCTTTGAAGTTGTTGGTTTCAGTTGTTTTCTGATGTCTGGTGCTTTGCATCCCATTCAGCTATTGAAAGTCTTACGCAGCATGGTATAATGTATTATGACTTGTATGAATCGTTGGTTTTGATTTTCAGATTTTTCAGAAGTGATTTGGAAGAATGAATTTCTTGTTTGAAGTTTTAAGTTGAAAGAATTGATCAAGTTTGACTTTTGTGTATTTGACCCTGGAACGAAGTTTTGATGGTTTTGTTAGGTTCGGATGTTGATTTTGGACTCGGGCGTATGTCCGGATTTACTTTTGGATATTTCTAGAAGGATTCGACACTAATTGGCGAAAATTGGAAACTGAAAAAACTGAAAAGTTCATAAGTTTGACCGGAAGTTGACTTTGATGATATCAGATTTGGATTTTGGTTCTGAAAATTGAAATAGCTTCATTATGTCATTTGAGACTTGTGTGCAAAATTTAAGTTCATTCCGTGTTGATTTGATATGTTTAGGCGCGAGTTTTGGAAGTTGAAAGTTCAAAATTCGTTAAATTTTGATTTGAGGTATGATTCGTCATTTCGATGTTATTTTGTGTGATTTGAGGCCTCGAGTAAGTTCGTGTTATGTTATGGGACTTGTTTGTATATTCGGACAGGGTCCCGAGGGGCTCCGGTGCATTTCAGACGGGATTCAGATTATTTTGGAACTATTTGGTTAAGGCTGGTTTGGCAGGGATTCTGGTGTGACCGCACCTGCTGAGCTATGGGCATAGGTGCGGAACTGCAAAAGTGGCAGAGTGGTCGCAGGAGTGAAAAGGGCTATGTTTTGAAGCATCGCATATGCGAAGTTTTGGGCCGCATCTACTTTATCGACCGCACAGATGCGCGGTTGATATCGCACCTGTGATGTCGAAGCAGTGGATGTTTTTTTGCAGGTGCGAAGAGCCATTTCTCCAATTGATTCAGCAGAAGCGGGCTTCAGGTCGCAGAAGCGGATAAATTGTTCGCAGAAGCGAATACGCCTGGGCAAAAGCTATAATTGAGGTTTTGGTCATTTTATTCACATTTTTGGATTTTGGAGCTCGGTTTGGGCGACTTTGGAGAGGAAAATTTCAACAAGACTTGGGGTGAGTATTCTTGACTCACTTATGATTATATTTCATGAATTAATCTTCGTTTTCGGAATTGGATTAATGAATTTTAAAAAGGAATTGTGAGTTTTAGCCTAAAGTTTCATATGGTGAGTTTTTGAGTTTTGAATGCCGATTCGGAGTCGGATTTGAGTCAAACTAGTGTGGTTGGACTCGAAATTGAATGGGTTATCGGATTTTATGAGTTTTGTTGGGTTTTGAGGTGTGGGCCTTGGTTTGACTTTTGGTTGATTTTGGGCTTTTGAGTAAAGATTCGACCTCTATCAATTGGAATTGTTTTCTTAGATTTTATTTGATGTATCTGAGTTGCTTTTGGCTAGTTTCGAGCTGTTTGGAGGTCGGTACGTGCGGGATGGCATTTTTTGAGCATCGCTTGGCTTGCTCGATATTGGATTTGGCTTGTTCGAGGTAAGTAACTTTTCTAAACTTAGAGCTGAGGGTATAAATCAGTGATTTATGTGTTATATGATTTGTTTGGAGGTGACGCACATGCTAGGTGACGGGCGTGCGGGCGTTCACCATAGAAATTATGACTTAATTGATTCCGTGGAGTTACATAATCAAATAATCAGGTCATTAAAGATCATATTTAGGCTTCGTGCCCATATTTTAGGACCTACATAGGTCTTGTTGCTATTGAATTGCTTGTTTAAATTTATAATTTTGTACTTGGTTACATCTATCATTTGCATATCATATCTCAATCTCTGTTGCCATTCTTGATACATCATATAATGATGCCGGGCAGAATTTTATGACATTGTGAGCCCGAGAGACTGGAGAGATTATTGACTAAGTGAGGCCGAGGGCCGGATTGTGAGTGATATTTATGGGATCGGGCTGCATGCCACAACATATTTTAATTATTTATGCCTGGATCTGGTTTATTATCGCGCTTGGGCTGAAGGAGCCCATCCAGAGCCTGCACACCCATAGTGAGCGCATTTGATATTATATTGAGGGATGAATCTTCCCTGGGCATGGATCTTGCCTAATTATTTATATTGAGTGATGGCTCTTCCTTGGGCATGGATCTTGCCTAATTATTTATATTGAGGGATAGATCTTACATGGACATGGATCTTGCCTAATTATTTATATTGGGGGATGGATCTTCCGTGGGCTGGATTGACCCTATACAGTACTGAGTGGATGCATGTAAGTTATTATACATATATATTTGGGATGGATCTTCCCTGGGTTGGATTATCCATATACAGTACTGAGTGACTGTGCGCGAGTTGTCATTTATATTTGGGCTGGATCTGCCATGTACAGTGCTGAGTAACTGAGCGTGCTGCATATTGAGCGTGATGAGTGGAAATGCGAGATAGTGAGATTGAGTACTCTGAGAGTGTGAGTACATGAGTTCATCACTATGCTGCATTGCATTAGACATGCATACTTGTATATATGCATATAGAAATATTTTTTCTCATGCCATCTGATAATGGAATTTCTTATCTGTTGTTAACGTTTTTGAGAAAGATCACAGATTTCAGACTTACTCATATTTTCAGTGATTTCTGCAAAAGATTTGAGTTTTACTGTTATACTTGAAAAGAAAATATTTATTTTTCTGAATTGTATATGAGGTGAACATTTATTTATTGAGTTATTTCTTGTACCATCTTTATTATATTGTTATGAACTATTGCTGGTTATTGGAGTTGGACTCTAACCTTTGTCCAAGGTCGTCACTACTTTCAACCTAAGGTTAGGTTTGTTTCTTATTGAGTGCATGGGGTCGGTTGTACTCATACTACACTTTTTCACCTTGCATACATGGTGACGCTAAAGTTGTTGTGTATGACGGAATCTAGCATTGAAGATGTATCTGCATTCCAGTTACAACTGCCTCTTGTTCATGGTATCCCTAGACTTATGAAAATCTGTTTATGTACATTCGGACAGATGATGTATTTATTTTATACTAGCTTTGTAAACTCTAAATCTTAGAAGCTCGTGATTTGTACTACCAGTCCTTGGGAAATTCTTTGTATAATAGTACAATTGTATTATCATTTCTTCTATTAATAAATATCATTTGAACTTGTTTGCTGTTAACTGGGTTACCTAGCGGGTTGGGTTAGGTGCCATCACGTCTAGATAGATTCTGGGTCATGACAAGACCTCAAATTGAGGTCGGATTTCGAAACTAATCACATAACCGGGCTCGAGGGTGATTGGGAATTTAGATTTTGGTCAGAATCTCTGGTTTTGACCAAGCAAGCCCGGGGTTGACGTTTGTTGACTTTTTCCAAAATCATTAAAGATTGAATCTTTTTTCACTAGTGGGTAGTTTCTAAAATCTATTTTGAATTATCTGAACTATATTTGGCAAAATCTTATTGCTTTGGAGGCTAATTCTAAAGGAAAAGCCGCGGTTGTGCCTTGATTTGGTTGCAGAGCGAGGTAAGTGTCGTGGTTAATCTTGACTTGAGGGATTATGACTCTTTGGTCTACTTGCTATATGTACTATGTGTGGGGATGACATATATGTGAGGTAACGAGTATATATACGTTCTCATTGGGTTAAACCATGCAGGTGGAAATTAATTTTTTGTACTAGGTTGTTTTATTGACTATGTTTTCAATGCTTAGGATAGATTATTACTTCTTTAATTATTTGCCTTGTATTTATTGTTTATTTTAAAGATGTTGGGGATTTTAAAGTTGAGTTTGGTATAATGGCACTATAATGTAAGTGAAATTGCTTCCCACCTTGCATTGTTATCTCGAATTTGTATTGTTGTTTGGCGTGGAAGAGTGAAAAGCACGAAGGGTGTTGTCGTGCCTTAATTGCATTCACTATTATCTATTGAGAGGTTTTGAGGATTAAAGCACGAAGGGTGATGCCGTGCATTTAATTACTTATCATCATGTATCATATTATGGGAGTTTGAGAGTAAAAACACGAAGGGTGATGCTGTGCCATTTTATTTATGATATTACATGGTGAGGACGAAAGTAGAAGCACAAAGGGTGATGCCGTGCAATTTTTATTTCATTGCCTTTTTTGATTTCCGGATTGGTAATTTACTTGGTTACATTGTTGCTTATTTCGGAAGATGTTATTTGGTGATTTTGTAATTGCCATTCTTATGATATTTCCCATTTCGCATGTCCCCTCCCAGTTAATGATTTAATTTCCTTGCCTATTATTTTATTGCTATGTGTATATATCCGTACATGATTCAAGTAGTTGTCTTGTCAGCCTCGTCACCACATCATCAAGGTTAGGTTCGACACTTATGGAGTACATTGGGGTTGGTTGTTCTCACGCTTCACTTCTGCAGTTAGTGGTGTTGATCCCAATGGCATTTAGTGGTGTTCTGCTCGGATTCAACCATATTTGGAGGCACGAGGTATAGCTGCACGGTGTCTGCAGCCCTGAAGTCTCTTTATTTCTCCATTTTAATGTTTATCTAGACCCAGCCAGTTGTACTTTTTTCCAGACCATATATTTAGTACTCTAATTGCTCATGAACTTGTGACATCAGATTTCTGGGAGTAGTTAGCATCACGTTACTTCTATTAACACTTTGTTAAATTATGAGTTTATTTATCGTGAAATACCATTACTCTGTATTATTTGTTTAAAACTTGATAATTAGTTTAACAACGTTGGCTTGCCTAGAAAGTAGATGTTAGGTGTCATCACGGTCCAGAAGTTGGGAATTCCGGGTCATGACAAGTTGGTATGAGAGCACTAGGTTGCTTTGGTCTCACGAGTCATGAGCAAGCCTAGTAGAGTCTGGAAGGCCGGTACAAAGACATATGTACTTATCTTCTAGAGGCTATGGAGCTTTAGGAAAATTTCACATCTTTCCCTATTGTGAGGTTTTATTCTACCATTGATGTTTGAATCATTACATTCTTATTCTCATGAAGATGGTGAGAACACGCACAACATCTACAACCAAGCAGGAGTTGGAGCCCCTTGTTGTAGCCACTACCAGGGGTAGAGGTCGGGGTCGAGGTTGAGCCAGAGACAGAGCTTAGCCTAGAGCACGTGTGGTAGCATCTATTATGGAGCCTCAGATCGAGAAGGAGGAGGAGGTTCCTATTTAGAACGTTCCAGTTGGACCAGCACAGGTCCCATAGGGGTTATTTATACCAGTACTTCATGACGCTCTAGTCCGCTTGGTAGACCTTAGGGAGTGAGTGGCCCAAACCGGTGCATTTTCGGTGGCATCAGTTGTCTCGCAGGCTGGGGGAGAAGCACAGACTCCCGCTATTCCTGCTATTTGGAGTGGCTCAGCCAATTATTGCTATACAGACCAGGGAGAGGACCATGATGTTTTCCGAGGGATTGATGAGATTGGACAAGTTCACAAAGCTCTTTCCTATTTATTTTAGTGGTGCACCTTAGGAGGTCCCACAAGATTATTTCGACAATTTCCATGAGGTATTGCACAATATGGGTATTGTAGAGTTTAGCGGAGTTGACTTTGCAGTGTTTCAGATGACCGGTTCAGCCAAGAGATGGTGTCAGGATTATGTACGGAGCAGACCAGCGGGTTCACTACAACACACTTGGGATCAATTTTCGCAGTTATTTCTAGAGAAGTTTATTCCTTTCACTCTGAGAGAGAAGTACCATAGGCAGTTCAAGCTCCTTTAGTAGGGTAGCATGACTGTTACCCAGTATGAGACCTAATTTGTTGACCTAGCTCGCCATGCAATTATCTTACTCCCTATTTAGAGGAAGAGAGTGAGGAGATTCATTGGTGGACTTACTTTTGGTATCATGCTGCAGATGGCCAAAGAGACTGGGGAGGACATTGTTTTCCAGTGGGCCATAGAGATTGCTAGACAAATCGAGATCATTCGTTGTCAGGGTAGAAAGGTGGTATTTGAGAAGAGGCCTCGTCATTTTGGTGGTTTCAGTGGTGCCTTGCCTCGAGGCAAGGGTTTATTTGGTAGGGGATCTCCTCCCAGGATGATTCATTCACCGCTTCAGGCATCCCACATTGCTTTGGTAGTCACGGTTCTTATGGGTCTCATCCTGAGCAGCTAGCATATACTGCACCTCCATCTTGTATTAATGCACTTCTGATCCAGAGTTATCAGGGTGGTTATACCGGTCGATAGGGCCAGTTTCAGAGTCCGCAGTCACAAGAACTGATGATTTATTATACTTGTGGAGATACGAGGCACGTCGCAATATTTTGCCCTATGTCACAGGGTAGCGTGCCATATCAGGGTTCTCGTGCCATGGTTCCGGCATCAGTTTCTCCACTGCCCACTCAGCCAGCTTGAGGCGGGGTTAGACTGCTAGAGGTGGAGGTCAGTCCATTAGAGGTGGGAGTCATGCCATTAGAGGTGGAGGCTATCCACCTAGAGGCAATCCGAGAGTCGGAGGTAAGAGTGGTGGGGCCCTGCCCTATTTTTCTGCATTTCTAGCTAAACCTGAGGTAGAGTCATCTGACGCCGTCATCATAGGTATTGTTCCAGTTTGGCATAAAGGTTGCTTAGTATTATTTGATCCAGGCTCTACTTATTCATACATGTCATCCTATTTCGGTTCATATATGGTTATACCTCGTGATTCTTTGAGTGCTCATGTCTATGTGTCCACGCCCGTGGGAGATTCTCTTATTGTAGATCGTGTTTATCACTTGTATGTTGTTTCTATTGGGGGCTTTGAGACTAGGGTAGACCTTCTACTTTTTGTTATGGTGTACTTTGATGTTATTTTGAGTATTGATTGGCTATCACCTTACCACACTATTTTGGATTGTCACGCCAAGATAGTGACCTTAGCCATGCCGGGTTTGCCTCGATTAGAGTGGAGGGCAACTCCTGTCCATTCTACTAACATGGTTATTTCTTATGTGAAGGCTCGACATAGGTCGAGAAGGGATTTCTAGCATATTTGGCGAATATCGGTGATCCTATTGCAGGGGTTCCTTCCTTGGATTCAGTACCGGTTGTTTGTGAGTTTGTTTCCAGAGGTGTTTCATGCAGAGGATTGATGACTTATTTGATTAGCTTCGGGGTACTAAAATGTTTTTGAAGATTGATTTGAGATCTGGATGCCATCAATTGAAGATTAGGGCATAGAATATCCCTAAGACAACCTTTTGGACTCAGTATGGTCATTATGAGTTCCTAGTGATGTCATTTGGTTTGACAAATTCCCTAGAATCATTTATGGATTTGAAGAACCGGGTATTCAAACCCTATTTGGATTCTTTTGTGATAGTCTTCATTGATGATATTTTAGTTTACTCCTGCAATCGAGAGGAGTATGAGAAAATTCTTTGGGTTGTACTTCAAACATTGAGGGATAGTCAGTTATATGCCAATTTTTTAAAGTGTGAGTTTTGTTTTATTCAGTTGCCTTTTTTTGGCCATGTTGTATCTTCCAAGGGCATGAAGGTGGATCCTAAGAAGATTGAGGGAGTTTAGAACTGGCCTAGACCTACTTCAGCTACAGTGATTCGGAGCTTTGTGGGTTTAGCGGGTTATTATCTCCAATTCGTGGAGGGGTTTTCATCTGTCTCGGCCCCATTGACAAAGTTGACCCAGAAGGGTTCTCTTTTCAGATGGTCTGATGAGTTTGAGTTGAGCTTTCAGAAGCTCAAGACTGCTTTGACCACAACATCAATTCTAGTTTTGTCATCAACATCAGGTTCGTATACAGTTTATTGTGATGCTTCGGGTGTGTCTTGATGATGGAGGGTAGGGTGATCGCTTATGATTTACGTCAGCTGAAGCCCCATGAGAAGAACTACCTCGTTCATTATTTAGAGTTACCAGCCATTGTTCACGCATTGAAGATTTGGAGGCATTATCTCTACGGCGTCAATCTACTGCACCTATTTAAGCAACTGGATATAAACTTAAGGCAGCGGAGGTGGTTAAAGCTATTAAAAGACTATGATATCACCATTTTGAACTATCCCAGGAAGGCCAATGTGGTAGCCGATGCCTTGAGAAGAAAGGCTGAGAGTATGGCTAGCCTTGAATAAATTCCAATTGGTGAGAGACCGTTATCATTAGATGTTCAGGCGTTGGCCAATCGGTTCGTGAGGTTAGATGTTTCGGGGCCTAGCCGGGTTCTTGCGTGCACGGTTTCTCTGTCTTCTTTGTACAAGCACATCAGAGAGCGTTAGTATGACGGCCCCCATTTGCTTGTCCTTAAGGACACGGTGCAGGACGGTTACCGACCAAAAAGAACTATTAGAAAGCCAAAATAATAGATATTCTTGTTATGTCATTAATTGACTACCAGAGAAACCAATTAAATAAATATGATTCTTTTTTTAGAATTGACACTTTAAATTAAATTAGTTTCTATTTTTATATTATTCTTTCTACTTTTATGATATCTAACTCAATAATCTCTATATGCTCTTTAGTTATCAATACAACTTTAACATATGAATTCTATTATTCTAAGTAATTACTTATATTAGTTTACTTTTAAGAGGTCTAATAGTGTAAAAAGTTTTATACTATTAATGCATAAAAGTTTAATTTTATTTATAGTACTAATTATAATCTTTTACCTTTAATCCTTGAAATTTTATATACTATTTTTTAGAAGCCGAATTATGTTTTGAAATAGTCAAAAATCAAATAATCAGAAGCAACCGCAAATTTAGAAAATTAAACAAGCGTTGGTAACAAATATGGTACTTATTCTTTTCTTTAAATTGAGGGAAAAAGTTAAAAACTCACGTGATGTTTATGTTGGCCCATAGGATAATGTACCGATAGAACCCTTTGGAAGGCCAAACCAAAGATAAAATCTTTCTTCTTTTCCTCTACTTTGTGATCGGTGCTCCTACTTCCCTACATCGTTGTTGTTCGAAATCTTCATGCTTTTGCTCTTGAGATTTAAACAAATGGTTGAATAGATTTTATTAAAAACGATAGTTAGTTGCTTATTAAAAAAAAAACACTTCAAATTAAATCAGTTTTCTTCTTCTTAATAAGTATTATTATTATATATTTATTTAAAAGTAGGGTATTTAAGTTTTTAAGAAGGATATTTTAGTAATTTAACTTTTTAATTAAGGGCTTCCCACTTTTAATATTATATATATATATATATATATATATATATATGTATGTATTTATCTGCTAGAAATATGTGTCTCTGAGATATATAAAGAAGAAAAATAAATTTTCGTTATACAAATTGATATACATTTTGATATACAAAGAAGGAAAATAAATTTCTGATATATATATTTTGGTATACAAAGAAGAAAAAGAAAAATTTGATATATTTTTTGATATATATAAAAAAATAAATAATATACATACTATTATTGTGATATACATTTATTGGCTATTTGATGCCAATAAATAAAAAATGAGTTTATTCTAACCAATTAGTAGGCTAAGTTGTTACACAACGCCAAATTTCCATTTCGTTTGGGTGAAAATGGACGGGTTAATTCCTGGCGTTATTTTAACTACACTCATTGAGGCTATTCTTATTGTTTCTGAACAAAAGTATTAATGTGATGTACGGTAGAAGAAGAAACTCTGTAAAATTATAACGTATAAGTGGTTAGGAAGGTCTTTGCACAAACTAGGAAGAAAAAATTGTAGGAAAACAACAATAGCATACCTTAGGTTGCTAAAAGCGGATGAAAGGGAAAAAGAAGAGGTAATACTAATTAGGTAAATAATCATATTGATCAGAAAATGTTAATGGGCTCTTTTATTACTCTCTCCACCTCATTATGATATTTCTAATTCTAAAAAATAATATATTTTTATATTTAATAATTTAACTTTAAATTTCATATTTTATTCTTAATAATATGATTTATGGTTGTAAAAATATTTATGATTTATTTTGTTAAATTTTATGTCAAGTCAAACTATAGCATGTAAAATGAGACGAAGAGATAGTAAATACTTTTCGACTATTTACATGTACTTTCTTCTACTTGTACCGTGTATTATTCAATGCCTGTTATCATGTTTCGAAACAAAAAATAATAAAAGAAATTAATTTAAGTCTAAAAGTGACCGAAATGGAGAAAAAAAAGATGACTGCTTTGGTTTTTCTCTGGAATTGAAACAACCCTTAGGGTGCTTTCTGGCTTCCAAAACCAACACCAACTTGATTATAGAAACGGAGAAACCTACTTGGGCCAACTTAATTTGGTTTAAAAAGCAAATACATCCAAAAAATGAAGCATTGACAAGATCAATTACAATATGTGGCATAACATAATCATTTTTTAATAAACGGAAAAGTCCTATCACCATCAAACACAGTTATAAGAGCTACACAATTCAAAATGCTCTCAAATTATACAAGTTAGTTGGTCTCCACTTAATGACCCGACCGGTCGTTTTACTTTTTAGAATTCCGTTCCCCTAAATAAGATTTCCCGTACTTGTTTTTATTGTTTCATGACTTGCGAGGATGGTTGGTTCGGGATTTGGAAGAGTCTAGGTTGGAATCGGAACCCTTGGTTCCTTAAGGTTGGCTTAAAAGGCTAAGTTTGACTTCGGTCAATATTTTTAGTAAACGACCTCAAAATCGGGATTTGAGGATTCCAATAGGTTCGTATGATAATTTCGGATTTGGGCGTATGTTCGAATCGGGTTTTGGATGACTCGGGAGCGTTTCGACGCCTAATAGTGAAAGTTGGTTCTTGAAAGTTTTAAAAACGTTCTTTAAATTTGGCTTGGAGCGGGTTTTAGTAATATTGAGGTCCAAATGAAATTTTGAAATCGGGAATAGTTCCGTAATATCATTTAAGACTTGCATGTAAAATTTGGTGTCAACCCGAGTAGTCTAAGTATGATTCGACGCATGCGGCTCGATTTAGAAACTTGAAGTTCAAGGATTGATCCAATTTGATTTTGTGGTGTGATTCGTGAATTTGTTGTTATTTTACGCATATCGAGAGTTTGAGTAGGTCCGTATTATGATTACAGACTTGTTGGTGCCTTTGGACGGGGTCCCGAGTGGTTCGGGTGTGTTTCGGACCGCCCGGAGCTAAATCTGAGAAACTAGATTTTCCAGTTCTAGTTTCCTTCTTCGCGTTCGCGAGAGGGCCATCGCGCTCGCGAAGAAGGATTTGGGGCAGTGGGCAAATTTCTCTTCGCGTTCGCGGTCAGGCTCACGTGTTCGCGAAGCCATGTGAGCCTAGGCCTTCGCGTTGGCGAACCCCACTCGTGTTCGCGTAGGGGAAATGGGGTCAGGGAGGGCCAGTGAACTTTGCTCTTCGCGTTCGCAAAAGAGCTATCACGTTCACGATGCCCAGTCAGCGTAGGCCTTCGCGAACGCGAGGCTTCTTCCGCGTTCGATAAGAAGGGCGTCACAGCTGGGCAGAAGCTTGTTTTAAATACGGGACTTAGGCATTTTTCTCCCATTTTTCACACACGCGGGCGATTTTAGAGCTTCAAAAAGGGAGATTTCAAAGTAAGTAACTCCTACCTAATGTGAGTTTAATACATAGATTATGTGTTGATTTTAAGATGTAAATTTGTAGAATTCATGGGTTAGATGGAAAACCTAGGTTTTTGATAAAAATGAGATTTAACCATGAAATTTGTTACGGAATTTAGTAAAAATTATATATTTATGTTCCTTAGTTTATGGGTAACAACTTTCTTTAAATATTTCAGGAATCTGAGCATGTGGGCCCGGGGGTGAATTTTAGGAATCTTGCAATTTAGATTGGGTAATCACTTAAATGGTGGAATTACGAACTTTTGAGCGTAGATTGATTAGTTTATGTAATACTTGACTAGTTTCGAGTCGTTTGGCATCAAATTTGAAGGTTTGAGCGCGTTCTTGAATTGGGAAGTAGGCTTTGAGGCGAGGTGATTCTCTTTTCTAACCTTGTAAGAGGGAATTAATCCCATAGGTGAATTAAATAAATGTTTGTACCTAATTGTGGGGGCTACGTACGTACGAGGTGACGAGAGTCCATACGTAGCTACTATTATGCTATTGTCCGGGTATTTTAGGACCCGTATCACGCTATACTTGAAATGTTTGTTCCCTTACTTGTTAATATAATCACTTAGTCATGATAGAAATTGATAAAAGAATTGTATAAGGTTAAATTCACTTACTTGAATATTTGTGTTAGATACTTGACTGTAAATACGAAACTTATTTTTTTCTTGAAAATGATTGTTATTTGTGGATCGAGCCGAGCGCCTCGGTAGTAAATAGATGCATCTATGGATCACGCTGTTCGACCCTCCGGTAGTGCACAGTTTAAATATTTTGTTGGATCGGGTCGTACGACCTCGGCATAATTGCGCATGTTAATTATTTGGAACTCTCTATGATTTATACTTCTTAAATGCCTTGAAATGTAAGTGGTTAAATTATATGATCGAAATTGAAATTTTAAATTTATGAAAGAAGTACTTATCTCTTCCTGTTATTGAACTGTCAGAATTATTCATGATATATATACTTAGCATAACACTTTAATTACATTATTATTGGCCCTAGTAAGTGTCAAGTCGACCCCTCGTCACTACTTCTTCGAGGTTAGGCAAGATACTTACTGGGTACATATTGCTTATGTACTCATACTACGCTTCTGTACTTAATTGTACAGGATCTGAGGCTGGTGCATCTAGTTACCCCTCCGGCACGCATACCTGATCTTGGACCAAGACATCACGGAGTGCTACCCCTTCTAAGCCGTTCAGCAGCATGCCAGAGTTTCTGTTTTGTTTTTATCTGCCTATTCTGTTTCAGACAGTAGGATAGTCATCTTTTGTATATTCTACTAGTTGCCCAAACACACTTGTGACACCAGATCTTGGCACGTATTAGTAGATTTTGATTTTGGGTTATAATTCAATAGTTATAATTTCTTTTAGATGTTTCCGTTTGTTTGCCCTAAAAATCCTTTATTTATCAAATGCTTTAAATGTAAGTAAAGCTAAATGTTGGAATTGCTTAATAAACAAAAATGGGAAATCACTAAGTTGTTCACTGTTGGCTAGTCCAGCAACGATGCTGGATGCCATCACGGCCTGACATGGAGTTGGGTCGTGACAACATGGTATCAGAGAACTAGGTTCACGTAGGTCTCACAAGTTATGGGAAGGCTTAGTAGAGTCTTGTGGATCCGTACGGAGACGTCCGTACTTAACTTCGAGAGGCTCTGGGGTGTTAGGAAACTACTCAATATTCATCTCCTATCGTGCAAATGATGGTATACTAAATTTCCTTCTTCTATTCTCTCACAGATGGTGAGGATGCGTACGACGGGCTTTCCAGACCCGGGAGGAGCTGCTCCCCCCATTACTAGAGGACGAGGCAGAGGCCGGGGGAGGGCACCGGCCCTAGGTAGGGGACGAGGGCATCCCAAAGCTGCCCCAGTAGCACCACCAGCGGATCCATCGGAGGATCCCATTATTGAGGTGCAGGGCGAGGTGCCTGCCGCAAAGCCGACCACAGTAGATTTCATGATAGCATCGGGCTTTCAGGAGGTCATGGGCCGTATGATGCGATTCATGGACACCATGTCTCGGGCTGGTTTATTTCCAGCAGACCCAGCCACATCTCAGGCAGGAGGGGAGCACATACCCTTACTGCTAAGGCTCCTGGGCACATAGTTGTGGTATATCAGACTCTGGGTACACTACCCGTGGGCGGAGCCCAGCCAGTTGCACCGGTTGCACCTGACCCTAGACCGGCTGCGACGGTGATCCGCAGAAGTTATTGGACAGATGGACTAGGTTACACCCTCTTGTCTTTGGAGGCGAGCGTCATAAAGATACCCAGGATTTCATTGATAGGTGCAGGGACAAACTGCATAACATGAGGATAGTGGAGTCTCAGGGGGTTGACTTCACTACTTTCCAGCTGGAGGGTAGGGCCCGTAGATGGTGGCAGTCTTATCTTCTCCTCCCATGACTTGGAGCCAGTTCACACAGCTTTTCCTGGATAGGTATATTCCACCCTTCGAGAGGGAAGAGTTGTGGTATCAGTTTGAGCAGCTTGAGCACGGTCAGTTGTCAGTGACCGACTATGAGGCGAGGTTTTCTGAGTTGTCTCGCCATGCACTTATGATACTTCCTACGGACACAGAGAGAGTGCAGAGGTTTGTTACGGGACTGCACTCCGAAATTAGGGCCAATATGGCCCGAGAGTTTGAGATGGGGACTTCTTATCAGCTGCTAGTGGAGATTGCTCGGAGGATTGAGGGCTACCATTAGAGGGGAGAGAGCGGATGCAACAAGACAAGAGGGCCCGTTTCTCTGGAGAGTTTAGAGGTGCCCCGGCTAGGAGCAGAGGTCAGTTTAGGAGAGGTCAGCCTAGTAGGCCCCCATATTCATCACCACCACCTCCTCGAGGTGCTCCAGCGCGCCCCTATTTCAGCACTATGCCAGAGAGTTCTTACCACCTACCAGCCATCCAAGGTTCTTCCAGTGGATACTCAGGTCAATAGGGTTCTTCCAACTCCTATTTTAGTGCCATGCCGGAGAGTTCATACCGCCCACCGACTATTCAGGCTTCTTCCAGTGGGTCGATAGGCCATCAGGGTCGGTCATCAGGGCAGCAGATTGCCGCACCGAGGGGCTATTTCGAGTGCGGAGATCTCGGTCACATGAGGAGATTCTGCCCCAGGCTTCAGGGCAAGGCAGTGCAGTAGGGCCACCAGCCCATGATTTCAGCACCGGCTGTCCGACCGCACAGAGGCGGAGAGAAGGCTGTTAGGGGCCGTTTTAGGGGTGAAGGCTAGGCAGGGGGAGGCCAGTCAGCTACTGTTCAGTCAGGCGGGGGCCAGCCCGCCGGCGCTCCAGCCAGATTCTATGCTTTTTCGGCCAGACCAGATGCATTGGCATCAGATGCCGTGATCACAGGTGTTATTTCTGTATGCGGTAGGGATGCTTCGGTATTATTTGATCCAAGGTCTACCTATTCATATGTGTCATCTCTGTTTTCTCATTTTTTGGATATTCCTTGTAAGTCCTTGGGTACTCCTGTTTATGTGTCCACTCCTGTGGACGATTCTGTGATTGTGGATCAGATCTACTGGTCCGGTTTGGTAACATTCTGTGGTTACGAGACTAGGACGGACCTTCTGTTGCTTGATATGATCGACTTTGAGGGCATCCTGGGCATGTACTGGTTATCCCCATATCACGCCATCCTTGATTGTCATGCCAAGACTATTACCTTAGCGATGCCAGAATTACCGAGATTGGAGTAGAAGCGTTCCTCGGTTAGTACAGCTAGTCGGGTCATCTCTTTTCTGAAGGCTCGACATATGGTCGAGAAGCATTGTTTGGCTTATCTAGCTTATGTTTGGGACACCACCGCAGAGTCTTCAATGATTGATTAAGTGCCAGTAGTCCGGGAGTTCCCCGATGTGTTTCTTTCTAATCTTCCAGGCATGCTGCCAGATCGTGATATTGATTTCTGTATATATTTGGCTCCAGGTACCCAGCCTATATCTATCCCACCATACCGTATGGCTCCGAAAGAGTTAAAGGAGCAGCTTGAGGATTTATTAGCGAAGGGGTTTGTCAGACAAAGTGTAACACCTTAGGGTGCACTAGTGTTATTTATGAAGAAGAAAGATGGGACTATGCGGATGTGCATTGATTACCGCCAGTTGAAAAATGTTACCATCAAGCACAAATACCCACTACCGTGTATCGATGATTTGTTTGACCAGTTGCAGGGTGCTAGGGTATTTTCTAAGATTGACTTGAGATCGGGGTACCATCAGTTGAAGATTCGGGACTCAGATGTTCTGAAGACTGCCTTCCGTACCAGATATGGTCATTATGAGTTTCTACTGATGTCCTTCGGCTTGACTAATGTCCCAGCAACATTCGTGGATTTGATGAATAGAGTGTTTAGGCCTTATATTGATTCTTTTATTATTTTCTTCGTTGATGACATCTTGATTTACTCACGTAGCCTAGGGGAGCACGAGCAGCATTTGAGAGTGGTACTTCAGACATTGCGAGAACAGGAGCTATATCCTAAGTTCTCTAAATGTGAGTTTTGGCTAGAGTCTGTGGCAATCTTGGGGCATGTTATATTAGGAGAGGGTATTAAAGTGGATCCCAAGAAGATCGAGGCAGTTCAGAGTTGGCCTCGTCCTACTTCGGCGACTGAGATCAGGAGTTTCTTGGGGTTAGCAGGCTATTATTGCCGGTTTGTGGAGGGATTTTCATTCATTGCAGCACCTTTGACTAGATTGACCCAAAAGGATGCCCTGTTTTGTTGGTCCGATGATTATGAGGCGAGCTTTCAGAAGCACAAGACAGCCTTGACTACAACACTAGTTTTAGTGTTGCCTTCCCGTTCAGGGATGTATATTGTGTATTGCGATACTTCACGCGTTGGCTTGGTTTGTGTATTGATGCAGGAGGGGCGAGTTATTGCATACGCTTCACGTCAGCTGAAGTCCCATGAGAAGAATTATCCTGTGCACGATTTGGAGTTAGCCGCGGTTGTTCATGCTCTTAAGATATGGAGGCATTATCTGTATGGGGTGTCATGTGAGGTTTATACTGATCATCACAGCTTATAGCATTTGTTCAAGCAAAGGGATCACAATTTGAGGCAGCGTAGATGGCTCGAGTTACTGAAGGATTATGACATCACCATTCTTTATCATCCGGGCAAGGCAAATATGGTCGCGTATGCCTTAAGCAGGAAGGCAGAGTGTATGGGTAGCTTGGCATTTATTTTAGCAGAGGAGAGGCCACTAGCTTTGGACATTCAGTTCTTGTCTAACAGACTTATGAGGTTGGATATTTTAGAGCCAGCTGAGTTTTTGCATATGTTGTTGCTCAGTCTTCATTATTGGGACAGATCAAGGCCTGACAGTTTGATGATCCGCACTTGGCAGTTCTTAGAGAGACGGTACTATAGGGTTGTGCCAAAGAAGTTAATATTGGAGGGGATGGTGTTCTGCGACTCTAGGGTCGTCTATGTGTTCCTAATGTCGATGGCTTGAGTGAGAGGATTCTAGAGGGGGCACACAGTTCTCGATATTCTATTCATCTAGGTGCTACAAAGATGTTTTGTGACCTTAGACAGCATTATTGGTGGCGGCGGATAAAGAATGACATAGTGGAGTATGTAGCTAGGTGTCTAAATTACCAGCAGGTAAAGTATGAGCACCAAAGGCCAGGTGGCCTACTTCAACAGATGACTATAACTGAGTGAAAATGGGAGCGCATCACTATGGACTTCATAGTTGGATTGTCGCGGACCTTGCGGAAGTTTGATGCAGTTTGGGTCATTGTCGACCGATTGACCAAGTCGGCACACTTCATTCCGGTTGAAACTACATATACTTTAGAGAAATTGGCCCAGATTTATATTAGGGAGATAGTTCGGTTGCACGGTGTGCCTGTTTCCATCATATCAGATAAAGGCCCTCAGTTCACTTCAATTTCTGGAGAGCCGTACAGAGTGAGCTGGGGACCCGTGTAGAGCTCAGCACAGTATTTCATCCACAGACCGACGGGCACTCAGAGCGGACCGTTCAGATATTGAAGGACATGCTGAGAGCATGTGTGATTGACTTTGGGGGACAGTGGGATCAGTTTTTGCCTTTGGCTGAGTTTACTTACAACAACAGTTATCAGTCAAGCATCGAGATAGCCCCATTTGAGGCTTTATATTGTCGGCGATATCGTTCTCCCATCGGGTGGCTTGATCCCGGCGAGGCTAGGTTATATGGTACTGATCTGGTGAAGGATGCCTTGGAAAAGGTAAAGTTGATTCAGGAGCAACTTCGCAAGCACAGTCCAGACATAAAAGTTACGCGGATCAAAAGGCACTTGATGTATCATTTATGGTAGGCGAGAAGGTTCTCTTGAAAGTTTTGCCGATGAAGGGTATTATGATATTCCGAAAGAAGGAAAAGTTGAGCCCAAGGTTTATAGGCCCATTTGAGGTGTTGAGGCGAGTTGGGGAGGTTGCTTATGAGCTTGCTTTACCTCCCAGCCTATCAGGGGTTCATCCAGTTTTTCACGTGTCTATGCTCCAGAGATATCATGCCGACTTGTCAGCACTATTCAGCTAGATGAGAGCTTGGGTTATGAGGAGGAGCCAGTTGCCATTGTTGTTAGACAAGATCGCCAGTTGAGCTCTAAGAGGATTTTTGCGGTAAAGGTTCAGTGGAGGGGCCAACGAGTCGAGGAGGCGACTTGGGAGTCCGAGGAGGACATGCGGAGCGGATATCCACACTTATTCAGCACTTCAGGTATGAATCTAAACCCGTTCGAGGATGAACGTTTGTTTAAGAGGTAGAGAATGTAACGACCCGACCGGTCATTTTGCTTTCTAGAACCCCGTTCCCGTTAATAAGACTTACCGTACCTTCTTTTACTATTTCATGACTTGCGGGAATGGTTGGTTTGGGATTTGGAAGAGTCTAGGTTGGAATCGGAACCCTTGGTTCCTTAAGGTTGGCTTAAAAGGCCAAGTTTAACTTCGGTTAACATTTTTAGTAAATGACCTCAGAATCAGGATTTGACGATTCCAATAGGTTCGTATGATGATTTCGGACTCGGGCGTATGTTCGAATCGGGTTTTGACTGACCCGGGAGCGTTTCAGTGCCTAATAGTGAAAGTTGGTTCTTGAAAGTTTTTAAAGAGTTCTTTAAATTTGGCTTGGAGCGGGTTTTGGTGATATCAAGATCTAATGGAATTTCGAGAGCGGGAATAGTTCCATAATGTCATTTAAGACTTTCACGTAAAATTTGGTGTCAATCAGAGTAGTCTAAGTATGATTCGATGCATTCGGATCAATTTAGAAACTTGAAGTTCAAAGTTTGATCCAATTTGGTTTTGGGGTGTGATTCTTGAATTTGTTGTTGTTTTATGCATTTCGAGAGTTCGAGTAGGTCCGTATTATGATTACAGACTTATTG
The DNA here is from genome assembly GCF_000715075.1 of Nicotiana tabacum. NCBI lineage: Eukaryota > Viridiplantae > Streptophyta > Magnoliopsida > Solanales > Solanaceae > Nicotiana > Nicotiana tabacum. Next base: position 48,328,510 of record NC_134093.1, on the reverse strand, counting down.
GTGCCTTTGGACGGGGTCCCGAGGGACTCAGGTGTGTTTCGGACTGCCCGAAGATAATTTTGAGAAGCTAGATTTTCCAGTTCTGGTATCCTTCTTCGCGTTCGCGAAGAAGGATTTGGGGTAGTGGGCAAATTTCCCTTCGCATTCGCGGTCAGGCTCACGCATTCGCGAAGCTATATGAGCCTAGGCCTTCGCGTTCGCGAACCCCACTCATGTTCGCGTAGGGGAAATGGGGCCAGGGAGGGCCAGTGAACTTTACGCGATGCTCAGTTTGCATAGGCCTTCGCGAACGCGAGGCTTCTTCCGCGTTTGCGTAGAAGTGTATCACAGCTAGGCACAAGCTTGTTCTCCCATTTTTCACACTTGGGTGATTTTATAGCTTCAAAAAGGGAGATTTCAACCTAGCTTTTGAGGGTAAGTAATTCCTACCTAATGTGAGTTTAATACATAGATTATGGGTAGATTTTAACATGTAAATTTGTAGAATTCATGGGTTAGATGGAAAACCTAGGTTTTTGATAAAAATGAGATTTAACCACTAAATTTGTTATGGAATTTAGTAAAAATCATATATTTGTGTTCCTAAGGTTATGGGTAACAACTTTATTTAAACATTTCTAGAATCCGAGCATGTGGGCCCGGGGGCGAATTTTAGGAATCTTGCAATTTAGGTTGGGTAATCACTTTAATGGTGGAATTACGAACTTTTGAGCATAGATTGATTAGTTTATGTAATGTTTGACTAGCTTCGAGTCATTTGGCGTCAAATTTGAAGGTTTGAGCGCGTTCTTGAATTGGGAAGTAGGCTTTGAGGCGAGGTAAGTCTTCTTTCTAATCTTGTAAGAGGGAATTAACCCCATAGGTGAATTAAATAAATGTTTGTACCTAATTGTGGGGGCTACGTACGTACGAGGTGACGAGAGTCCGTACGTAGCTACTATTATGCTATTGTCTGGGTAGTTTAGGACCCGTATCACGCTATACTTGGAATGTTTGTGCCCTTACTTGCTAATATATTCACTTAGTCATGATAGAAATTGATAAAATAATTGTATAAGGTTAAATACACTTACTTAAAGGTTTGTGTGAGATACTTAACTGTAAATGAGAAACTTGTGTTTTCTTGAAAATGATTGTTATTTGTGGATCGGGCCGAGCGCCTCGGTAGTAAATAGATGCATCTATGGTTCACGTCGTTCGACCCTTTAGCAAAGCACAGTTTAAATATTTTGTTGGATCGGGTCGTACGACCTTGACATAATTGCGCATGTTAATTATTTGGAACTCTCCATGATTTATACTTCTTAAATGCCTTGAAATGTAAGTGGTTAAATGATATGACCGAAATTGAAATTTTAAATTCATGAAAGAAGTACTTATCTCTTCCTGTTATTGAACTGTCAGAATTATTTATGATATCTATACTTAGCATAATACTTTAATTACATTATTATTGGCCCTAGTAAGTGTTAAATCGACCCCTCGTCATTACTTCTTCGAGGCTAGGGCGGATACGTACTGGGTACATATTGTTTATGTACTCATACTACACTTCTGTATTTAATTGTACCGGATTTGAGGCTGGTGCAACTAGTTACCCGCCCGGCGCGCATATCTGATCTTGGACCGAGACTTCACGGTGAGCTGCCCCTTCTGAGCCATTCAGCAGCATGGCGGAGTTTCTCTTTTATTTTTATCTGTCTATTCTATTTCAGACAGTAGGATGGTCATATTTTGTATATTCTACTAGTTGCCTACACACACTTGTGATACCAGATCTTGGCACGTATTAGTAGACTTTGATTTTGGGTTGTAATTCAATAGTTATAACTGCTTTTAGATGTTTCCGTTTGTTTGCCTTAAAAATTCTTTATTTATCAAATGCTTTAAATGTAAGTAAGGCTAAATGTTGGAATTTCTTAATAAACAAAAATAATAAATCACTAAGTTGTTCACTGTTGGCTTGTCCAGCAACGGTGCTGGACGCCATCACGACCTGACATGGAGTTGGGTCGTGACATCCACAACCTAGACACTAGTACAAAATAAAATGGTTCATTAGAACACAACCCCAGGAAATGAGACATTATATTGGTGGAATCAGGAGCATACACAAGATATTGTGTAACGAATGTCAGTCTGTTATTATAATTCAACTTGTAAGTAGGTTTGAACCGTTAATTTTTTAAAACTTTAATTTTAAAAAAAATATTATTTACTTTGTATTATTCTCATATTTTCTTATTTTCAATTGTCTATTACTATCTGATGTTGTGTCTGCTTCATGTCATGACCCCAATTCCCTACGTCAGAATGTCATGATGGCACCTAGTCTCTAAGACTAGGTAAGCCTAATATTCATTAATAGCTTAATAGAAATATCGAAATTGAGATAATAAAAATAAAACCGATAAGCTAATATTAACTCCCAAAAAATAACTTCAACAACATAATTCCAAAAACCGGTGGAACTGAGTCATAAGCTCTACCGAGTATTCTAAACCCTCCACTACAACAATGTCTTATATAGGAAATGATAGTAATGAGAAGATAACAGAAGGTGACTCCGAGGTTTGCGGAAATGGGCAGGTATACTTTGAAGTCTCCGAAAATGGATGAATGATCACTAACATCCAGCATGGGTAGATGTACCTGGATCTGCACAAAATGTGTAGAAATGTAGTATGAATACACCACAACGGTACCTAGTAAGTATCAAGCCTAACCTCGGTAGAGTAGTGACGAGGCCAGGTCAAGTCACATACTAGGAGAAAAGAAACTAGACAAAATATAGCATAATCTAAATATGAGAAATGAGGAAGTAATGACAAGTAAACAGTTCAACAATGTAAGCTAGCAAGGAAATTTAAGCAGTAAAGGCAGCTAGGAGTAAACACATGATGAAACAACAAGAAGATGAATGCGGATATTTACAAGCAAAGCAATGAAGAAACAACAAGGCTTCTCAACATGGAATGCGTAGCAAGAATCACAACCGAGGTACCGCCTCGTATTCACATCTTACAATTTCAATCACAATCTTCCCTGATATCACCGCATGAGCCTTAGATTTAGTTTTGAAAATCATTTTGCCGAAATAGCTACATGTATTTTAGCCCACCTTATCTCACTGTGTGGCTTCAAGTAATTACCCTACTAGCAACACGCGTATCAGGCCCGCCTTATCTCACCGCATGCGTATCAATATCACAACACAATCACAATTTTCACCATAATTATCCATATGCCACAACTTGCCAGAAAGGCCAACAATACTAAAATTTTCACAACAAATAGCCCATGGCTTAACCACAATATGTACAAGAATCTCAACCATAACAAAATAAATGAGAATTTCTCAACAAGGAAAGATATCTCAAAAATTAACAAATTTACCTCAATGTGTTAACGGCTTTTACAACTTCAACACCAATAACTCAACAAGAAGATATTTCACGAAATAACAACCTCAAATAAAGGTAATTCAAGAATTAAAGAGGTAACGAGACAATAAGGAAGGCAATAATTTCAACTAAAGCATATAAGAGCAAGAGAACATATAAGAGGTAGAACAAGTGCTAACAACGTCAATTAAAGCATGTAACAGTAAATTAACATATGTAAGAATAGATTAACAATGAGAGATATAATACGTTACAACAATTTAATTAAAGGCATGAAAAGAGTCTAAATAACCTAACCGGTCAAATATCACATATAGCCCGTGTAAGCACTCGTCACCTCACGTACACGTCTTCCACATAACACAAATAGCACAAACAATCTAAATTCTAAGGGGTAGTTCCTCCCCCCTCCTCCCATAAAGTTAGGCAAGATAATTACCTCAACTAGGCCAACTCAACCCTCAAAAATAGTTTTTCCCCTAAAATTCATTTCCACACGGCTCAAATTTAACCAAAAATGACTTATTATCATTAAACAATGCAAGGAAAATCAATTACAAACGATAAAGCTTTGATCTTTATAAAATTCTCAAAACGTCAACAAAAGTCAACCCCAGGCCCGTCGGGTGAAAGCCCGGGTCCAAGGGCAGATTCCATCTACCTATAACTCAATGACTCCATATATGTATTTTATTTTCAAATCTGAGTCCAAATTGACTCTCAAAACTCAATTCTTCATTTTCAAAAGCTTGACAAAATTTCCCAATTTTTCTCATTGATTCTCATGAATTTGATGTTACATCTAAGGTATAATCATAAAATGTAGTTGGAAATTGATTAGATTTACTTAACCAATGTTTGTAAACAAAAATCCCCTCTCCAAATCGCCTCTTACCGAGTCTAGGGTTCTAAAATATGAAAATGAGGCTAAAGTCCCGACTTTCTAACCTTTTGTTCAGTTGCAGGTGTCGCAATTGCGAACTCTCGTAATTGCGAAGAATGCCTCGCAAATGCAGTACTGACAGCCTATGTGGGAATTCGCAAATGCGACATGGGCTTCGCAATTGTGAAGCCTGCTTCCCTCGCAAAAGCGACCAAAATGTCGCAAATGCGAAACTACCCCAGCCCAGGTCAACTTCGCAATTGTGACCCACGCATCGCAATTGCGATATCTATGATCCCCCTGCTAATGCTGCAATTACGATTTTGGTGTTCGCAATTGCGACACCAGAGGAATCAGCACACCAGCAGTTTAGTTTCAGTCCAGAACCATTTCGCGACACGTCCAAAACACATCCGAGTCCTCGGGGCTCCAAACCATACACCCACATAAGTCTAAAAATATCATACGAAATCGTTCGCGCGATCAAAACACAAAAATAACATCTATAACTACAAATCAAATATCAAAATGCATGAATTTCAAAGAAAAGTTCAAGAACTTATAAAATTGCAACCAAGTGTCCGCATTCTATCAACTCAATTCCAAATGACACCAAATTTTGCAGTCAACTTCTAAATAGCGTAATAGACCTATTTCAAATCCATAATCAAATTTCTAACCCGATAGCTAAAAGTCAACCTTTGATCAAACTTCTAAACCTCAAAGCCAAGAACCAAATGGTCCAAATCAACCTGAAATCTTTCCGGAATGAAACTAGCTAACCCTGCGAGTCATAAAACTACAAATGTACATGTGTGAAGCATTAAAAGGGGAAACGGAGTGAAAAATACAAAATGACCGGTCAGATTTAACACTTCGGTTCTGTTATATTATTATCATGATGTTACTATTGTTTTTTTGACTTCTTCACTACTGTATTTACTTTTCTAAAATGTTGTATGTGTGCTTGCCTTGAGCTAAGGGTCTATTGGAAATAACATGATCTCTATCTGCATAAGATATGAGTATGATTTACGTACACACTACCCTCCCCGGATCCCGCTTATGGAATTACACCGGGTATCATATCTATAATACCAATTCATTACCATTACTTATATATATATATATATATATATATATATATATATATATATATATATATATATATATATATATATATATATATATATATATATATATATATATATATATATATATATATATATATATATATATATATATATATATATATATATATATATATATATATATATATATATATATATATATATATATATATATATATATATATATATATATATATACTAGACTAAATTGTCATTTAATTATTCTGCCTACAATTTAGGAGTTTAAAATCAACTAAAATTATGGCCATTAAATATTTTCCTATTTGAAATGTGTAGACATTTCTAATATTTAGGAGTTTAAAATTAATTATATTTTTCTTTATATAAATTCTTCCTTATTTAAACTATATAACACAACTATATTTTTCTAATCTTTAAAACTTTGGCATCAAATAAACTTTTACTTTTTGAAAACAATGCATTTATAAAATTACAAAACTTTGAATAGTAGAAAGTCATGTAATGCAATGTTCTGTTAAAATACAATTCCTTGGTCCACGAACGTTACACTAATGTTTCAACAAGCATAAATATCCAAAAATAAAATAGTCATTGACTCTTTACTATTTTAGAATAAATTTTTATTTAAAAATAAAATTTTGTAATGCATTTGATAAAAATGTAATTACAATTAATATTTCAAATTTGGAACGAGCTATATATCTTACACTTTTATTTTATATATTACACTTAGATTATATCCAAGTAAAACAATCGCCAACTAACAATTTGTAATCTCTTTATCTACATTAACTATCTTACACTTTTTGTAATGATCCGACCGATCGTTTTGTGTATTGTAGACCCGTTCCCCCACTTATTATCTCCTCTATGTTTATTTGTGGTCATGTGACTTGCCGGTGGTGGTTGGATTGGTTCCAGGGAGGTTTCAGAGTGAATTGGGACACTTAGTCCCAAAGTTGGAAGCTTAAGTTGATAGAGTTGACCGAAGTTTGCGTTTTGTGTAGATAACTCTAGAATGAAGATTTTATGGCTCTGATAGATTCGTATGGTAATTTTGGACTTAGGCGTATGTTCGGATATTGATTTGGAGGTCTGTAGGTCGTTTTGGCTTGAATTGGCGAAAGTTTTAAAGTTGAAGGTTTGGAAGGTTGAAAGGTTTGACCGAGAGTTGACTTTGCCGATATCGGGGTCAGATGTCAGTTCCGGAAGTTGGAATAGGTCTGTTGTATCATTTATGGCTTGTGTGCAAAATTTAAGCTCATTCGGAGTTGGTTTGATGTGTGTAACGACCCGCCTGATCGTTTTGAGCATTTACATTTCGTTCATCTATTTGAAGTCATGATTAGCTTCGTATGATGTATTATGACTTGTGTGTATCATCGGTTTTGGTTTTCAGGTGTTTCGGAATTTGTTTGGAAGAATGAATTTCATGTTTGAAGCTTTAAATTGAAAGAGTTGACCAAGTTTGACTTTTTAGTTTTTGACCTTGGTTTGGAGTTTTGATGGTTCCGTTAGGTCCGGATGGTGATTTTGGACTTGGGCGTATGCCCGAATTTGCATTTGGATATTTCTAGAAGGTTTCGACACTAATTGGCGAAAGTTGAAAAATTGGGAGGTTTGGAATGCTCACAAGTTTGACCGAGAGTTGACTTGATGAAATCGGGTTCCGATTGTGGTTCCGAAAATTGGAATAGCTTCGTTATGTCATTTGAGACTTGTGTGCAAAATTTAAACTCATTCCAGGTTGATTTGATATGTTTCGGCATACGTTTTGGAAGTTGAAAGATTCATAGTTTATTATATTTGGTTTGAGGTATGATTCGTCGTTTCGATGTTGTAACGCGTGATTTGATGCATCAAGTAGGTCCATGTTATGTTATAAGACTTGTTGGTATATTTCGATGGAGTGCCGAGGGGTTCGGGTGAGTTTCAGACGAGTTTCAGATCATTTCCTTGTTCTTTGGCACTGCTGATTTCTGGTATTTCAGGTGTTCTTCGCGATCGCAAAGATTGGGCCGCGATCGCGTAGTGTATTACGGGAGCTGACCTTTATCCTTCATCCCGTTCACGTACCTTTGTGAGGCTTGGGCATATCATTCGCGTCCTTATGCTCGCATTCGCATTGAGTTGAGATGAGAAGCTAGGACTGGGGAAAATATCTTCGCATTCGCGAAGTAGTTGATGCGATCGCGTAAGGTTGGAGCTGTTGTGCATCGTGTTCATGAGGACTATGTTGCGAACGCGTAGAGTATTTTTGGTGGCAGTTTATTTTGTTCATAAACACGATGGTTTTTCCGCGTTCGCGAAGGTTTTGCCTGGGCAATGCTTAAAAAGTACTCTATTTCGCAGGTTTCGGCCATTTAGCATATTTGGAGCTATGGAGATCGAATTGAGATGATCTTTAGGCGATTTTTACCACATAGATTGGGGTAAGTGTTCTCTACTCGGTTTTGATTATATTTCATGAATCTATCTTCATTTTGGCAATTGGTTGATGATTTCAAAAGAGAAACTGGGGGGTTTGTCTAAAATTTTATAATGTGAATATTTGAGTTTTGAACGTTGATTCGGAGTCGGATTTGAGTGAAACTAGTATGGTTGGCCTCGTGATTGAATGGATTGTCGGATTTTATTAGTTTTATCGGGTTTCGAGGTATGGTCCGTTGTTTGACTTTTTGGTAGAGTTTTGGATTTTAATTAAAGATTCGACCTTTATCAATTGGGTTTGTTTCCTTTGGAATTATTTGATGTTCTTTAGTTGCTTTTGGCTAGTTTTGAGCCGTTTGGAGGTCGGATCGCACGAGATGGCATTTCTAGAGTGTTGTTTGGCTTGCTCGGTATTGAATTTGGCTTGTTCGAGGTAAGTAACACTACTAAACTTGGTGCTGAGGGTATGAATCCCTAAATATACGTGTTATGTGTTAGGTGTTGAGGTAATGCACATGCTAGGTGACGGGCGTGTGGGTGTGCATTGTGTGAGTTATGAATCAATTAATTCTGTAGTACTGTGTAGTGACCTAATCTTGTTTCTATCTATGAAATTTCAACATGCTAGAGTAATTGGGCTGTGATCCATGTTAGAAACCATGTTTAGGCTATATGCTTATCCTTTTGGGACCCACTAAGGTCATTTATGCTATTGAGTTATTTGCTTAAATTGCAATTAATACTCAGTCATACTCATTCATTGCATGGCATATCTCAGTCTCTGATATCATTTGTCTCACATCATATTAACATTGTTTGGGCCGATTGGCATGAAAGAGACTGGGGAGAATAATGACTGAGTGAGGCTGAGGACCTGATTGTGAGGATTTTTATGGGATCTAGTTGCACGCCGCAACAGGCTTTATTGATTCATGCCATGATTTGCTTATATAGCGCTTGGGCAGGATCCGTCCCTCTAGAGTGTAACTTACCAGTAGTGAGCGCAAGTACCTACCAAGTGCGATTGCCGAGCGCGAGTGCCGAGTGACTATGAGGACTGAGTGATTGGGAGGACTGAGTGCCGAGCGCGAGTGCATGTAGGCATTGAGATGCATTTCCTCATATGGTACGACGTTGTGACATCCATGACTTCACATACACATTGACATGTAGGTATAGATATGTGCTTTCCTCATGCCATCCGATAATGAAACATCTTATTTGTTGTTGAAAGTTTTGGGAAAAATCACAGTTTTTCAGATTTACTCATATTTCGGTGAAAGATTTGGGATTTACTGTTATACTTGAAAAGCATGCCTATTTTTCGGAACTGTGAACGAGCTGAGCATTATATCTTTGAGTTATTACTTGTACTGCATTAGTTATATTGTTATAAGTTGTTCCTGGTTGTTGGTGTTGGATTCTTGCCTTTGTGCAAGCTCGTCACTACTTTCAACCTAAGATTAGGTTTGTTACTTATTAAGTACATGGGGTCGGTTGTACTCATACTACACTTCTGCACCGTGCGTGCAGATTTTGGATGCTGATGTTGCTGTGTGTGGTGGGAATTGGCATTGAAGATGTACTTGCGTTCTGGTCATAACTTCCTCTTGTTCTTGGTAGCTTTAGAATTATTAATCTGTTCATGTATATTTCAAACAGATGATGTATTTATTTCATGCCAACTTTGTAAACTCTAAATCTTAAAACTCATGATTTGTACTACCAGTCATTGGGAAGTGTATAAAAGTTTAGTTATTTCATCATTTATTTTCTCAATAAATCTCATCGAATTGGATTGTTGTTAATTGGCTTACCTAGAAGGTTGGGTTAGGTGCCATCACGACTAGTTGGATTTTGGGTCGTGACAAGTTGGTATCAAAGCTCTAGGTTCATAGGTTCTACGAGTCATGAGCAAGTGTCTAGTAGAGTCTTGCAGATCGGTATGATGACATGCATACCTATCTTCGAGAGGCTACATGGCATTTAGGATAAACTTCCCATCTTTCTTTCTTTATCGTTCAACATTGATTTAGCTTGAAGCGTATTGCTTTGAATTCCTTTCACTAACTTATATGCGTACGTGAGCGCTTGGTATCAGCTGTGCATCGACGGCTTGTGATTTCATAGATGAGGTGCGAGATGTGTTTTCTGTGTGCTGATGATGGCTCAGTCTGGAGGACTTGATCCTGGGTTTTGACTGTAGCTTGAGCATGGTGATTTCAGTTGTATGAGCATGCGCTTTTGGACATATATGTCCGGTAGTGTTCCTATGGGTGGAATTTATGGCTCGATGAGTGGTTAGATGGCTACATGATGAGTAGGATGTGACTGCGGGGTGTGTTTAGATGGTTTGAATGTGATCGGAAGAGTTTGCTTGAGATATGAAAAGGACTATTGGATGCTCGATTTCTATGGATGTGTTATACAATCTTGAGTTATGAGTGTTTTGAGGGACTCTTTCATGATGCTCAATTGGGGAATGAAGTAGATTCTCATGTCATGTTTCCAAGTTTAGACTCAGCAAGATTAAGTGATTGCGTAGTAGTTGTGGTTGTGAAAGGGTATAGAGAGATCTCAGTTCGAGGCTAAGTAGGTGGGTTATCGCAATCGGGGTGTCCTAAGGTTGTGTGATACCTATGTCATTTCTGTGGAGAGTTTTCTCTAACTGTCTTAAGGTTAGATATGCAACAACTTGAGTTTGGATCGCTTGAGGAAGTTGGCTTGACTGTTACGAGGATGAATGCGAGCATAGCATATGATTTGAGGTATTATATGGTTTGTGTTACATGAGCTTATGAAGGATTTAGTTAAATCTCACTGCGGTATTATGGCAGTAATAGAGTATGGGCATTGTGAGTTATCGAGTGTTTCGATCCATGGTTTTTAGCCAAGTGGGGGAGTCTGCTATCGACGATTTGAATTCATGGTTATGTGTTGTTTCGATCTGAGGCATACTTATGGATCAGTTATGACTTTTATAGGCTGGTTTTGAGGATGGCATAAGCACGGAAATTTATGGACGCATGGTCTATTACACTTTATGGGTATTGGGGAATCATGGAATGATTGAGTTGTTATTCGTGAAGGATGTAGTGCGCATGGAGTAGGAATTTGCTCGGTTGTGTTAAGGCAGGGTTACTTCTTTGGGTGTTTTCGTGCTAATGGAGTACAGGCCATTCGGCCCCTTTGGGCGGTGCAATTGAGATTTGAGCAGAGTGGATGACTCTCGAGAATGTTCTAATGGATTCAAGATTTATATGTGGCAATTGAGAATTTTCTGAACTTGTATATGGCTAGAATCTGAGATTTGCATTGTATGGTGTCGGACTTGCGATATTTCTATATTATTATGGACTCTACATTTCCGTATCGGGAAGGTAAAGGAAACGACTTTAGATTCACAGAAGGTCTCTTTAGAGTGGGTGCCTTGGTTGTGGTACTTTTTAGGGTGTTTGAGAGGGAATACAATGGCTTATGGGCCTTAGGACGGTCTGGTTTATGCTAGGATCTCTTGTGGTGAGTTTTGGGTAAGGATCGTGCTGTTCTGGCAAGGAGAAGTGTCAACTTGAGGGTAATTCGGAAGGAACTCGGAGAAATAGGATAACTTGGTAGTAGGTTAGATCAGTACGGTAAAGGATATGATTGGTTCTTTGAGTACTTATTATGTGGTGAGTCTCTACCGGTGTTTTGTGATGACGTCCAAATCTACTACTAAAAATTAAATGGACACAGTCGCATGCAATATAATTTACCCAACTATGAGTCTTGTTCGAATTCCACAGAGAACAATATGTAGGCGATTAGGCGTGTAAGAGAATTATCACTTATTATGCTAAGCCAAACACTTAAAAGGGTTTTAAGAAAATATTGACAAATGCAAAAATATAAACTAACCTAGAAAGCAAGTAAAATGATCAACGGCTACAAGCATGGATGCAGTGGGAATTACACTCAAGTAACGATCCAATGTATTTCACGATTTTACAAATATGAGCGAGTTTATGTTAATTAGCCTCGGGTAATAATTCTTTATTAGCCTCTTTCAAAGACTAACAAGACTTCCTAATTGAATTATCCCTAAAATACTTAAGAGATTAAGCGCACCCGAATATGGCTACAAATAGTTCAATCCTATCCCTATGTAGAATCTATATACTGAAGGTTAACGCCTCAAGTTCGTGTTAATTAATCTTTTCCAATCCTAAATTATCTTTTCCAAAATCAATTCGAAGTTAATAAGCGAGTCCTAGGGTTATCTAATCCCTTTGGAAACATTAAAGAACAAGAATAATTAAAGAAACAATAACTCACTTCATAATAAATAAAAATAGTTCAATACATAAGTGCAATAAGATATTTAATCCACACTTAAAATATGAATATTCCGATAAACAATATTCAAGTGTTGTAAAAAATACTACACACTTGGATATACATAACAAAGCAAGGAGATGAAGAAATGAACATAAGTGGGTAAGAAATTCTCAACCAAAAGCTCCAAATCTTCAAGACCCTAGTGTGTGTACAAGAACCCTAGCTCCAAAACTTGTCTTCTCTAGTCAAGAGACTGAAAAATAAGCCAAAAGAAATCTTACAAATGAGCTAGGTCGTCTATTAAGGGTTTGGGGCCAAGAAAATATAAAATTACAAAAGTGCCAGAACTGAAGCGCGATCTTCGCATTTACGAAGGAAGGTTCGCATTTGCGAATCTTGGCTTTTCTGTTGAAGATCGCATTTGCGATGGAGGACTTCGCAGTTGCGAAGGTTGACTGTCTGATTTGACTTCACATTTGCGAACATTGTTTGTCTCAATTGGATTCATAATTGCGATTCACATGCTTGCATTTGCGAACGTTGACTTTCTTGGTTGACTTCGTAATTGCGAGCTTCTGCTCGCATTTGCGACCTCTGACGCCAATTTCCAGATTTGCGACCTTTGACTTATTTTTGCTTGGTTTCTTCCCGATCACTTCTAAATCATATAAAACCTGTAAAATAGAAGTAAACGACATTAAACATACTATTTTTTCAATCAAACATAGCAAAAAACTAAGATTTAAGACGAGATAAGTTGGTAAAATATCAACTTATCAAACTCCCAAACTTAAACTATTGCTTGTGCTCAAGCAATCAAAGCAAATCTCCTTCCATGTAATCTACTAAATACTGTATCAACATCATACCAAGTCAAAGAGTCCACTTTAAGTACAAACACATGACTTTGATTGGTACCTATAATTAATTCAAAGCATATGAAACACCAAAAACTTCTCATAAATGTCATTACAATTCAAGTGTTCAAATACTATGTTAATTAAAGTAGCTATCAAGTCATGACACTAAAGCTTCAAAATTTGCCTCTTTATCACAAATAACTTTCCTTTGTTCATTCCTCCCAATTGAAAATGGGATTAACTTCACAACTCAAATCTCATGTGCCCTCACACTTAGAGAGAATCCAACACTCATAAATTGTAATTCAAAACATAAATGGGATATCAAATGGAAAGAATTAACTCTCTCTCACAAAGATATTCAAATGCACATAAGTAGTGCCATAGGCTTGTCCTTCATGTATTTCTCCACTAATGTAGACACACTTGGTTCAAAATCAAGTAGGACTTAAAGGATTGTAATGTAGGTTTTTGCTTAAGGTAGGGCACAATTTAGATAAGAGTGCTCAAAACCTCGCTAAGCACTACAATTTACAACAATTAAAGCACACTTCCTTCAAAAACGTTTCCATCCTTTCTTCACTTTTCATTCCACACCTAATCTTCCCCTTATTCAAAACTCCTTATTTTTACTTCTTTTTTCTTCTTTCTTACTCATTTTTTAAAAAAATAAAGGAATGTTCCATTATTTTTTATTATTATTACCTTTCACCTTTTAAGCAACTTCCACATCATAATTTTTCCAACCTTCACCCCCAAACTTAGGCTTTTAGCCAAAAGATAGATCAATAAAGAACGAACGGTTAAAGCTTGTAACATGGTTGCCGAAGAAAAAGTTTAAAGGCTCAAAAGGGGTTGACTAGGGAAAATATGTAAGGATAGGAAATTTAAGGCATAATAACGGTCCAAGGAAAGCCTAACATTATTTTTCAAACCAAGTTAGTCTAGGATTTAGCCTTGAAGCACATTCCGGGCAATTTCAAGACTACAAATAATGCAAAATAACTCACAATAAATCTCACCACACATGGCATATGAAAACTCGAGTGGAATACAAATCCAAAATCCAATTGAAACCAATGAACTCAAAGAAGTCACATATAGCTTAAGAGACTATTTAATGAATCAAAGAGCCAAAATTTTAGTCTAAAAGTCATGACATTGATCTTTACTTAAATCATTTTTCTTTTTCATGGATCAAGAATTCATATGTCGAGGTTTAAATCATGTTGGTACCAAGAAAGCCACAAATCGGCCAATGGGCACAAACCCCAACTCATACCACTTATTCTCCTAAATTAACAAAAACTATATCTAAAATACAAGACTAATTCCCCTAAGAAATCGCCTAGCTATCCATCATCGGGAAAAGTCGACATAATAATTTACCAAAAGTACCCAGTTCAAAAGAAAAATGACATCCTTGGAAAATGAACCATGGTATAAAGAAAACCAAGGATACTGCCAATAAAATAAAATAAAAAATCAAGAAGTTAGTACACATGAAGTAAATAAAACATACTAAAACAAAAATCAAGAAGTTAGTAAACATAAAGTAAATAAAACATACTATATATATAAAAAAAATGAAAAAGCTAGTAAACATACTAATATAACACAACACATGAAAATAAAATATCAATCTACCATATCAACAGTTATACAAGAAGCCACCCCCAACTAGAAATGTTGCAATATTCTCAATGCAACTAAACAAAATAGAGTAAAATGATAGAAAGGGCTCCCTGAATACTGCATCAAGTGATCTCCTCACTATCGGACTCAGTCGGAACCTCCTCCTCTTCCCTTTCCTCTTCCTCAGACCAATGAACTGGAGCATCATCATTATCTTCCGGCTCGGTCGATGGCACTGACTCTTGAGGCTTTAGAACTTTCCATAGCCTCTTCACACCCTTTCACATAAGGGTGAAGAAATTATCTCTCTTCTTCTCCCTCTTCTTCATCCTGGTGTGTGCATTTGCTAGTTTGGCATGAGAAGTACTCAAAGTACCGTGTGTTGTGGCCAAATCAGTATAAACTTTCTCCAGCTTCTTGAGGTGATCCCCAAGCTTTTTCTGATCATCAATATACTTTTAAAATTCTTTCTTTGAAATGCATACAAAGGGTCCCTCAGATGTCTCTCCAGGTCCCTGTGGAAGGCCAGCAACTAGGTCGAGAAACTGCCGCATTTCCTTGGGACGCATAGCAAATGGTCCTCCTATAGAAGTTGATGGATGGCTACCATGGTCGGTCTGAGAAGAAGATCCCAACTTTCTTTTTTTTCTTTTCACGGCGTCGCCCTCTCCCCTTTTCTTTAATGGAGCAATAGACTTTCCTGGATCTATCCAATTGTCTTTTGGATACTCCTCAACCCCAACATTAAGCCGGATATTATCAAGAATGGAAGTGATCATTTGAGCTCTGATTGTTGGTACATTCAAAATATTCCCCGCAAGAGAGATGCGACTGCATATGATGGCTAGCCATATCCTTGCTTCGACAGTGAATTCTTTGGATGTGATCCCTCTCTTTTCAGCTGCCCAAGGAATATCCGCACCCGGGCACAATTTGGAGACTAACCACTCGCCTGAGGCACAAGCTTTCTCATGGAATGGTTCTATGTCATGGTCCTGCATGTGATAGATTCGATTCACAACTTCAGCTCCAAAATTTACCATTTTGCCACAAATCCTCATGATTGGCTTTCTTAACTTGATGGCTTGAAGATTAGCATAGAATTCCCTCACCCATTGCTCATTTGCTTTGCAAGGCTGAGGGGAAAAGATAGGTCCATTCCATGGCCCAAGCCTCCGATAGAACTCGGGAAGACATTCTAGGACCTTTTCCAGCAATATACCACTTTCTAGGAGCAACTTCTTCATAATCAACTCGGCATAGTACCGTTCCTGGCATTCCAATAACAAGAACCGGTGTTGGTCATGGTTCTGCTCCACTTTCAAAGGGTTGTCATTCGCGGATTCATCAGAGTTAGAGCTCATTTTCAGCTTATGGTACCTGTAAACAAAGTGTTGGAGTAAAAACGTGGTATGGCTATGAAATACATTGCAAAATAAGTCAACTATGATAAAGGACTGATTGGACAGTCGAAACCTAGCCTTAGAAATATTTTTCAGATTTTCAGTTCAGGAGAAGTCTCCTCTCTGATGTCGCAATTGCAACACTTTCCTCGCAATTGCGAAGGCAACAAACTTTTCCAGTGTTTACAATTGCCATCATATCATCACAAATGTGAAGGATGCCCGACCTGACAATGTTCGCAATTGCGATCACCTCTTCGCAGATGCGAAGCTCGCAAATGCAAAGAGGCCATCGCAATTGCGATCTTGTCGTCCCTAGCAGCCTTACTCACAAAACAATCCCAATCTCCAAATATTTTGAACAAAGGCACACTTTTAAAGAGCCCAATCTGTTTTTAAGCACAAAATCATGCAATAAACTTCACACACAATCACGAACTGAAAATAATTTCAATGATTGGGCCAAGAATCTCATTCGGGCCTTTCATCGAACATATTGAAGGCACAAAACTCATTTCACATTTTAACAAGCTATGGGTACTCAGACTTCCCCACTTTTCATGCAAAGAAAGAAGCTCACACTCTCAACCAATCTCACCCAAAAATCAGAACACATTTAAGCTATTTTTCAAATAATTTCGCACAGAAGAGAATGGTAAATTTGCATCCTAGTTTTTGAGAGCACAAGGATCGAAGAAGAAGAACAAGATGTTATAGAGCATAAAGGGTACAAAATTAAGCTTTCATACCTGGATGCTTGCAATTAGGAGTGAGAATGAGGGAGTTTCAAAGTTAGGAGAGTGAGGAAGAGGGAGGTCGTTTACTTTGAGAGCCTCGAAATTCGTTTGACTTGTTGTTAACTATGCAGCAAATGCCCGTAAAAGACCCTCTGATGTCGCAATTGTGACCACTTATTTGAAATTCTGAAAAGGAAAAATTCAGCAGAAGTCGCAATTGTGACGCTTTCTATGGTTTTGCGACAAATCAGAAGATCGCAATTGCGAGTAATTTTTCGCAAATGCGATAACAGAGGCCTGGGCCTAATTTTTCCTCATCGCCTAATCTCCTTACTTTTTGTCCCAACACTTTCACACCTTCTGCAACTTGGTAGATTGATTAAAAATAATAAAATAAACTATTCTAGAAAGAAAAATTGAAAAACAAAATGAAAATATTAAAAATGACTAAAAAGTTAAAAACGATGGGTTGCCTCCCACCAAGCGTCGCATTTATCGTCATGGCACGATGTGAACTAACTTTACTACTTTTCTCGCCACTTGGTAGATATGAATTGGGAACCTAACTTGGAATCATATTTGTGACTACGAGCGACGGGGGGTGGTAAGTAGATGATCAAGCCACATGCCATTTGCTTCATTTTGCATTTCTTGACTTTCATGTGAGGAATGTCATTTTGCCTTCTTGTACCTTCAAATTGTAAGATGTATGGACCTTGCCTCTCATATTCACAATACCTCATTGACTTGTGTAGTTCAATTCCCATATCACCACACAATTACAATATTGAAAATTTTTTGGAAAGTGACATCAAGCTTCCAAATTGCAATTCTTTCCGAATTTTGACATCCTCTTGGACCCCCGAATTAGAGTCATTTTCAACCATCTTTTCAACTACATCGGTTGACTCTATTTTCATATTTTTCTTGGCATCACCAACGAGCATGAAGTCAGTTGGCAGATGTTCAATTCTTGATTCCTTAAAATAAAGCTCACTTTCTTCCTCGAAGTTGGACTTTTCTTGAACTCTTTCCACACTCTCAAGTTGGTGGGCATATTGAGCGTCAACCAATATTTTTATTTGATCTTCCAAGGTGCGGATATTATCATCATTTTGAGTTAGTATTTATTTCAATTCCTCAAGTGCCAAATTGTGCTTATCCTTATTTTCAAGAATGGCCTCCAACATGAGCATCATCCGCTCATTTTGAGCATTTGAGAGTTCTTCTTGATTTTGGATCAAGTTCCAAAGAAGGATTTTCGGCTTCAACCTCTAAGGAAGGTTCTTGGCTATCATTCACTTCCGAGGCTTTTTGGACCTCTAAATCTTCAAGCACTTCTTCCATTTGTGAGTTCAACCTTTTAAGCGCCAAATCATTTTGGAGACTATTTTCCAAAAGCTCCTCCAAGGCATTTTGCTCTTTGTTTCCTCCTTCAAGTAGGCATTCCATCATGAGTTTGAACTCTCCATTTTGACCATGCTCAATTTATTCCATTTCTATATCCCTATACTTGTCATCACAAAAAGTAGATTCATCATAGTGGGGGTTCGGGAAAGGGAAGGACAAATAAGCATAATTATCCCAATGGCCATTTTGACCACCACACTTATCGCATATACTCCAGTCATGGGTTTGAGATTGTGCGCACAATCTGCTCCCGGGAGAATTTAAATAATTTTTCCACGAGTATGGTCCTCCACAATAAGGACAAGGGTCATCAAAGTATGAACAACTACCATCCGGCCTATTTTCATTATGCGATTCCATTTTTCAAAAACAAAGGAATAAACAAGAAACAAACATAAAAATAAATAAAGATAAGAAAAATAATTACACAAATATTTACAAGTTTGGACCAAAGCACGTACGCTTACTCCTCAAACAACCCAAATACACCAAATTATTTCCCAGTAATGGCGCCAATTTTGATGACGTCCAAATCCACTACTAAAAAGTAAATGGACACAGTCACATGCAATATAATTTACCCAACTATTAGTCGGGGTCGAATCCCACAGAGAACAAATCGTAGGTGATTAGTCATGTAAGATTATTATCACTTATTATGCTAAGCCAAACACGTAAAAGGGTTTTAAGAAAATATTGACAAATGCAAAAATATAAACTAACCTAGAAAGAAAGTAAAATGATCAATGGCTACAAGCATGGATGTAGTAGGAATTACACTCAAGTAACGATCCAATATTTTTCATGATTTTACAAATATGAGCGAGTTTATATTAATTAGCCTCAGATAATAATTATTTATTAGCCTCTTTTGAAGTCTAACAAGACTTCCTAATTGAATTATCCCTACAATAATTACGAGATAAAGTGCACCCAAATATGGCTACAAGTAGTTCAATCCTATCCCTAGGTAGATCTTTCCCAACCCCAAATTATCTTTTCCAAAATCAATTCAATGTTAATGGGCGAGTCCTAGGGTTAGCTGATCCCTTTGGAAATATTAAAGAACAAGAATAATTAAAGAAACAATAACTCACTTCATAATAAATAAAAATCGCTCAATACTTAAGCACAACAAGACATTTAATCTACAATTTAAATATGAATAATCCCATAAATAAGATTCAAGTATTGAAAAAAATACTACACACTTAGATATACAATACAAAGCAAGAAAATGAAGAAATGAACATAAATGGGTAAGAAATTCTCAACCAAAAGTTCCAAATCTTCAAGACCCAAGTGTGTGTGCAAGAACCCTAGCTCCAAAACTTGTCTTTTCTAGTCAAGAGACTGAGAAATAAGCCAAAAGAAAGTTTACAAATGAGCTAGGTCATCTATTAAAGGGTTTGGGGATAAAAAAATATAAAATTACAGAAGTACCCATAACTGAAGCGCGATCTTCGCATTTGCGAATGAAGGTTCGCATTTGCGAACCTTGGCTTTTCCGTTGAAGATCGTATTTGCGAAGGTTGACTTACTCCCAAGAAATTTCTTTGGAAAGCGATCCGGAGAACTTATTTTCAGTTCAAGTCATCCATTCTGCTCCTATCTAAAGTGATGCTAGGCTGCTTCACAAAGGTGCGCTTCACTCGACCATATAATGAACATGTTTTAAGCTAACTGCATGTCGAGCGCTTAAGCAAAGTTTGTGGTCACTCATTCCTTACTTGTTCGAAAGAGCTTCAAATTGGATTCAACACTACATACGATATTCCATTCCGACTATCCTTATGCCTTTTGCTGCTCCACAATGCTATCTCCAAAACAAAACTCAAGTGAGTGAAAGAAGCTCGCATTCCCTCTCTTCTTTCCCTTATCGCTAGGGGCCTTGCCTTTTTAAATAAAAGGCTACATTGGATTCTGCAACGGGTAAAGCTACTGCCCAGCCCTACCTTTATACAGGAATTGACCAAATAAGGAAGATTATGACCCCAACGAAAAATGAATGGCATTTTTGGGGAATAGCCCGCTTAAATAAACTAGATTGAAGAAAGGGAGGATATCCGAAAGGCTCAGAGAATGGGGATAAACTACTCAGGATATCCTGATAACTAACCCACCTCGAGCTGATTATGAGAAACCCATTTACGCCTTTGAATGAGAGTTTTGGGATACGGGGCCAAACCCTCTTCTCTCTTTCGCCCATCTACCTCGGCTGCCTTG
The DNA here is from genome assembly GCF_000715075.1 of Nicotiana tabacum. Lineage (NCBI taxonomy): Eukaryota > Viridiplantae > Streptophyta > Magnoliopsida > Solanales > Solanaceae > Nicotiana > Nicotiana tabacum. Next base: position 48,308,093 of record NC_134093.1, on the reverse strand, counting down.
TCTTCTTCAGTTGGAACATAACCCAGCCTATAAGTTGCCTTGTGATTCACAAAGTTTGGTGACTCCTTGCTCTTTCTTCCCCAAGCCAAGTCCAGGGAAATGTCCCATCTCTATATGAGCCACGTAATGATTTGCATAGGATAAAAAGAAAGGGGCACCCTTTCTATAGCATTAACAAACTGGAACCCGGTTAGATTAAATCCTGCATTGTCATCCTTCACCTCAAAGAAAGCTGTCTCCCTATGAGCATCTCCATGGATAGTAAGAATTCCCCCATCTCTTGGCATCTTGATCTTTTGTTGTAACGAAGAAGGAAGAGCACCCAAAGACATGGTTACATGGCCTACCCAGTAATAGATTCAAAGAAGCAGGGATATCTAGCACATGGAATTTAATATTCGCAAAGCAACCACTGGCCCTCACTCAACCCTCGACCGCTTCGTAGCCTCTTTATAGGCTGCGTTTGACTTCGTCAAAGACGAAAGACCACTGGAGTCTTTGCTCCCTGGATAAGTCTCATTCGATGTCGCAACCGATTCTTAAAAGATCTTCTTCTATCTTCTCAGTCTTTGATCGATCATTCTATGCTTCATAAAGGAGGGGGTTCCCAGCTAACAAGGAAGCAGGATTCAAAATAGAGGTAAATTCTAAACTGGACCGATATGGCCTATACACCAATTGACCGGCACCATTCCTGAAGAAACGAAGATCATTGCAAGAAGACCCCCCACCAAGACGTGTAAATGGCAGAAATTTTACAGCAGTAGAACGAACCTTGAGCTTGACATGACAGCACCTCACGGCTCTCTTTCAAGATGAACAATGCGGCTAAGCGTGCATCTGGGGCGGATGTGCCGATGGATGGAGGCGGCTGCATGCTTCATCTAAGAGTTTAGTTCCATGAGACTGAATAACATGGCCTTAAATGAAGTAAACTCACTTTGCTTAACACATGGAAGTAGAGCAGGACTTCTTTCTCACCCTCACCCGTCATCCAACATGGTTCGCACCAGCATTATTTGACTCGCTTAGTCCATCGCTGCTTGGCTCTACTTCAACCACTACAACCTGACGGTTCCCTTGCGGCTAAAAGAATGAGATAGAACACCTTTTTTGACATCAGGAGATGAAAGCAGTCAAGCAGGCAATAAAGTCGACTATTCGTCTTCACATCCTCAAAAATGTTAAAAAGAGCCCCTGGGCACAGACCCTTACCCAAGGGACTAAACGCATTCAGTTATATTTCAAAGAGCTTATTCGAGAACAACCTATTCTAAAAGCAACCTATTTGAATTAGAAAACTGCTTCTTTTAGGGATGACTATTCTGCAGCGGTAATTGCAAACAGAAAGGGGGGATTGGTTTGAATAGCCCTATTGACCAGGAGAGTCAGTATTACCGCAGCTTTGACTCTGTTGCAGGTATGAAGTGAGTTCCATACCATGAAAAAGATTTCAATGGGACCAGGAAGACAACCCACCACTGGAACTTGCTTTGCTCTCGCTCCGCTCGTTCCCACCTGTCTTCTTCCCACTATAGTGAAAGATCTTTCACTTCACCATAGCAGGAACCTCGCTAACCTTAGAGGCTAGTTAGTCTAACCAAAGGGGTCCCCTCCTGCTTTCCCACCCACCGTAAACTCTTACAACCTTCAATATTATCAAGAATATATAGACCTTATAGATCTCAATCAAACCTTTGATCTCACGCCAAATTTTACTATTAGGATTTCCTATACAGGCGTGGGCCCTCTTAATATGTTGTAACCACTGTTGATTAAACTCGAAGATGTTCAGATCGGCGAAGTAGGTATCAATACCTCTGCCAATATCGGCATCTTCTTCTATCTGAAGGGGAAGGCTCTCTTGCTTATATAAAGAGGGAGTTTCTTCTATAATGGTCTTTATCTTGCTTTCGCAGAGGTCAAAGTGTTTTTCTATAGACCTTCACTCTTTAGACGAAATAAGATCTATCCACTCCTTTTTTTCCAAAGCTGCCCAAATCTCATTCTGTGAGACTTCGCCTTCGACCACCGAAGTTCCTTCCACGGGTGGATTCCCGGGAACCTGCATTAGCCCCTCTTGCCCCGTATTCGACATGATTTGAACGACCTATAAAAAGGGTTCTACGGCCTGTAGAAGTTCATTCAACATGATGGTTTGGTTCATTCTTTGACTGCTCTGCTTCCCCCAAACAAAAAGAGAGACTTTTTTAGATATATGTATTTGCTTGGTTGTTGACCAAGGAAAAACATGGGAATAATTGGACGTAACATTCTTTAACCGCTTATTTACGATAAAACTAGTTGGATGAAAACAACGCTCCTAAATGAAGCCTTTCTATTTTATATATATGATATATGATACCACCTGCCACAAAGAATATAATTTATATCTTCAAATCGCAAAATGTCTGGTTTGAAGTGAAGGAACCCACGGGGCGGTAACTAGAAGGGAAGAATTTAAACCCGGCATTCAGACATTCGGAGAAGAGTTGAGTTTCTCTAAGAGACTTACGATTAAGTTCAATTAACTTCACGGCGACAGTCCGGACTCACGGTTGGAGGGGAAGAAAAGTGTTGTTTTGTCACAACAGCTATTGGGATTGGTCGAGTTCCAGCGGGGATCGGATCTTTGCAGCTGCACGTGCAAGCGGGAAGATTCCCACCTCCATACTTAAGTTTCACGGATTCCACAAGATTTGTTTTGAAAGCCTATGATGCTCTGAACACATACAAAAAGTTACCTACCGCTGATGCCTACCAGCAAGCTAGTAGACTTAACATACCGGAAATGACAAAGTGTAGCTCCCCTTATCACTTCCAGAGTCATAAAGGATTTCGACAGTCAACTTCGGGACATGTAATTTCATGAAATAGGTTATAGAGAAAGCTCCTCAAAGCAGCCGTTATATTATTATACGATGCCACTTGCCATGGATAAGAATCTGATTCTCTATCTATGAATTGAGGAAAAAGGAGGGAGATCGAAAACAAAAATAGTGAATCTTGAGCTTTCTTCTCTTATTCAATTGATAGTTTGATCGAGGGTGAGCGGAGACAAGTCACTAACTACAGTGCGAAGGAAAGCAATTACATGTATCAAGCATAGTGGCATGCTCTGTATCTGGGGAATGAGCAATTAACTTAACTCTCCTTCGTTCGGCTTCACTTTCAACCTTCCCTAAAGCGAAGGAATGAATCTGAGTGGAAGAGACCCTAGCTGTAGTAGTGAAAGTAGTAGTAGCAGTCAATCTTTTCTTTTTGCTGTTGCAGAAGCAATAGGCTTGGATGGGCGTGATAGCTTGAAGAAGGAGTACCGGGCTCAAGGCCCTTCTTATTTGACTTTGACTCTACCGGAACTGGCTGGCTTCTATTTTTGATAGCGCTTCTCTATGGAATCTTGTTCTTACTGCCTTCCTAAAGAGCTGTGCGACGTCGTAAATCAAGCTTTTTGAGTTGTATATTTCCAAAACGAAACACCCTACCTTTTCTTCGACTCTGTATCTAGATCTTTATTTAGAGGGTGGTAGCCCTATATCCTTTAGCTTCCACTTTACCATCAAATGCTTTTCTAGCTTTTCGGAAGGGATTTGGATCCTGTTGCCAAAGCTCATAATTCCGGGTTTCGTGTATCAATGCTTCTAGATTAGTGTTAAGGGTGTGGTCAAAGATCAGGCTTGACTGACCGACTTCATTGACGGCGCATTTCGTTCTGGGTGGTGCTTCAATAATTATTAGTGGCCTCTAAATTCTTGGTAGCCTTTAGTCACTTTTGCTTACCTATCTTTTCCCATAGGATTCTAAACCTTCCCCTGATCTACGATCACCCTAGTTTGCACTTTTTTAAAAGTTTGTTGGTTCGGCAAATTATTAAGTGGCAGCTCTTTCTACGGATTCGTCTGCTGACGAGGATTCTGTTGTTTCAGATGGAGATAGTTATGCTGATGCTGATACCAAGGCTTATTCCACTACGAATACAAAAAGACAGAAAAGGTATTATTCCTCCTTTTTGGGATTTCTAAATTCATTTTCTTCCTTCCCCGAGACCACCTTTAGCCCTTTCTTCAACTACTATTGTGGTAGGAACACATTCTTCTAGCAGGATAAAATTCTGATTTGAAAGAAAGTAAAAGCTAGGCTAGTTCCGGTGCCATCTTAATCTTCGAGTTTGCCGCGTCCTCTTGCTGCTTCCTGAGGAGATACTGAAGAAGCACGCAATGGAGACGGCGAGAACTTACGACAAGGTGCAACCTTGAAAGGAATAAGGTGGAAGCAGAGTATGAAGAGTTGTCACAAAAGAGAAGGAATGGGTGAGGAATTGACACATGTAAATCCTTTAGCAAGTAGGAGAGTCATCAAATTTCAGAAGCAGTGATAGCTAACACTTTGTATTCAGCTTCTGCACTAGCGCGGGCAACCGTTGGTTTCTTTTTAGAGCCCCAAGAAATTAGATTGTCTCCAAAGTAAATGCAGAATCCAGTGGTTGAGCGACGAATTGTTGGACAACCAGCCCCGCATAAGAGTAACAAAAAAAAGTGTTGAGATAGGGCGGTGAAGAAATCTAAGACCATAATATAATGGAGAGTGCCTTTCAAATACCTTAAAATGCGTTTAAGACACTAATCATGAACAGTGATGGGATTGGCCATAAACTGACAGGCATGATTAACAGCATAACAGAGGTCCGGTCTAGTGAGAGTGATATATTGGAGAGCACCGACAGTACTCTGATAGGCCTGAGGATCAGAGGGAGGTGTACCATCCAAAGCTGAAAGTTTAGAACCGAAAGCAATTTGTGTAGCACAAGGTTTTCAACAAAGCATGTTGGTCCGGTGGAATCAATCTAAAGCATATTTGGTTTGTGGCAGAAGAAGGCCAGAGGAGTCACGCTGAGCTTCAATGCCAAGGAAGTCATTGAGATAACCCAAGTCCTTCATGGCAAAATATTTACTGAGACGGTGAATAAATTGAGTGAGAAGAGATCCGTTGTCACCAGTTAGGATGATGTCTTCAACATAAAGCAAAAGGACGATACAGCCAGTAGAGGAATGGTGAAGAAAGATAGATGGAGGTATCCGCAACACTCTGACGAAAGCCACTTTGGAGAAGATAGGTACTGAACCGTTGAAAGCATGCCAATTGTGCTTGACGAAGACCAACAATGGCCTTATGAAAGAGACAAAGATGAGTAGGCTTAGAAGGATCAAAAATCCCAGGAGGTTGTTGCATGTATACCTCTTAAAGTCAAATACCATGGAGGAAGGCATTTTTCATGTCAAGTTGGCGAATGGGACAATTTCGTGAGATGGAAACTACTAGAACTGAATTTAGTAGTCCGGAATGGTAAAGAAAACCATAATGAACTAAATTGATGAGAGGCATCCTTTCTTTAAGCGGTCCATATCTTGGCCACCACATCATTTTGAACTATTCAAGGACTGGTCCAATATTGAAGCATGTATCGAATCTATATGATTGTAGTCTTACTTTGAATACCGCTCCGTGGGGATCTCGAAGAATGCATTTTTGTAGTCCAAGTAAAAGATAGGCATACATCAAGATCTATGGGTTCGGCCACGCAAGAAATGCGTCCGGGTTCATTTTTGAAAGATGGTCCCCAATCTTTCCATGGTATAACAATTTTGATAACGAGCATAGTTGACGGCACTGATCCCTTCTCGTTCAGGTATTTTTTTAAGTGGACCGATCTTCTTCGTATAGAATTGTCTCTGCTTGGTCCCATCTAAGTCTAGATCCTTCATTACAAAAGTCATCTTTCCCCTGTATTTCTGAAGGACGAGCTTATGAAATAAAAAGGGGAGCCATAGTGGTAAGGCATTTTCGGGTTATGTCTATGCTGTGACCTTATGAACCGTGTCAGAATAAGTATCAAATAAACCAAAGTTATCAGCTTCTTTCTTAAGTGCTTCAGTTCGACGTGATCTATAACAGATGCTTTTGAATCAGACTCTTCCCCTACTTTCCACGCATAATGAGCAGATTATTTCTCCCTCTGAAACTCCAGCCAAATTGTTCAGGGATGACGGTAAACCCGTTTGCAAATCACAAAGCAAACAACTCGTCGATCTTCGTCTAGCTCCCTGACTACTTACTAATAAAGGGAGTGAATAAAAATGGGTAGAGCAAGATTCTGTACTAACCGTCAAGACGTGATAATTCATGATTCCCAACCAATTAGTCATCTTAATCTTAGAATGTGCTAATGGTTGGGGGACCGCCCAAGCTTTCTCGATCAATAGAAAAATGGACCCTCCCCCCTTTGACTTGAGCATTGAATTGACCTTTTGTACTGAGGATGACCTGTGAGATGGTTTGAACCGGTTCTCAAACCTACTACTATACGAACAGTCTTCTTCGGCTAAGGCTGGCAAATCCAACTCTTTTTTGTTAAAAAGAGATCTCGGATCAAGGGCTATCGACCCGACAGTGCTACGGTGGTCCCTTTAGTGGATCCTCCCCCCAAAAACAAGATCATATTGAGTAACAACTTTGAGGAAGATAGCATTGGGACATGCTATTACCTATGTATGGTGACGGGTGTCATGCTAGAGTCTGTCTGGGGTGGGCTCAAGCTAAAGCAAGAGAAGAGAGTTAGCTTTCTACTGAGTGAGCCCGAACAGGAGCGGACGCACACTAGATTAGAGCAAGTTTAACTGGCCTAATGGCTCATACACCTACTAGGATGAGGCGTAGTGGGAATTGAACTCACATCTCGTTGAGCTGCTCCAGCAAGCACCCCTTTCAGAAGCTCAATTTGTAAGACCGGGGAGAACACTCGCAGGCGTGCATGCATTTTGAGAGAGCGCAAAACTCTAACTTGAGTAAGTGCCAGCCAGGCAAAAGGGTTAGCCTGAAGTGGTGGTTTAGCCAAAGGGGGAACGTGCAACAATTGGATTCAGCACACTCTTAGAATAGCTGTGGAAATCCGAACGCCTATCCCAACACGGAGAGCTTATCCACTACATTTACATAAGGAATAGTCTAGTCAAATATTTCTTGTCCTTAAAATATCATATATGCACCGCCGCTGATCCTTTCTAAATCCAGCTTCAACCGAGCATACGTTTGCCGCGGGAACATATAGACCACCTTTGGCCGGTCTCACATCTTCCCATCCTCTACTTAGTTGTCTCATTTTCATCGATCATAAACTACGTCCATCCAAGTATTCTTTCCCTTACCCTTTCGGTCGAGCACAACCTCCCGAGCGCTAGGTTCAAGCAACTTCATACCACTTTGTCCCTTTCACTCTTCAACCAGATCTCTACATTCATAGCTTGAAAAAGCAAAAGAGGGTCACCGTCACCTCTCTTAATGACTATTCTTAAGCTTCCTTTCCTTGGGAGTAGGATCTCTTTCCTAGGAGCTCATAGAAAGATAGCGAAGTAAGATAGTTCTTTCTTGCTTTCCTTCTATCTTTCTTTCTATTTCAAAGCTTGTGCTTTGGTTCAGATCACTGCTTACTTACTTGACTTGCCCCCTTTTTTTAAGCAAAAAGGAAGTCGTGCAAGCAAGCGAAGTGGAATCTATTGGAATAGAAAATAGTGCAGCTTGATCAATACAAGAATAAAGCCAGGAGGTTGGCAGGAAAGGTGACTTTCTTTTCTTTTTCGACTTCTTCCTTTAGTACTTCCTGTAAAGTGGAAGGGTAGGCCTTTGGCACCAGAAAGGTGAGGATCGAAATTCGGAGAGTGAAGAGAGGAAGGAACCCTCTTTTTAAGTCATACGTACTGCTCTTCTCTCAATCGCTCTTTGCTATTCAGAAGTGGAAAGCGAACTGCTGGCTGTGGCCGAAAAGAGAGGTTCTGTCTTTCTTCATTTAAGTAAGAAAAAGATGGGATGCTCGCAGACCTATATGGAAGGAAGATAATTATTAGAACTCTCATCCGCCCCTCTCTTTACCCTCTATAGCTGAACTTTCTTACTTATGCGATGAGGAGCTTACTTATTATTGAAATCGAGTTGGCAGAAAGTACCGAAAGTCGCCCGCCCGCCCTATCATCCAGTGTCTCCACCAACTTTTTTCTTGTTGGAAAATCTCTCTTCTGGCTTTTGAAACTTCGATTCGTGACAGCTACTCATACGTGCCAAAGAGACTTCCTTCCCTTACCCTCACATATATCAGGTGCCTAAACTTGCTAGCTACTTCTATAAGACCGGGGATTTGTCCAAGTCTTCTTCCTAAAAAGGATTTTTTCAACCTATTATGTTAAGACCTCATAGGCGAATACCTGAGATATCTTCCTCAAACGGAGGGGTATGACCATTACTTTAGCTGATCTCTTATCTATCTAAGAAAACAGATATTGGGATGCCTATTGAATTCTTCCTTCTAACATTGGATTCTAACAAGGCTAAGAGCATCGGATACAGATAGAAGACCAAGAGCGCTTATGTATCATCTCCTATCGAAAAGCGAAAAAACCCCTTTCTTCTATACGAGACCTAGATCTTTCCTCCCTTTACTAAAAATTCTTCTATTAGTATTAGTGAAAGCTCAATCCCAACTCTCTCACTAAGACCGGATCTTGCAAACAGTGTTCTTCCTAAAAAGCCAGAGCGGATACCTTTCTTATATACCATACACAATTTTCTATTTTCAGATTAACTTAACTTTAAGAAAAGATTATATAAAAGAATAAAGAGCCTATATTCTTCTTTCTTTCCAAATCCAAATACAATGGGATCGGCATCTTTCTATTTCTGCTACTATGCTTCCTGTTTACTGTTTAGTTCAGTTATGTTTTTTTTCTTGTAAACAAGAAGGGGAAAAAATAGGCGATTTGAATCCCCGTTCTTCTGATTTCCTCTTGTCTGCTTTCTTGCTCATGCCAATTCCTAAAAAACAGTTAATAAATCTGCATGGGATTCTGTACCAAGAATATCGGCTTCTCATGTCGATCTTCTGTTCGGCCAATTGGACAGCGTCATCTTTGTTTAGTTTACTATTCAACGTCCCTCAATCCTTAGTTGTACAGGTACAGCCCAGAAGCTTCCTCTTTCATATTGATGAAAGTGCTAGGCACCTCTTAAATGTTCAAAGTCTCCCCTGGCTTACCCAACTTTTAAGGTGAGAACAGCGGATTTAATATCAATAGTTGTGGATTCAATTCCTATTCTTATATATGCAATCTAAGCAGCTACATTTGTCTATGCATATCTTAAATCATGCTTTTCACAAGTTCGGTATGCTAGAGGGTGACGAAGGAACACTAGTTCTATTGGCTCTAAGCCCGCATTCTTCCTAGCAACCGAGTCGATGTCAAAGAACCCGAGCGAGGGCCTTCTCTGAGCATTCATGTGCAGCTAGGGGAGTTGGAGGACTAATTAAATTTCCAAAGCTATAAGTCCTAGAGTAGAAAGGAGAATTACTTGGTGTTAAGTCAACTCTACTAGATGCAGTTGCCCAGGAATCCAATGCACTAACTCCTGGACTTAGACGATATGCCCTTAGGGATACGTTAGCAAGTAATCCCTCTCACTAGTTGCCTTTTAAAGGTATTTTTACATTATCCCATTTCCACGTGGCTGACCTGCCAGTCCATCAAATATCGTAGTTTATCCTTAAGAGCAGGAGGTTCCTTATGTGAAACTTAGATGTTGAAGCACGCACCCTTTCTTTATCTTATGCTATGGGTAAGGAATCAAAGGCAAGGAACCAACCCCAGTTCTTTTTAGGAAGCAACCTCTCTCCTCCCCTGTAGGTTCACCCCTGAGTCTAATGCCTTAACGGCCTTTTAAGCGCCTCTCACAACGGACTCGACACCAATGGGGCGAAATTGTTCATCTTCTAACTTACTCTGCTAGAACTATTGTGACTTTTATGATACTAAGCTAATAAGATTGGGAGAAAAAGTTCTTAAAGAATGTTCATTTTATTTTATAAGTAATCAAGGAGCTATGTATATAGCACTCAGATGAGGCTTAGTGAAAAACTAAAGAGAACAGATTCAAGTTAAGTTAGCCCAGGGGTAATCTAGCTACAAATGAAAGAGTAAAGTGCATTATCTTCATTCCACTTCCAATTATATGTGTTAGGCACAATGAGATTTGCCAATCCTCTTAGAAATCAATTGAAAAGAAAATTAAGAGTGCTTAGTGCTTGGTCCCAGATAGCAGCTCCTGATGAACTGCCCAGCTAGGCATGATCGCCGACAGACACAAATGGGGTGTCGCTTGCCTTAGTGAGCTCGAAAAAGAGGAAGGAAGGGGAGGACGCTTTTGCACAAGAACAAAGGTTGAATCATAGGGGATTGCTTAAGGAAGGACGACATACCATTCCGAGGGGTCCTCTCTCTTCCTCATTCTATTTCTTACTTATGGATGGTTCTCACTTCCACAATTCTCCGCGTTGCATTTTTCTTAGAAAGTTCATATAACTTCAGAAGAATCATTCTTTATGAATCAAGTACCATTCAAACAAAGGGTGCATTTCCTCTTTCAGTGAAGAAGAGAGGGGCTTTGTATAGACACTCTTGAGGCATGTTCGTCGCCCTAGGCTTACCATTATTTCATTTCATTCTATTGATTGGTTCTAGCTCCAAAGAACATATACATGGAGCTATGCTGACCTACGTACGTCTTGTTAACTAAACAATCAGGTATACCATACCACGTATCATCCCTTCTTTCCATAGAGGAGAGATAAAGAAAAATCGAAGATATAGTGATCGTGCCATAAGACCTTGTTCCTTCCTACTTGACTAAGTAGTATTCCTCTCATGCAGCGGGTGTATGGGCTAGCCCATGGTGGGTCAGCTATGATATAATCAACTTCTTCTTTAGTAGGTTTATCTACAACATCTGGTGGTGCCCTCGTGGGCACGTTCCTCTCTAGGGCAGTCTGGTCTAATCGAAGTCAACTGACTCACATGGAATACGGGGTTCGTTTTCACTGAGCTGGTCGCTTGAGTCTATAGGCTACCTTTCTTATCCGTTTTTCTACAAGGTCTACTTTCAGAGTGGGCCAAGCCTTTAGGTTGTTTAAGTAGGTTTGGGCTAAGGTCATTGCGCTCCTGCCACCTCTTGGCAAAGTAGGCTGATGGGCAAGCCCCCTCCTATCGCAATGGTGTGGGGCGTCAGAGGCTGTTTCCACGTGGCCAACTCGAAGGGGCTGAAGTTCGACGTAGATCTTTTTGGTTGTTAAGTTATAGCAGGACTGAGCAACATCCAACAGCGTAAGTCCTTCTGGTTTGCACTAAAGTGGCTTAAGTAGCCCTTGAGGAGTCCGTTTATTCTCTCCATCTGAGCTTTCAAAGATATACCGACCTACGGCATGTGACCATCAGATGTTGTAGGTCGTCTTCTAATATTACCGACATTTTAGGTTTTCATAAATTTCACATAAGATAAATGCTCTCTTCATCATCGGAAACAACCTGATTTCTGACCTCTTGCATTGAATTACCATAACGAAAAGAAAAAAATAATTCAAAAAAGACAGATTGCTCTTGTGACTCGGGATGAACCTTTATTGGTGGAGGAAAGGAATAGCGATGGATTCCTATAGAGCATCTAGGAAAAAGTGGATTCAATCGGATGACGAATTCTTATGTGGTCCAAGGAAATCAAAGGCCCGCTTCCACAAATTAAATCTATATTAAATCTCTTAATATCAGAACAGCTTATATAATCATGATTCAATTCAGGTCCATTTTAATTGATTTCTCATTTTTCGGATCTGATTGTAACAATGGAAAAGTAGGAAGACTTTGACGATTCATAATAGAAGAGGGTATCTAGAATATCTATGTCCCAGGACATAAAATATGAATAATGAAAGATGAGGAAGAGTATACTCTGTAGTGAGATAGTTGTTTTCCTAATCGACTACTTATTATGATAATAGACATTCCACTTAAAAACTAAAAAATGACTCTCCAGGCGGTTACCTTTTTTTTCATATTCATATTTATATCCTCTGCAACAATTGTTGGGACGAACTTTCGTGGAAAAGAAAAAAGCCCTTTATCGGATTGGAAGCGATGACTTAAGCCTCTTTCTTCTTCTTTTCTTATAGGGCATTTAAAGAGCGTGACTCTTTAGTTTAATTAAGTTAAAATCAGTTAAATTAAAAGGCCCCATTTGATTGAATTCATGAATTAGCCCACTATGAGTCTACTATATTTTATTTTAATAATAATTATATATAATTAGATAATAATAATAATAATAATATCTCGTGTCTCTGTTACAACACAGTGAAACTAAATAATTCGAATCTAAATTGATTTTAGGCTGTACACCTAATTTTCCTGGGATTATAGTTCAATCAGTCAAGCGAGTAAGACAGAGGAGAGTGGTTCAGGAAAATTAGGTGTGACGTTTACGAAGGGTCAACCCCTCGTATTTTTTAGTTCTTGGCCTCTATTCACACTTAAACATCATATGCTTGTGTGGATAGCTAATTAAAGGGTGTATGGCACGACGAAGCTTTGCGACTATGCCATTCTTGGCGACGGTGATCGCCGACGAGAAGGTGATGGCCACTTAGCATAATATATAGTTTCAGTGTACTATAACTATATCTAAAGAAAGTCTCCCATTTGAAAGATTATTTATTATAAGTCATGTTTTGGAGTTTGCCAAATCATTTTTGAGCGACGAAGTTACTAGGGATTTCTCTCCAGTGTCTACTAAGATGCCCCGGTCTTTGGTTGACGCTACTATGTGGAAAAGACCCCGATTTTCTCAAAGATTAGAGATGTCACTGGTACTATATTTCTGTCTTTGACCTATCGATTGAGGGGTGCTTCTTATCGTATCTGTGGTGAGCCCTATCGCCCTAAATCTAAGCGATGGAAACCTCACTATCTTTGTATGCTTTCGTCCCCCGTTATCATTAAAATTGTGGTTAGGATTTCTAGATTTGGGAGTGCTAACGCCGAGTGTCGCGCGGGCCTTCATTCTTGAAAGGGCTAAAAGTAGCGCCTTCACTTTGTTTTTAATGAAAACGAAAGAGAAGATCTTTGGAAATTTTTTCCAAGGTAGAACTTTCTTGATCGCCTCATTCTTCAACCATGGGTTAAGATATGGTTAAAGTCTCTCCGATGGTAGTGTATATTACGCTCAAGGTCCTTCGAGCCTCCTTTTATACCAATGTCTATATTCCGTTCTAGGAATAAGGTCAATTTCTTTTCCGGTATGTGGAGTTTTCTTTCGTTGTTACGACAGGCTGAGAGAAGTGCCCGCTCCCTTGTATTTGGGGGAGTTGGACGGCCATTCCGCTCTTCGGGACTTTCTTTATTCTTTTTTTGTTAAAACAAATACAACTGAAAAAGACTACTAGGAATTTAGACTGACGGCGTACCTGAGCACTCATGCCTGCAGACCCCTCGATTCTCTTTCTATGACTACTCTGGAAAAGAAAGTCTCACTACTCAATGGCTTTCGATCTTCTTTCCCCCATATAGATATTGAATAGAACGAGTTCGCTTCATGATTTCGTGACATACCAAATAAGGGATTGTTAGAAGAAAGCTCCTATAGTGGACAGCTATAGCCCTTTGTATAGGTTGGGTGCTTGTTTAAGGCCATAAAGTGCTCGCTTGAGGCGGCAAACAGAGATAGAATGATTTTTGAAGATGAATTATCGGCACCTTGAACTGTACTATCGGAACTGTGCTCTGAAGATTGATTTAAAGTAACCCAGTCAGATGTCTCAGAAAGGGTAGTGATCTCCCCCTAAAAAGTATCACGACCATAAAGAGAAGAAAGGGGGGATTACATGTTGATAACAGAAAATGGCAATCTATTGATTAAATACACTGTGGTAGTGAATACTTGGACCCATAGATGCTTTGGTACTCTATTATTTATCATCAAAGTCAAAGCCATTTCAACTATAACTATATGTCGGTCTTTTCTTTCGGACACCCCATTCTGCAGCGGAGTATGAACACATGACAACTCACGTTTGATTCTTATCTTCAAGAGCATGAAATCAAAGACCCTTGACACGTATTCTCCGCCGGAGTTCAGACCTCAACCTCTTGATCTGGAGATTTGAATTATTTTACAAACTTTCTATATATTAAACTTAGAAAGAGCTTAGGACTTCTCTCTAAGTAAAGAAAGCCAAATCTATCTACTTTAGTCATCCACTTATAATAGTAAGTTAAGTACCTTGCACCTATGAATGACTGTACTCGCGTAGGACCCCTTAATTAAATTCAAGTAGTTGTCTGTGATATATCCTTAAATCAGCCGTAGGTCAAATCACAAGTGGACACTAACGAATAAATAAATCCAAAGAAAGGCACACTTTTTTGGATTCTTATGTTTAATCCAGGAGCATACAATTGCCAACTGTAAACAATCACATGATGCAACTTACGACAGTCTTTGATCTAGCTATAAGGCTTCGAGCTGGTCAGAATACCCGGCTTTAGAGCCTGATGTAGTCAAAGTTGACCCTATTTCAAGGTTGCCGCTAAGCAACATTTTTTGATGATGGTGAAGAGTATTCTCCCACAATGTTTGTTGGCAGGTCGGTTTCCGGAGTTTAAGTCTCAAGATAGGGATCACCACTTCCTTTAGCAGAAGCTCCGATATGAAATAGCAATCGTTATAGATAGACTTTGAGATGCTTGAAAAATTGCAGCCTAGCCTTTTCGTTAACTGGATCTCCTACCACCACTGTTAATAAGTGGCGGCAAGACTCGAATCCTGGACCTCTGCCTGCTCTACTATGGTGAATTGTGTGAACCGTCTCATCTAAAAAACTTAGATATCAGAAAGGGAACACTTTGATTTAGTTAATTATGTATTAAAAGCTAGTACGTCGTTGCTGAGTTAGAATATCCCAAACAGTGTCATTTGGACACTTGGTTAAAAAAGAATTTTGAAGAAACTCAAGTGCACCAAGTGCGTGTGATAACTAGAAATTCACAATTATAAAGAGTCTATAGTTTCACATAGAAAGCATGTGGCTCAACAGTTTCAAGATTTAGGTAGAGTTTTGGTTATGTATATCTTATCCACCATATATAAAAATGAACTTCGTCCAACACCATAAAACAGGATAGAGCAACGCTTAACTTGCAGTTCATGACACAATGGAGCATCTTAAACAAGATGAAATTGAGGATTTGGCCATAACATAGAGTTCATGTCTCAAGCTTACCTCAGAAACAGAAGCTCTGAAATTGATATGGAGGTAAAGGATGATACATTAATTGCTGATAAAGATCAACCCCTCCCCATATTTCTCAAGGTACTTTTTTTTTCTCTAACCAATCTTTCATTTCTCAGAAATGTTTCAAAGAATAAAATTGTTGATATATGTTTCAGAGTTTTGGCTTCTGCCATTTAAATGGTCTTTGAATGCAGTTCGCGGATGTTAAGTACAAGGTGAAGATTAGCCAAGCTTCCTCCAACAATCATGTCAAGGCAGTTGTATCAAAGGTAGCTTCCCAGTTTGAGCATGACAATTACAAGCAGATACTCAAGGGTATAACAGGAAAGCTCCTTCTCATCTTGCATTTCTTTGGTTTGGAAGTTCCAGAATGTTGTCTGTGGATTTCTATAACAAAGGAAAGCCTCTTACCCTAATACTAAGCCATTTGATTGAAATAAGTTACGTGCTGCTCACCACTCCTCGAGGCTAAGGACGGGGTCGAACCGTCATTCCAGGATTTGCAGTCCGATATATTTCCATTATGTTAACTAGCCAAACCCTCCACCTCATGTGCCAATGTCAAACGATTGTTCTTCCTTCTTCGCTCCTTCTTTTTCTACATATGCGGTGGCGGCAGAGAAGAGGGGATAACTTCTTTCTCCTTTGCCTTGCTCAATCTTCCTTTTCTGATTAAAAGTAGCAAGCCACTCTACTATTGGTACAGAGGCCAGATAGAAGGTTGTTCATCTAGCCCAGCGGATCCATTGTTTATGCGGCAGTGCAATGCAGCTAAAAAAAGGAAGCCTCTTTTTATTAGTAAGGTATAGTTTGGTTGGGGAATAATCCAAAACTAGGGTTCCAAAAAGCTTACCTTATATTATAGAAAAGTTTGAGAAAGGGGCACCCCTACTATACCCCTAAACTAAAAGCTAGCGCACAACGGCTGAAAAGCCGTTGTTGCTTGCTGCTTGTAGGCTCGGAAATCTCTCTTTCGCCTCTTCTCCCTGTCTCAATTTTGATTGATTAGCTTCTTCCTTCGTGTAAGCTACGATCTAACGACCCCCTTGTTGTGTTGCATTTTGTGATCTTCTGCTTCAGTCTACATTTTTTGGATAGCCGGGACCCGATGCTGATTTCCGATTTAAATGTTAGCGTAAAGTTTAGGGCGGCCCATCTGATTAGTTCAGCTATCACTACTGGAAACCCCAGCGGTTGTTCGGCGGCGTACTCCCCGTCTGCGTATCTCACACTCCCAAAGCAAATTTTTCTTTCTGCTTTCATTTGCCATTCTTGTATCTTTCTTTCTATCCATAGGTCGGCTTTGCGCAGATAGATCTTTGCCGGGGGAGATTGGTGCCCCTTGAGGTATGCCCTTCCGGTGGATTGTTCCTTTATCTGTCTTTTCCATCCAGTGCCCGCACTGCAGTAGAAAATCTTCGTCTTCGATCTCTCTTTGCAACGCATTTTAAGGGCTAAGACTTTCTCTCAACATCTTTCTTTTATTTAAGTCATTGATCTCATATCTATAAACGGGGGGTCTGCGTTCACTATTAAGCCTACGTCCGTCCATTCCTTTCAAGCTTGATCCTTCCCTTAGACTCGTTACCTTGTTCGACTGAACTCGTTGGTTCCGCACTCTATTCGGTCGTAACCCGGTTCGAGAACCTTCTCTCATAGATTCCCTTCACCAAGTCATCGCCAGCAATCAGCTCTTATCCCTTGGTGTCAAAGGTCGAGTTCCTTTCTTGTCTTGCCAAAAAACTTTCTTTATTCTCATTGGAGAAAGACTCTCCCGCGGCAAGGTTTTACACATAGGGCCAGTTGCTTTCTTTATCTCGCTTGCCCTTAGTCCGTCTAGCGCCTTTCGGTTGGGTTCCACCCTAGGGGTTAGGTTAGACTGCTTGTGTTTTTTTTTCTAGTATCAAAGGCAGTCAACGTGTCAGCCATTCTTCCCTCATTAGACTTGTAAATCTTTTGCACTTTTTCCTTCTCTCTTCCAGTTCTCCACCTCTACTTTATTTGACAGGGGCAGAGAATACCACTCTATCAATAAAAAGAAAAAAGTAGCAATTCTGTTTCAAATTTTTTGAGCTTGGAAGCAACCTGCTATCTATCGATAGGCTAGAACAGACTGCTATTGACTGCTTCGCCTATCTATTCTATTATGGCCGGCTTAAAGAAATCATAGGAAGACCATAATCTCTATCCGGGTACGATCATAGCTTCATTCATTCGTTGAACCTTGGGGATCACCATTAGCATTGAGGTCAATCACCACATTACCTCTATCATACATATGACCTTAGACAAAGCGAGAGTGCATGGTCAACACACACCTAAAGCGCCTATGTTCCGCTTGCAGCCAATACAAGCACAACCTAACTTGCACAAGATTCAACAACCGAAGCTACTGGTAGTCCCTAGGGGGTGACATCCTCCTATAATAGTTAGCAGTACTGAACAAGCGAGTCATCGGTCCGAGGAAAGAAAAGGACCACCTTCGGAAAAAAAAGGAACTCGCTAGGCCTTCAGAACAAATGCGATTATGTTCATGCTTCACACGATCTGGCTAATTCTATGTACAACTATCCAATTTTCTTCTATTATATATAAAGACGTAAGGGCGAAGGCCTATTTAGCGCCTTGAAAAAGGTAACCGGTTAGGTTGA